>NC_079540.1:6320773-6641190 GCF_003711565.1 Takifugu flavidus
ATTTAACAAAGATCGCCGGCGAGACGGGAGGAAATAAGGCGGCGGTGCTTTATTACCTCGTCCTGCAGCCTCGCTTCGTCTCTGAAGGACAAGTGTTTCCAGGAAGCACATTTCATTCCATCAAACGAGTCCTCCTCCTCCACAAATGGACTCAGGATCACCGACCTCAGGAGGCTTAATCCAGGAAAACCCTGACTCGCGTCAGCCCTGGAATTTCTCGGCAGATTAGCGGCTCCGCACGGGACGTTGTTGTCTCTGCCACCTCGGGGATTTTATCCCATGTCCTGTTGGTTTGTGCTCCAAGGTTTCCCATTTGGCCCAAATGAGCCTGAACGGTGCCTAATTTAAACCTGTCTGCTGTGTTAAGGGTTGTGTCTAGTTTTCCTTCTGTAGTTATAAATATGAGATAGTTCAGGGTGACCGTTGGACGGAGCTGTCGGGCTATTCCGAGCGTTTGGGTGTCAAACTTGGGCGTTTCCCTTCACTGCTGCAGGTATAAACGCCTCTGAGGGCGGCGCCCTTCTCCCACGTCCCATCAAAATTCACTGAAATCTCCGTCGCAATTTGCATAATCCCGCTGCAGACGCACGAAAAAGAAACCCGCCTGCAGACGAGAGGGCAAAATAACTGATGCAAACGCACGGCGGCCGTTCCACCAACGAACCGCGGCAGCGAGCTGCAGCGGACGTAAGGATCCGTTTATCCAGGAATGCGGGGAGAAGGAAGCCGTGCGGAGATTAGCGTGGAGGGTGTTTGTGCCGCCTGCTCAGCCAAGCTGAACACACTGCGCCGTCAGCAGGCCGCGGCCCGTCGGGGACGCTGCCGCTGAGCAGAGTGGACGGGAGCTCGCCGCTCCCCCCATCACCTCGTCAAGGATTCTGCCAGAGCATCAGCACAATCTGTGGAGGAGCCGGCGGGACGCCGCAGCGCCGGCGGCGTGTTTTTCTGCACGATGCCGAAGCACCGTCATGATCACCGCAGATTTACGGCCGCGCCGGCGTTTTACTGCGCCGCCCCGTAAAAGCGTCGGCCCCGTTGTAGGTCACACGGAACGACAATGAAAGGGCGCCGTTTGTTGGACTAGCTGGGTTCTGCTCGTTGGTGACGTCACGTTTCCCCCTCAGTCGCCATGACAACGTGTTTATTTTTCCCAGACAGTGTGGATGATTATGGTCACCGCTCCCGTTCAAATTGGATCGCTGGAAAAACTGCACGAGGACATCAGTACGTGCACGTGCCCCGGTCCACTAGGGGGCGGTGTACACGTTGCTGGAGAGCGGAATGTGCTGATTCTTACGTGGCGTTTGCACGCGGCGAGCTAATGCTAGTGCGTATCAGTTGCGCTAGGCTACATTAGCAAGCATTAGCCGGAATTCCCCGCGCATTCAGGGTTATGCCAGTCAAACAAGCAAACATTAGCCTGGTCGCTGGAAACGTGTGATGACGTGCCTTTTCCTCCGATGTGTCTGTTGGTGATCAGCTGATGGTAAAGCGGTGACATCACTCCTGTCGTTGCAGCGGACCCCCTGGTCGGAAGTATCGCCACCCAGTACCTGACCAACAGAGCCGAGCACGACAGGATAGCCAAACAGTGGACCAAACGCTACGCCACATAGACCGCCGAGACACCCCGACTCAACTCGCCCAACACACAAAAACGCACACACACACATACACACACCAACAACCCCCCCCTGAAATTTACGGAAGCACACCTGCTCCTGTCGTCCGCCCCTCCCCCCCCCCCTCCCCACAGAAATGAACTGTTATTTGTTCCATGCTGACTTGAAAAAGCTTCTTTTTTATACAAAGAGTCTATTGGGATTGTATTTTCCAATACACTGAATGTTGATATGGTCATGAAAAGCTTTAATACTGTTATCGTTCTTGTCAATGTCGTCGTTGTCGTTGCATTGTTTATAACATGGTGGCCACCCTCCTCGTCTTCTTTATCTCAAACATTACACCACGGTCTTGTAAAAAAAAAACAAAAAAAAAAACGGAAAAGAGAAAAAAAAAAAATCCCTTCAGACTGAGCGCGTGTATTTAGTTTGCTTTCAATGGTTTTCCAGCTCATCATCAATATTAGTGCATGGCATCGCCGTACGTGTTCATGTGATCATGGTATTATTTCTGTCCCGGCATGAAGGGAGCCCATCACCATGTGTGAATATAGTGCTAGTTGGCTGTACAGTTAATGCCTCGTGAGAAAAACAACAAAAACAAACGTACTCGATTAAACACTGGCTGTAATGTGATGAATCCTGAGTACCAGCGTTTGGTTTGTTTGTCGAATGTTTCCACCATGTCACTGGAGTCGTGCGGGACGCTGGATTTACCTCTAGAAAGGCGCCGCCTAATTAATGTTTCATGTCTGAAGTCCAGTTCACACCGGTCGAGGGACGGCTCCAGTGTTCCGCCGCAGCTGGAGACGATTACAGCCGCCGCGCGGCCTGTTTCCGCTCCGCCTGGTTCTGGATGCGACGGCGGAGCGGACGGGAAGTTCCTGGGCAGTTTTCAAAATAAAACCCCTCCAGAAACGCTATCTGGGGGAGCTGGCCGGCCGGGGCCGCAGGTGATATTGAGGAGACGGAGCTCTGCTGCTGCCTGCGTGTTACAAAACCAAAGTGGAGCAACAGTGGCAGAGTTAATTATGGTTGACACATGGGGGGGAGGGTGGGGGGGTGCTCCAGCCTCCCTCCCTCCCTCCCTCCCTCGCACACCGTGGGAGGAGGAAGCTGACAGAAAAGGAGAAGTGGCGTTTGCAGCGGGAGGTAGGTGAACGATGGGAAGTGAAACCTGAAATGAGCAGCACATGGAACAAGATGAATGCAACTCGAGCTACCTTCAACAAAACTTCTGAGTATTTCACAGAAATTTGCCCAGGCTAAAACTGTAGGCACACAATGTTGGGGGGGGGGGGGGGGGGGGGGGGGGGGTCGTTAAAAGTTTGAATTTTGGGGTTTCTTTAGGTGTCTTTTTCTTCTCTGTGACGTCACTTTACAACGCTGTGTGAAGCGTCATAAGGATACGTGACCGTGACGTCAGGACGTCGGCCGCGGGATCAACACTTCCTGCCAGGGGAGGCACGCGTCCAGCGGCAGCATCACACCGGAACTCGATCACGCACAAAATAAAAGCGCCGATCCTGAAGAAATGGACGCCTTTGCCATTTATTTCTTAATTCACTGGTAGAATAAGCTTCAAATTTTAAACTTTATTATTTTTTTTTTTTAAAGGAATCGCTTTCTTCAACAGCTACTATTGCAAGGATTTTGATATTGTTAATTACTCAGGCCGCATGGGGTGAGGACATAAAGGATATACATTTTTAATATATATTTTATTCCTGAAATGAAAATCTAAATGTTTTCTCAATAAAAAAAAATTCACAATTGCTATTTTAAACTTCCCAAAATCAAACGTGACTATTTTATTTTGATAATCAGGCAACCTTTATTACACTTTGGAGTTTGGCAAAATATTCCAACATTAATCGCATATTTAGTGTTGATTTTTCCCTGGATCGTACGTTTAAAAAAATGCTACTTAGCACTTTTAGCATTAGCATTGTGAACGCGGCTTTGGGCGTTTTATTTTTTAGATGATGACCGGAAGTTTCCTGTCTCGTGCTTGACGCAGGTTTGACACTGGTGCGTCCAGGCGGCGGAGGCACACACGTACGCACACAGGCTGTCCACACAAAGAAAGGTATAAAGTCTGGAATATTTGTAATTTAGCCGGTGATACTGTGACAGTTTGAGGGGTCCGTGTCCTCTAGAGGATACAGGTGATACAAAATGTCGCGTTACAGTCGGAAGGACAATTCGGGAGTCGAACCATTCTGCGAGATCAGCTGCGTGTCGACGGATATCGCTTTAAAAACGCGTTTAAAACCTCTCCTAAGTGTGCGGCGCGCTTGTATTTGGTGCGAGCGGCGCGATGCGGCTCCGAATCGACTGGCGGAGCCGCACCAACTTGTTCGGGGTAAAGTTTGATCCGTGCGGGGACTGTTGGGGTGCTGCGACATCGCCCCGTCGGTGTGTTCCTGCTTTTCCACTCCGACCTCTTAGAGTCGATTCTAGGGCTGGGGAGGGGGGCTCTCCATGGGTGTCGTGCGGCTTTATCACTCCGAGGTGTGGGTCGGTAAACTAGGCCTTTAGTCGGACTATTTCGCCAAAGGAGTCCTCTTTTGTCGCAGCCTGGCTCGGCTAAAAATAACAGCAGACATTGGCCTAGGACACAATTTAGTGTTATGAAAGAATGAAAATGCCCAGTCGCTGGGTTCCTCGATAACACCCAGAGGATGGTGATTTAAACCGGTAGAGCGGTTAACTCGAGTTAAAATTCAGTTCGGGCCTGGCCGTTCAAACCACGTTTGACATTCAGCCTCGAACTCTCCACCGGTGAAATTCTTAAACTCGCCCTAAAACAAGTTTCCCGTGTCCAGGGTGTCACAGTGGCCGTTCCTCACGCCGCCCCACACACCTGTAAAAAAATTAATAAAACTCCCTGAAAGTTCACCTGGTGTCTCATCCGGGGCCGTTTGTCTTCCTCCAGGCTCGGTATGTCGGATGAGGATTCCCGTGCCAGCACCAGCTCTTCATCCTCCACATCCTCCGGCCACCATCAGCAGCCAGACAACACACCTTCCAAGAAACGAGAGAGCAAAGCCAGCATGAGCAAGACCTCCAAACTCCTGTCTACCAGCGCTAAGAGGTGGGTCTGGGTCTCTGGGAAGAACCGTTGACAGAACAGCAATGGACACTAGATGGCGCCACGGCTTCACTCCAAGCGCTCTTGCCTAAGCTAAGGCCGCTAGCCTCGAGCTGGGCGCCAGTTCACGAGAAATCTGAATGCGACGCACCGCCTACAGCTGAGGGAGGGCCGTCAGTTTGGACCGCCACGTAAACTTCTGCTTATTTCTGCGCCGCTGTGTCACATCAAAGAGAACGACGCACTTCCTGTGGCGGCAGAATTGTCCAACGGATGCTGAGCTACACCAGATCCACCTCCTTTTGACATTTGTCTGTTTCCTCTTTTGGCAGAATTCAGAAAGAACTGGCCGACATTACTCTGGATCCGCCGCCCAACTGCAGGTGAGCTGGCGCGGCTTCATGGCGTGTGTGTGTGTGTGTGTGTGTGTGTGTTTCTGTGGCTGTGCTGATGTTAGCGATGAGGCTAAACGGTCCATCAGGGACAGCTAGCGTCCTTCCAGATCCGCCACACTCGGAGTCCTCTCAGTTGCCGCCTGGGGAACCTCCGTGTGCCGTCTCAGCACTGTTTACACACAGCATCAAAGCGTTTCCAGAAACAAGACGGACCGCTTTGAGGGGAGGAGGACGCGCCCTCGCTGCAGCCGGTGTTTCGAGGAAACTAGGAAGCGTTCCTCGCCGTCCCTCGTGGTTTGTGGTCCCGTCGGCTGGAACGGCGAGCAGTTGGAACGCCGCTTCTCTCTCGTTGGAGCCGCCGATCAAACAGTTGGACGGGTGTTGTGGTCCCTCTGATGTCCCGGTCCCTTGTGCCCACCTGATTTGACCCTTTCTGGACCGGTGGCCAGATTATTCTCATTAATCCAGAATAATGTTGAGACACACTCAGGCGCTCCAGGGCTTGTTCACACACTTTCTGTGATGCTAATCCTGAGTTTTCAGCATCATGGCGAGCGCCACGGTGAGTCCTGACGGGCTCCCATTGTCACCAGTGACTCCCGTGGTTCACGTTCAGCCTTTCATCAGTCGGTTATCAAAACCTGATTACAACCCTCAGCGGAGGACGTGGAGCCTCTTTCTTCTTCTACACCCTGAGAGCGGAGCCGTCATCGGAGGAGATCTGCCTCGCCGTCCCCGTGACGCCTCCCTCTGCGTCCTCCCGCCCCCTCTGGCTCCTCCTCTTCCCCTCGGCCGGGTCTCCTCCGCTGTTTGTTCGCCGAGGCCGAGGCCTCCGCAGCAGCTCTGCCAGTCTATAAGAGTTGGGCTCCCCGGGGAGGAAGCGGCCGACCGGAGGCGCTGCAGCCAGAGGCACCGTGCACGGATAATTACACGGTGGGGGCCGCCAACCGTCTGGATACCAATGAGCAAGGCAGCGTTTGCCGGCATGGGCAGTGGAGGCAGCTCCTCTGGGAAATGTAGTCCACCCCCCAGTGTCCAGAGTCCGTCCATGTGTCCCCCCCCCCAACCTGGAACTGTGTCCAAACCTCCTCCACTGGCTCCTGTGGAGGTGGAGGAGGAGCAGGTCTGATCTCCGAAGTACTGAAATAGCTCGGTGGTAATTAAGAGAAGCCACGTGTCTCCCAGCTGAAGTTCGTCACTTACTTTTCCGTGTTGGCGAAGCTCTGTGATTGGCTAAAACCAGAGGGGCGCCGTGGCAACCGCCGACAGATCCAGGGTGTTCGTATTACCGTCCATCGCCTTGATTTCAGTCAGAACGTGTGTGAGCGGAGGGAGGCAGGAGGAGAGAAGATCGCCATCCCGGTAAAGGATCGCCTCCGTCGGGCGGCGCGTCACGGCGCCACCGCCTGACATCACGACCCCGTTGCCAGCGGACGCATCAGCGGCGGAGAGACGCGGCAACATTGACGTGCTGGAGGAGCGGAGACCAGCTGCAGGCCGCTTCGAAAGGTTAAAGGCCCAAAGACACGGGGCTGAAATGTCAGCGCCGGTGCCGCCGCGCGTTGGCAGAAGCCCCTCCCCCCCCCCCCCCCCCCGGCTGCATGACATTAGCCAACACAAAGCACTGGGCAGCCTTTGTGAACGCCGGAGGAAACCACGGCTCGCCGTCGTCGCAGGCCTGTCTGAGAATGTGAGCCGCCTCTGTTGTCGGAGGAGAGAAACCTCAGTGTGGTCGTTTCTGTGGGCGACGCTACGATCTCTGTCCGCGGCGCCGGCGCCGCCTGGAGTTGCGCCGTCAAACACTCTCAAAAGATGGTTGAGCCCAAAAGTGGAGGTTATAGATGCTGCGGTTTGTTTTTGTTGATGACTGAAGATGATGACCTGGGCAGACGTGACCCCAAAACACTGGAAAGGTCGCGCTCATTAAGGACATCTTTGTTCTGACAGTGCTGGTCCCAAAGGAGACAACATCTATGAGTGGAGGTCCACCATCCTGGGTCCCCCAGGCTCTGTGTATGAGGGAGGAGTCTTCTTCCTGGACATCGCCTTCACGCCAGACTACCCCTTCAAACCGCCCAAGGTGAGTCCTCAACCTGTCCAACAGGGGTGTCGTGTTCGCCTTCTCCACTAGAGGGAGCCCACGCACAAAGAATGAGCTGCTCTCCTCCTGGAGAGACAGAATATGAATAAAATCTGACAGAATCTCTTCTCGGCTCAAATAATTCACCAGTATATTTCCTGTGGGCTTTAGAAATCATGTGTGTTTGTGTTTCCAGGTGACGTTCCGGACCAGGATCTACCACTGCAACATCAACAGCCAGGGGGTGATCTGTCTGGACATCCTGAAGGACAACTGGAGTCCTGCCCTCACCATCTCCAAGGTCCTACTGTCCATCTGCTCCCTGCTGACTGACTGCAACCCTGGTGAGAGCCACACACACACACACACACACACACACACACACACGTTTGGACCACATGTGTAACGTGATGCCTGTGAACGTTGTTGTTGCAGCGGACCCCCTGGTGGGAAGCATCGCCACACAGTACACCACAAACAGACCCGAACACGACCGGATAGCCAAACAGTGGACCAAACGCTACGCCACATAATCGCTCGACGAGCCGCCGGTTGATTGACTCGTGGGTGGGTGGGGGCTGACTCAGGGGTGGAGGGTGGAGCCGTGTGGATTTTTATCTCAGAATTGAAGTCTTAAACTCCTGAAATTGTGTTGTTTATTGTATATTTTTAAGTTAACTGAAGCCCAACTGTAACGAAATCCGACAGCGCCGCCTTTAGCTCGTGTTTTTGATCGCAGACGTTCATGCTAACCCATAAGATGAAACGTGTCGCAGCATGATTCCCCGTCGGTCACGTCGGTGTCGATCCTCACCTGTAAGAAGTTCCAGTTGGTGTTTGCTTCCCCGCTCCAAATTCTGTGCGTTTCACACATGTAGACATGTTTAGCTATGGTTGTAATTTGTGTTCTGTACCAATTTATCAAGAACTTTTCTGTTTCTTCTTTTATGAATTAAACGTGACCAACAGATGCCTGCGGTCGTCTTCGGGAAACACCAGAACGCCGCTTTCATCGGCAACGCTTTATTAACAGATTTATTTCTGGAATGAAAAGTAAATCTCTGTGAAATCAAAGACAAAAGTGCTGCAGGAGCTTCACATCAAAGGAATGTGGCTTTGATAAAGTGACAAAAATAAATTATCTTCTACTGGTCAAAGTGCTTTAGCTAGAAGTCCAGTCAGGCAGGAGGTGAAGTAAGACAGGAAGTGACATCACGAGTAAACGCAGTACCAGTGATATTATTGCTTCGAGGCCTGAGAGGCGACCCGGATGATGCGGTGCTCATGGGTTCAGGTCGGCTTCAGAGGGAAGAGCCAGCTAATGTTACATGTGCTGTGATTCTCAACTAAACATGGACAGACTCTTGAAGACGTCGCATCTTTGGTCGTAAAGTGCTCGTTCATGCCGAGATGAAATGATATGTGACAGTTTTAACACTAGAAAAAAAAACAACAACTTTGGTTTCACCAGAACCAATAAAATAGCACGTGGATCGTGGGTTAGGGTTAGATTAGAGATGAGCCTCAGGTCTGGTTCGCTGACTATAGCGCCTCATGCTGACATTTGGACACTCGTCCACCATGTAAACTACAGAAATAATTAGATTAAAATCTGTTTTAAGTTGTAAACTAGTTGCCCTAACCAGAGCTTGGCTAGGCTAACCAGACAGCGACAGCGCTCTCCACATGGTGGAATGATGAACGTAAACCAGAAGCAACCGGAGTGGTACTGGGCCCGCTGGGAGGGTCAGATGTCATTGGACGGCGTGCCCTTGCTTTTGCGGCCCGGCAGAGGGAAGGCCGACTTGCTCTGTGGCTGCGTGAGCCGGCTGGTCAGCTGGGTGAAGGGCTCGATGAGGGAGCTGCGCTCGGTGACGCTCACCTCCCACAGCTTCACCTTCTCACCCCGAGCCCACTGCTGCGCCGCCTCGTGTTCCACCTGCCGACGCTCCCGCAGGTCGCTCTTGTTGCCCAGGACTACGACTGTGACCTGAGGATGCAAAAAAGACGTCGGTAAATCTGCTGCGGTTCCAGAGGAGGGCCGCCACTGGAGTTCCAACATTTCCATTAAGGGGCCGGTGATTGAACTCTACACTGTTTGTACATTTCCCAAAGGCACTGACTTGAAATATTGTAAACATGCCTCCTTCTTGTCCCTGGATTTGTCTATTTCCTTCTTGACCATGTCGACCCTCCTGAAAGACTCCAGGCTGTCGATGCTGTAGACCAGCACAAAGCCGTCGGCCACAGAGTAGTAATGTTTGGGCAGATCTTGACCATCGTGCAGCCCTTTGGTGTCGTAAAGCCTCAGCTGTTCCTTCACGCCGCGGTCAGTCTCCACCGAGGCCACGTACACGTCCTCCTGGGTCTCGGCGGACTCGGAACCTATGACAGTGAGCACGCGATCAGCTGTCACCGAGGAGGAAAAGCCCCCTGGCCGCTACGTCATTTACGTACCGACTACGTGATTTCCGTAAAGCAGCTGCTCGAGTATTGCCGTTTTCCCAACTGCCGATTGACCACAAACCACAACTTTACAACCTTTACCCATCTCGGACCTGTAATTAACATAGTTGCGGTGTTAATAGTCTTACACGATAAACATGAGACGACAACAGATACGAGTTAGTGAGGCTCTGGGAATCCGCTACATTTGGGCTGAGCTAGCTTTTCCTTTTATTAGTTACAATCTAGGAAACAGGCTAACCACGCGTCATACAGTTTTGAGAGCCATAAATAGTAAATTACTAAAAAAAAATAATAATAACGTGGTTATGTGTCTTACTTGGATCATTGGGATTCTAGATGTTTACCAAGTCTAAAAGTGTCGCATCCATCTTAGCTACCTACGCTGTCAAGCTAAATCCCGCTTTGAGCATGCGTGGTTTCTTCTTCTACGCGGGACAGCGCAGGGTGTTGCTTTACCGCCCCCTACAGGGCTCCCGCTTTTATTTGGAAAACGCTGGAACTGAATAAAGATATCAATTTCCTCTTTGAACGAACGTTTCAAGTTTGTCTTGGACGACTTCTTCTCATGACTACTCTGCCTCTGACTTGAGTGAATTTACTTTTCACAATCCTCTAAGATCATCTCTCAGGACGTTTAATTACATGTTTAACGAGAAACATGATTTTTATGACCATTTAAATCCGTAACTTTTAGTGGCTTATTAACGCGTCTCTGCTCCCACATCCAGCGATCATTAATCCACTGCTCTGAACATAGAGTAAACATAAACTTTACTAGGTTTTGAATTTTTGAAGCTGGCACATTTAAAGCTTGCTCGAGATATTTTAACATATTATTAAAAACTCGGTGTTACTTCTAAAGACACTGTGAGTACGTGTCTACATATTGTTAATATGTTGTGAGATTATAAACATTGGGGGAAAACTCGGTACTCTAATATATAAACTATTTTTTTCAGACAAAATTGACAGAATTCCCTGCAGCGCCGATACTAATCTGTCCATTTAAACTACATTTCCCACAATGACAAAGAGGAAGTACGTCACTGTGATTCTCATAAGGCATGCTGGGACTTTTTCTCTCCCTTTCCGGCTGGTACGCCATCATGTAAGCGAGTATTTCTATGCATTTGTATCAAACGCAATCCATTTAAATCTGCATGTATATACCTTCATCTACTGTTTTTACACAAGGCACCGTTAAACGTCTTATTGTTATACACAATGGCGGTAATATTTACAGTTAATGGACATTGATCAGTGATTTTGAAGCCTATCGGTGTGGAGCAGCAGCAGAACTGATAGCATTTGAACCGGCTGCAAGCTAATATATTTTCTATATTGTCTTTTCAAATACGTTGTTAGGAGTTGTCGAGGTACAGGCTTTTACACCGATAAATGCTTTTCGATTGTAATAATGCTGGAATTCAAACAAAGTGCGGTGTTAAGAGCTAATGTTTCTTGGCTAATGTTGCTATGCTAGTGTCGTTCAGCGTCTTTATTCGAGGCGTGAGTTTGTGTACTAGCACGCTTGATGTGAGAACGTACCGTCAATAAAGAACCATTCATCATTTCTATCATCCACTTAGTATTTATTAATTTATACTCCTTTAGGGACAGATGTATGTCCATATGCATTGTGACAAGTGCTTCAGTTTGTAGACATATATCTGACAATAAGACAGACCCTCTGTATCAGTGTTGTACATTTGTCAGCTTTCTGTGTTCATGGCAACGTGCTGAGTATAAATGTTGTAGTTGACCTGGATGTTTCTCCTCCTCAGATAAGTCAACATGGGAGCATACCGGTATATGCAGGAGTTATGGCGCAAGAAGCAGTCCGATGTGATGCGCTTCCTGCTCCGTGTCCGGTGCTGGCAGTACCGCCAACTGTCCAACCTCCACCGCGCTCCACGACCCACCAGACCCGACAAGGCCCGCAGACTGGGATACAAAGCCAAGCAGGGTGGGTGCCGGTCCAGTCTTATGGCACCAAGGTCCACGCTGCTGTTCTCATCATTTTCTCCTTGCAGGCTACGTCATCTACCGCATCCGTGTGCGCCGCGGAGGCCGTAAACGCCCCGTGCCCAAAGGTGCCACCTATGGCAAACCAGTGCACCACGGTGTCAACCAGATGAAGTTCGCCCGTAGCCTTCAGTCTGTTGCTGAGGTACGTTGATTATTCCAGAGTAATCGTGTGGGTGACGCTGCAGCTGAGCGACGCTCCTGAACGCAGCACCGATGATGGTGGGCCACGTGTGGTGACTTATTTGCTGTAATGAATAAAACTTCCTTGTTACGTCAGTGATGTTCAGTGATCTGGGTTAATACACATTCTGCTACTAATGTTTTCTGGAACATGAGTCAACTCTCCTACGTGTCCAAAGTCCTCCGCCATCTCAGTTTGACCTTCTAAATTCTGCCTTGCGTTAAACGGATTAAATGTTCGCCAGACGCTTTAGTCCGGTTTTCCTGCCAACTTTCACACGTAAACAATCCAGTCTGATTCTATTCAGAGCTCTGCGGTGCAGCTTCACTGTCACTTCACTGTTTCACCCACAGGTGCTCCTGTGACTTTGGTCGCTCACTCGTCCACTTTTGTTTGTTTCGGTAGGAGCGTGCTGGCCGTCACTGCGGCGCCCTGAGAGTCCTCAACTCCTACTGGGTGGGCGAAGACTCCACCTACAAGTTCTTCGAGGTGATTCTGGTCGACCCGTTCCACAAAGCCGTCAGGCGCAACCCAGACACCCAGTGGATCACAAAGCCTGTGCACAAGCACAGAGAGATGCGCGGCCTGACCTCGGCAGGAAAGAAGAGCCGCGGCCTGGGCAAGGGCCACAAGTTCCACCTGACCATCGGAGGCTCCCGTCGCGCTGCCTGGAAGAGGCGCAACACCCTGCAGCTGCACCGCTACCGCTAGAGTGCATCGCCTGTCTGTACATTCAAAAAATAAACATCCTTTTTATGGTGACTGTTTGGTTTTTTTGTGCTAGATGTTTCAAAACGTGTTCAAGCCGCAGCAAAAATGCTAAAAAGCTGAAAACTGATATTAATGCTTCAGACCAACGTGAGAAAATCAAGCTGCACGTCAGGTTTAATCTTTAATTGAGCATTTTTACTGGTGAAGTTTAATCACCACCGTCGTTAATCCCTGATGTGTCGGCCTGTATGTTCGACCGAAAATGTTTCCTGCATCAAAAAATTAATTTCAGTATTTGAAGAGTTGTGTTGTGAATTTGAGTTAATGGCTCAAATATATTCTAATCAAAGGGAGGGAAAATGAAACCTAAAGGCGGATGAACACAGCGGTGCCGGTTGTTCTTCCAGTGGTGCAGAAGGACCCCGAAGGGCTGAAGTCACCATGTTTGACACATCTGGTTCTACCCACACATCAGTTTCTTCAAAGTGGACTGTGTTGGTTTAAGTGTTCAGTAGCATTCAATGACTGAAAAGACCTAAAATGTTAAAGTCACAGTTGCAAAGGGATTTTAGGTTCGAATTGACTTTCCAGTGAGACTTTCTGTCAGCATTTGTGATCCGACCGCATCGTTATCCTTCAGCACAAAAGTGCCGGACTGGAACAATAAATCAGGATCAGTGAAACTGAGCTGGGGTGTATTTTGAGACGTCTGCCGGCGGTCTTTCGTCCACCTCCAGCCGTGGTCCAAACACCTCCAGAAACCTGATCAGGGGTTTTCTGTCCTAACTTTTGACCCACTTCTAAACGAAGCATCATTAAAGGTGCTCAAAGCTTGTGTGTAATGTAGGCTAACTTCACAAACACGCACATCAATCATTAACCTATTTTTGTCTCTGTGTGTGCTGAGGTCATCCTAAAGGGGTCGTCATGACAAACAGTGCCGATCACTGGAATCATCCGGGAATTCCTTCTATAGATGTGAGAATGTTACTTTTTTAACAACAAAAGTAGCAACTGTGGACAGATATGGTTTATTCCCCCATCACAATGTAAACAACTGAGGATCAGGAAGCTCAATATGAGTGAAGACTGGTCCTGCTCAAGGTTTCTCACCTTTAAAAGGCAGCTTTGCTGGGCTCTGGGTTTGTGGAGGCAATCTGGATTGTCAGAGACGCCTTATAAATAAAGTTGGATTTATTGGGATGAGGCATCATCAGTCTGAACCAAGTAGGAGTGATCAGATCAATCATTGATTATTGGAAAGATCAACAGTCTGGGAGGGGACCCGGCACGGACCGTCTCTGAGTCAAGGAAAAGATTCCAGAACCTCTGGTTGAGTGAAGAAGACTCCGGAAAAGGAAGGAACATCAGCGTTCCCAAAACTACTAAAGCTGAGCAGCATTTGACACGTCTAAAAAAAAAACTTGGAATTTCTGGAATCAGATTCTTTGGAATGAAAAGTGGAGGAAAAAGATGCTCTGGGGGAGGAAGAGGAGGTGTTTACATTCCTGTGTTGAGAGCGAAGGTTCGATTTTTCACAAACAAGATTTAAATGGGAAAATTGGATGCTAAATATGGTAAACACGGCCTCCGGCCCGGTGACGGGAAAGGGTCAGGGTGGCAGCAGCCTTTCCACCAAAATAAACCTGCCCTGACCTGAAAGGGTCAAAGGAAAACACGGAAGGGCGGAGTGAGGAAAAGCGCTCCTCTCTCACGTTACTCCAGCTCCATTGTTCCTCCCCAGTTTCGAGTGTGGAGCCCCGGTGACCTCTGACCTGCTGGGTGAAAATCCAAAAATTCCCAGAGGGAAGAGCTCGGGCCGGTCCCACCTGGGATGGGTTACTCCTAAATAAGATCCTATTGTAAAATGTGAGGAAACTTTAGCCCGAGAGCGCCCTGGGACAGGACCGGTGTGAGGGGAAGGGAAGCTTCTCCGTGTCATGCTAACCCGGGAAGAATGCAGCGCGGGGGAGAGTTCTGGTCCAGACGGCGTCGACTCCCGAACAGCAGCCAGAAAGCACAAAACACTCAGAACCTTTCTCTATATTTGGAGAGATTCTGGACCGTTTTCCTGCCTCCCTGGACACCAGTAAACCGGGATTCAGACTGGGTTCCTGTCACAGATACCAGGGTCCTTTAGAGCGCACGATAAGGCGAACCCACCTTTGTGTCAACACTCTGAACAGATGGCCAGCAAGGCAACGACACACCTGCAACATGCAACAGTCGACCCAGATGCTCCACACTGGACTGGATCTGGCAGAATTAGCACGTTTTCTGCAATGCTGCAAAAAGCTGCCCTGGGGGGTGGGGGGTGGGGGGGCGACCACAAACCCCGAGTGATGCTGCAGCTGATGGAAGTTTCCACCAACTTTATTCTGCAACTCTGTTGCTCTAAAGTGAAAAGTTGCCTTTAATGGTGTAAGATGTCCTGTGGAGCTGGGGGTGAGGGATCGGTCCCCAGCCCAGGGTCTCCACGGCCGAATATTGTCCCCTAAAACCGGAAACGTCACCTACATCACACAGGCAACAACACAACCAACAACCAGCGGAGTTGGTCCCAGAGTCGGGGGCCAGTTTCCCGTCGCCGTTTCGTTAAAGTCTCGCGGATTCTCACTTTAACGCTACTTTAGTTTGTTCCGCACAAGTTGTTGCTCACACTGGTGAAACCTGACACGGTGGGCGACGGTTTTGGTGGACTTTTAAACGGGTGAAAGTATGTCAGTGGGTTATAGTGACACCGGTGCAGAGTTGCAGGGGGAGGAGCGACGATCTGGGTCACATGGTTGCAGCCTGCTCGCAGCAGTCGCTGCAAAACCAGCCTCCAAACCAGCGGAGTTGCGCCTCTCGGTCACAGCCTCTTCTCCTGTGCCTCCCGAGGATCCGAAACACACCACGGTGCGTTTGTGTGCGGCGCAATCTTCGAGGGAGACTCGGGAAAAAAAAGCCTCGAAAACTTGACCGCGGTTTGATGTAAAATTATTCCCGAAATCGACTTCGCCACTGACGTGTTTACGGTGGTTATGAGTCGCGTCGCTGGAAATGTTGTAGCTCAAAAGCTCCGCTTGTGAACCGGGAATCAATCAGCGACTTCATAGTTGCTGAAAACCGAAATCCGAAAACACGGCTTCGGCACCGAGGTAGCAGAGGAGGAGGAAAAAACCCCCAAAACCCGTCTGCCATGGAGTCAAGCAAAGCTGGTGAGTGTGTTTTTTCCCCCCTGGTTCGGTGACAGTAAACGTTCCACCATTAGAATATTTGCAAGGACGTTGCATCTAAAGAACCATCGCTAGTTTAACCAGGACGAGCTCGTGTGGTGTGCTTCGAACCGACTTTACAATCGGACCGAACAGTCGAAGGTTGGTTTCCGTACTTGTTCTGGAAGCCTAACTGGGTTAGCAGTACCAGCGGGCTGTTGTCATTGCCCGGGTTACATGGCTGGAGCTGCTCCGCATTCGCTTCTTCTCACATGGACTCGCCAGCCTAGCCATGTGCGCCTGTGTTTACGCTCCCCGTGCGTCGCCGCTGATTGGTCGTGACGTCACGGTTGCATAATTCCCGCCGTGGAACTGGTGTGGGGTCTGGCCGCGGATACACGTGAGCCTGTCCACAGCGGCTCCGGGTGACCTAGTTTCCCGGGCAGAGAACCTTCCTGCCCCACGTGGGGGCGCGGCGAATAAAACTTCACACTGTCACGGAGCGTTTAAAGAACCTTGGGATTTTGACTTTTGTTAGAACCTTCTGAATGTCCGTCATTTAAATTGTTGAGCGAGAACACAAATTAATTCCCTTAATTCGACGATGTTGGTGATTAGTTATCTTAAGCACTAAAATGTCTGATGTTGGTTAATTTTCTTGCATACAGATTTGAGGAACGGGACACTGGTGGCCCAGTTTCCATACACTGTTCGGTCTATTGGATTTTCCTACTCTCCATGAATGCACCATCCATTCTGTATTAATTCGCTTTTTCTGCTTTTTTTAGATTGCGCGTCACGAACTATTGAATAAAACTTTTATATACATTGACATTTAAACACCTCATATATTTATTTGTTTGGAAATAATGAACAGTTGTCAAGGTGTTTATTATATTCAATTATCAAGAGGAAAATAACTTATTTTCGAAATTCTTATGTAATCTGAAGGAAATAGACAGAACATTGACCTTTTTTGCCATAAAGTTTATGAGTCAATGCATAATAGATGCAAACATACAAAAAAGTATCCGTGTTTTGGCTAAAGATGAGATTATACTTATAAAATCCTACCTTCAGAACTGGCCTAAACATTCATTTAAAGAGCCGATGTGTGTGAATGGGTGCTGGGAGGGGCCTGACAATACAGTACTACACACCCTTGTGAGGCTGGCATTATGTAATGCCTGTTACCTAATCATTGAGAATAGCAGGAAAGAAATCGGGTCAGCCTATGTTGTGGAGGAAAAACTGGCTCAGAGGCGGCAGCAGGCTGTCTGCTGCACTCCTACTGGTCAAGGAGCTGCTGTCGTTGCACGAGCGCTCCTGGTTTTGCAACAAAACCCTCTGCGCCCTTTGAGAGTTCATTATGCAAGTGAAACATTGCAGTTTTTGACTGGTGATTGATAAATGCAAAATTTATCACCCAAAATAAAGCCGGATGTTACGGCAGTAAATCTTTAGGTTTTATTCGTTTTACTGTCTCCAGTGTGTTCTTGGCCTAATTTTCCTCCGCTGTCGCTCACCAGGGGGCGTAATAGCCTACATCAGCTCCTCCAGTTCTGGCTCGAGCCCAGAGTCGTGCCACAGTGACTCGTCCAACGGCAGCTACCAGTCGTCCTCCTCCCCCCGTGGCTCATCGCCCAGCCGCCACCAGCAGGGTCAGCCGGCTGACCCAGCGCTCCCAGTCAGGTGCCAAAACCTTCCTGGGACTCAGAAGGGGGGCCGCGCCTCTTCCACTGCAAAAAGTGGCATCACCAGTAAGCCAGTCCCTTTCTTTGAATTTGAGATTTAGGTTGTGATTGGCACGGAACAGAGGACCATCGGTTTGGTCGGTCATTAAAAGTGTTTGTTCTCTCATCAGAAATCAACGGCCTGGTGCTGCTGTGCAAGGTGTGCGGTGACGTGGCCTCCGGCTTTCATTACGGCGTGCACGCCTGCGAGGGTTGTAAGGTGAGGAGGCGTCTGCAAAATGTGCCAGACGCTGTGGTAGAATCAGACGTTTTTGGTTTAACTGGGTCACCGTGCAGCTAAGAGCAGAATCAGAACCTGCCCCCCCCCCCCACCAGCCTGTCACGTTGTGTGGAGGAGTTAACAGCAGGGGGCAGATGTGTCACCTTCAGGCTATTGATGCTAAATTAAGCTAAATCCTGAATGTTCTGCACGTGTCCTGCTTGAACAGTAAGCATCCACCAGGGGCGCTGTAGCAAACCTCAGCTCCACTTGCACGTGTCCGATGCAGAGCAGGAACAAACTGCTCTTTACAGACACGGTGACACAACCGCTCCGTTCCTGCTGCCTTCTGTCCTCATTCCTGTGTGTGTGTGTGTGTGTGTGTGTGCCTGCAGGGTTTTTTCCGTAGAAGCATCCAGCAGAACATCCAGTACAAGAAGTGCCTTAAGAACGAGAGCTGCCCCATCATGCGGATCAACAGGAACCGCTGCCAGCAGTGCCGCTTCAAGAAGTGTCTGATGGTGGGGATGTCCCGAGACTGTGAGTATTCCACAAACATTTGTGTGGTAAAAATGATCAATGAACGACTTCATCTCATTTCATTTCAAACGTCTGCTCCAACAGCTGTTCGCTTTGGTCGCATCCCGAAGCGGGAGAAGCAGCGCATGCTGCTGGAGATGCAGAGTGCCATGAACAACATGATGAACAACAGCCAGCTTCAGGCGCCGCCCGTCGACGCGTCTCTGTCGGCCGGCGTCGCGGAGCCCGCCGCTCAGGTTGTTGGCTCCGCCCCGTCCCGCTCCCCATCCAGTGCGTCCGAGTCCAGCTCTGACCCCGAACCTGCGGTGGCGATGGACACCAGCCCCAGCTCCTCCTCGCACAGCGCCTCAGACAGCAGCGAAGAGGAGGTGATCGGCTCTGTGACCAGGGCCCACCAGGAGACCTTCATGTACAACCAGGAGCAGAGCAGCCTGGCCAATGAGGCGCTGCCTCCCACAGGCCCCGCCCACATCAACAAGGAAGAGGAGCAGCAGAATGCATGGAACCACCACAACAACCTGGTTACCATGGCAGCGCAGGAGCCTCCGAACAGCCAGGGCTGTCTTCCTGAGGAGGACAATTCCATGAAGCACTGTCCCTTCAGGATGGCCAGGGCCGTGGACGCCAGTCACACTCCCACCTACGCACATGGAGCTCTGAGAGCGCCACCTGCAACCTGCCCCACCAGCAGGGGGTCCCAGTGGCGAGGAGGCAACCGGATGTACCTGGTGAGATGATAACACACTAACACCACCTCACGCATTCTTCATACACAGGAATCATTAACCGAGTATTTTCGTGCGTCCTCAGGTTTGTCCCATGAACATGTCGGCCTACGTGGACCCCCAGAAATCGGGACATGAGGTGTGGGAGGAGTTCTCCCACAGCTTCACCCCTGCTGTGAGGGAGGTGGTGGAGTTTGCCAAGAAGATTCCAGGATTCCGAGACCTTTCTCAGCACGACCAGGTCAGCCTGCTGAAGGCTGGAACCTTTGAGGTACGATTCATTTCTCCATCAGTCCGCCCAGGTGAGCGGGGGTTCCTTGACTGACCGGGGGGGGGGTTGTGTTCCACAGGTGCTGGTCGTTCGCTTCGCCTCTCTGTTCGACGTGAAGAACCGCACCGTCACTTTTCTGGGTGGGAAAAAGTACAGCCTTGAAGCCCTGAGGGCCATGGGGGCCGGAGACCTTCTGAACTCCATGTTTGACTTCAGCGAGAAGCTCATGAACCTGGGTCTGAGCGAGGAGGAGATGAGTCTCTTCACCGCTGTGGTCCTGGTGTCTGCAGGTTAGATCCCTCCAGGCTTGCAGATGATCTCACTCCATCATAATCTCAGCAAACTGACGGCCCCGTCTTCCCTCTCTTAGATCGCTCGGGCATTGAGAACGTGAACTCGGTGGAGGCGCTGCAGGAGACGCTGATCCGCGCCCTGCGCAGCCTCATCACCAAGAACCACCCCAACGAGTCGGCCATCTTCACCAAGCTGCTGCTGAAGCTGCCGGACCTGCGCTCGCTCAACAACATGCACTCGGAGCAGCTGCTCGCCTTCAAGGTCCATTCCTGAACGTTCCCACGCCGACACGGACCTCACCGGACTGCGAGGGACCCCCGACCCCTGAGACCACGTGGCTCATTTATTTCCCATGAGGCTTTTGGGTTCAGGTCCTTTATAACACAAACTGAAGATGGGACGAGGACCATCCACCGACAAAAATAGAATTATACCCAAAACTTTTGCATCTGAAATTGTTTGATTTAGTGTCCGGGGGCACGCTTGAAGCCCGAAGCAAAAGAGAATAATTTAAAAGGAATTATTTATGTGTAAAAGCTGAAGAAAAACTCTAATTTGCATCAACTGATTCTTTATCGAATGAGGCTAGCTCCAAATTTACGTCGAGTCATCATGTGGAGGTGTAATTATGTTTCTGATATATTCCTGTACTGTACTGTAGGGCATCGGCGCCTGTGTGGTGGCGACGCACACGCACGGACACACTGATGTAAATGTTTGTGCGTAGCGTACTGTACATTTGAGAGCGTTAGCACTTTTCTGTATATCGTAGACGGATAGATGTTGCATTCATAGTGCAATACGTGACAGCTTTTGTTGATTTAAGGAGCGACTTTCCTGGAACGACACCACCACTGGCGCCGCCGCGCCCCCCGCCGCGCCCCTGCCGCGCCCCTGCCGCACTGAACGAAGAGGCGGAGTCTCTGACGAAACGGGAGACTGTTTCAGTCTTACTTCAGGCTTTTCATGCAGTTGTTTACACGCCGTGCTGTGTTTCTTTGGGTGTTTTTTTTGGACAGTTGTGGGTCACTTTCCTGATATATTCAGACGTGACATACTGGACACGTTAGCGACTCCATCGCCGCACGTGGAGACGGCCTGAACCAACGAGACAGAAGTCTGTGTTAGCTAGCATACTGTATATCCCCCCCTCTGTTTTTTGGTTTCCCCCATGTGTGAGAAATGACTGGCAGGAAATACTTTTACAGATGTACAGGTTCTCGTGGCAGGGTGGAAGGTTCCATATGAAATATGATTGTAACATCTCTGGAGTGATTGTATAAAGAGATCGCCGTGGCAACAGAGACGTTGGTGTTCATATATTTTTGTGATGCCATTATGTGAAAATTCCAAATGTCCACAGCTTGGCTTATCGTGTTGACGTGGTTCTGTTCTCTGTGAAAAGTCTGCATAGATTTCTATATAAATACATACAAACTATCATACACACCTGACTGTAAAGATAAATATATAAATATATATATATAAATAAATTTTATAAATGAGTGCTTGTCTTGTTTACTGGTTACTGTAAAAAAACATTCCAGGCAAAATAACCTGGAGTTTACATGAGTGGGCGTGGCTATATCACACGAATTGGGCGTGGTCAGGCAATGTGAACAATGGTCAGTCCCAGGGGGCGTGTCCTGAAAAATTTGTTTCATGGCTACTCAAAACTATGTACATATGGGGCGTGGCCACACCAATCTGAGGTTCAAAGTTGAACTCAGAAGGGGCGTGGCCTAGGAAACCCGCGATTCATTGCTCCTCAAAACTGCATCCGGGGCGTGGCTACCAACGGGTTATTAACCAACATCTTGGACGACTTCAAAGGGTTAAACTGGGCCTATACCCGGAAGGAGCTCTTTGATCACGCGGTACGTGATTTTACGTGATGTCAGTTCCATTGTCCACCAGTAGGCGGCGACAAAGAGCTTCGCCCAAAACCCACATTTACTGTTTACCGATGTGAAAAGCCATCGACAGTCAGTCAGCGGAAGCGTCACCTCCAGGTTCATACGAAGGAATTCATTTATATTCTTACTGTTTTCATTGTTACACTGCTTTAATTTGTAGCAGAAACTTAAAATAACCTTAATTTAAACTTTTTATCCCAGAGTTGAAGAACTAATAAAGTGACAGAAAATTAAAACTTACATAAAGCAGTATGGGTAAATATTGAGTTTTGAAATATGTGTACAATGAGACTTCATGTATATTAATAATCGTTATATGTTGTATTTAAATTAAGATAAAGATTTTAGCATTTCAGATCAATTTTTAACACACTTGGAATAATTGTTTGGCAAAAGGAAAAAAAACATCAAAATCCTTTAATCATATAATTCACCATATTTTTTATTACATTTGATTATTTAATAATTTAAAACACCATCCATTATTGCCTCAAAACCATCTTTATTCTCAGGAAACGTTGCTTTCATCATCATCACCACCATCATCACAAGTATCCAAACCAGTTCTGTCAAAACTGGACCGAACCCACACACACAATAGCCACCTGCCATCATCTTCTGGTGCTGAATAGACGATAAAATGGGAGGTCAGTGGACCACGAAAACAGGAAACCCGCATCGGAGGATTTAGTCCTTGATGCCATGAAGACGTTGTCCTTTGATGTGTTTGCATGGCGTTTGGTTGCTGATGCTAGCAACACATGAAGCGGTTCTGAAATCTGAGCTCAAAATGATTTTCAGAATGACATTTTGATTAAAAACCAAGTTGTTTTGAAATATTTAAACGTCTCACTGACCTTTGTTTTGATGAACTAATGGATTAGGTCGATTTTATTATTTTAGCACAATTTTATCAAGACATTACGCCAACATCTGTAAAAAAAAAAAAAAAAAACCCAAACTGCAGTCTCAAAATATACATCCTTTTTCTTGATACTGTAAAATAGCTTTTCTATGGTGCAACTTTGTTACTGGTATGTAACAGTAATTTTAACAACTCGCGGGAGAGACAACAGCGTAACGGCACCGCGAGTAGGAAACCCGCTCTGATCGTGTTTTAATGCGTTTTAATCTACCTATTTTCCCATCGAACACCCAAATCAATACTCTCACCTCCAACAGCACACAAAGTAGCTAACGGCTAAACGGCTGTTCTGAAAAAAGGATTAATTAGCCTTACATTCATGACGTCAGAGATACTTAAAGTAGTTCTGTACCTGCTTGTGAACATCCATGCTAGCATAAAAATAGCAAAGGAGGGTCAAATTTTGATGTTTTGTTGTCAACATTTGCTATGAAGTTGTGCTAAAACAAATGCATTATTTTTCTTTAGTCAAAAAACGTTTCTGAATATTCTCGTCCAGGTCGTACGGCGGGGCTGGTTGCACGGACAGACTTCTGAATATTAAGTTTAATTTTGGTCATTCATCGAGTAGCCTCTGGTTTTCTGAGTCATCAACCGGACCATATAAGCCAACACTAGCTTTTTCATATGACGACAATTTGAGAGAATTTCCATGACCTTGTTTCTTCTTCAACTGACGCTCAATGATTTTGGTCCTCTGTTACCGGGGCAACACGGCAATCAGGTTGATGTTTGGGTGACCTGAAGAGGAACGTTTCCTCTGGGTGAGATGA
Organism: Takifugu flavidus; assembly: GCF_003711565.1. NCBI lineage: Eukaryota > Metazoa > Chordata > Actinopteri > Tetraodontiformes > Tetraodontidae > Takifugu > Takifugu flavidus. Next base: position 6,343,948 of record NC_079540.1, read on the forward strand.
CGGTGGAGCCGTAGCATTCCCGCTAGTACAAAGCTGGATGTGGCAGTTTCACGAGAGGTCCGTCTAAAATGTTCTGGGTGTAAATTTGTTAACTTGAGACCAAATTGCAACTAATCATCAACACTGACTGATGGAGAATTGTGACGCAGATAAGAAGAAAGCTAAACACAAGGAGGACGTTTGACTGTAGAACCGACTTAGATCAACTCTGAGGTAGAAGGTCTCTTCTTTCTTTTCTAGATCTGAAATCGCGTCAGGAAAACTGGCCGTCGTGCTGGCTCCCACATTAAATTACTAAGAACCAGCTGTCTGTAGCAAATGTAAACATTATGGCTAGATCCCCTAAATTCCACCCAACTGGGCTTTGAGAAGGACTATAGTGCCGAGAGACTCCTGAGTGTTTCTAAATCCCTACGAAAAGAGGTACAGGAACAGGAAGTATGAGAAGGTCAAACAGTTCAAGAGCAGTAAACTTTGTTTTTAAGAGGATGGAGTTGTGATCGCAGGTTTAACATCTAAACAATATTGTCCTTTACATGGAAACCTAAACTGCAAACTATAAACAATACGATAGCTGCTAACCTGCGATAAACAGGCAAAAAGACAGAAAATTCCTATCTTAATCCACAGGAACTGTTAACACATGCTATATGCTAACCTCAGCGTGTTTTCTTACACCTTCTACCTTAGCAACAATTGGATCAGCCAGTCACATGATATAAGTCGCATGTCTAATTGCAGCTTAGCTAGCCTGTATCAGACTAGACCGATTTTAGGTGACCTGTAGATTCAAACTTGACTATTCTGTGCAACCAATCCCCTTATCATCACAACAGCCCAAATTCACCTCCATCTTTGCTTCATTTACACTGACAATTAGGGATGTTTAATATCGTTTTTTCTTAGTGATAGCCAATATACCGATATTGTCCACATCTTAATTTCCGATACCAATATCAACCGATACCGATATAGGTGTGTCTCTCCCCCTAAGAGGTTTCATGTGTAATCTGGGCAAGTCGTGTCATTAAAAAAAGTAAAAACGATAGGGATCATTTCAGATCGTTTAATGCCAATATCGGCCAATAATATCGGACATGTCGAGTGGCGATACTTGAGGCTTTTATCGGGTTGTGCGTCTCAGCTCACGCGACACGCTTTCAACTCTCTTTACTACCACCTCCGTCAGGGGGGTGCACGCAAACACGACCAGTGTCGACGGCGCCGCGTCTCTCCCTCTGATTGTCTGTGCATTGGTTTCTGTACAGTTTGTGAGGTGTGTGTGTGAGGTCCGGGTCGTTCAAACACTGCAGCGAGTCTATTGCTCGGATTTACAAAAGAAAAAGGCATCACTTCACAGGACAGAGAGATGAGGAACACACAGGAGCTGCTTCCAGGAGGGTGAAGCCAGACAGGAAGTCAGAGGTCGGTCACGGTACTGTGGCGAGGTCCAGAGGGTCAAGAGGGCGGAGCCAGGAAGTGGCCCGTGACCGCGCACGCCGTAGCACCATGACGTCAATTTTGGCTCCCAACCACACACAGATGAAGGAAAGAAACATAGAACAAAGACTTCCAAGTAAGAATCATTACATGTGGGAAATGCTTGAGAATATCTTGAATCTGAGACGTGTGAGCGGTGCGCGCCGGCTAGCATCTCTGCAGAGGGTCATTTTTTTTGGCACAGCATTACGATTGTCTCTACCAGACATCAGTGTCATTGTGTGCTTCAGGGGGTCCGTGCCCGCCTCAGGCCACGAGGATACGGGTCGGGGCTCCATTCACTGATGGAGCTGTGAGCAGGATCAGAGTTTTCTTCTTGGATCAGAAACACAGGCGACAGCATACTGGGACGGACCCGACATCGGACCAGCCAGACACAGCTTAGCTGCTGACCCCAGACAGCAGATATTTTAGTGTCACTCTTGTGAGGACTGGCTGCAACAAATAATTCATGTTGAATTAACGGCTTTGATTTGTCGTTAAACTGTCCGTTGTGCATGATTTGGCACCCTCTAGTGGTGATATCAGTGGTTGCTAAAACTGTTGGGGAAACAGTTGCAGTAAAACTTCGCAAATAAAGATTTCTTCAATAAATCATAAAACCAAACGAGTCACGATAATAAATTAAAGTTGGTGTTTAACTCCGTTGAATATATATATTAAAGCTCTGATATTTGACCCCGGGTTTTGTTTGACAAGTGCTAAAAAGTTCTGATGTCTTATTTTACACGACATCAGAGGAGAAGCGGCATTTACAGGAAATTACATTTCCTCATCCTGTAGCGTGATAACGTGAAAAAAACAGATTAGACGCTTTGTTAACGCTGGCTGTCATTGCTAGCCTGCCCAAGAACAGATAATCTGTCTGCAGTTGTAGAAGAAACACTTTTCTTTGTCCCAGTATGCTGCCATCGTTCGCCCGCCAATATTTAGCACCGTTTCCTCAGTCGGCCAAACACGTTCACTCCAGGCAACACTCGTGCGTATTCAAGAACTCGTTAGCTGCGGACAGACGTCTGGTCACACTTGAAGAGCAGCTGAATTCCTGTGATTGGAGGTCTACGTGGAAGTGTAACAGTGTAGTGTTGAAATCATGGAGGGGTTAAACTGGGTCTTTTCCATGAGGTGTACCCGAAGGCAGCACAGGTATTTGCTATGCTACATGCTGTGTGCATGAGCAGGCTAGGCTATCTTTAGCACTGACTTTGCAGTCATGGTGGGTAAATCGGATCTATGTTTGCAGGCAAGATCGTTTTTTTTTCTCCAAACATCTTTAATTTAAACTTTGGTTGATTTGGTGCGATGCCCCGCCTCCGAGGGCGGTCCTTCACCTAGTTAGGCCCAATTTAACCCCTGATAACGACATAAATATATTAAGATCGACTACCCAGAGTGCTGCTGGGCCAGTTCACAGTCACGACGGTGAGTTGCTCAACTACGACAGTTACGATACGTAGTAACGGGTCAGAAGAGTGAAGAAAGTGGGTGTCAGATGAACGGATCGCTGTGGTCGTGTGTCGTTGATCTTTCAGGTCGGGTTTTCACCATGAGGGAAGGAAAATGCATCTTATGCACGGGTTCCACATGAGCAGGAATCAGCTAACTGTACAATCATCGACACACAGAAGAAAAATCTAAAGTGAAATCCGAGGTGAGAGGTTACGTCCACAACAAAAAACAAACTAAAAAAAAAAAAGTACCCGCACTGTCAGGAATGGTTTCATCCAAGACTAGACCAGAGAGCTAATGCTAACCTATGGAATGAAGCGACACTCAGTAGTGCTAATACAGGGTTCGTTGAGACAGGCCTTCTGCTGGTTCCACCCAAGACCACCAGGGTTCCCAGGCTCTGATGTGCACAAAGAAACGGACGAGACACGCACGCACGCAGCCACGCGACTCCATTGGTCAGTCCTCAAAGACTTCCAGGAACAGAGGTGGGAATAACTCAGTGGGACACTCCACTTTCATGTGGAGGAAGCGGCTGGCGTGGCAGGCACCGATCATCCGCAGGTCCGTCACCTTCATTAGCAGCTTGGCCCAGAAATGCGGCACTTTGTGTTTGCGGTAGTTGATGTAATGTTCGAAGGCCAGCAGGAACTCCTCTTGGTAGCGCTCGATTTGCTCCACGTTGCTCAGGCCCGAGCGATCTGATGGCAGAGAGGTAGAATCATCGGTTAAGGGACTCGTTACTGTGATAACCGCCGCCAACCGACTGCTCACGTTCCTCAATACAACAGGTTCTGGAGTTCAAACTTCCCGACGCTTCCCGCCATCGCTGCTGCTGTCGGTGGCCAAGAGTGAAATGCATTGTGGGATGTGTTCCAATCCAATGTCGACACAAGTCACGCCTGGCGCATACTTGATTAAATGGGCGGAGCAAGTGCTCGTCCAGACAAGCGCGGACAAGTTCGCTTATTGAGAAAAGGCTACCGCGTTCTCAAGAGCCGCTGCTTCTTTGAAGTCTTTGATGTTTCTCACCTGATGAAAGCAGGATGATGGCCTGTAGAAGAGCCACCTCCGAGTCGTCCAAGTTGAAGGCGGACAGCGACACGCCGAGGTCAAAGATGGCATCCGAGACCACGCCCAGGCCGCCGTTCTTCAGCTGGCCCCGTGTGACGGCCATCTCGCCGTTCAGCGTGAGCGTCTCGCTCTCGGGGTCGTAGCGAACGGCGGCCCGCAGCGACATGATCTCCATGCAGCAGCCTTTCAACAGGATGATCTGATCTTCACAAGGCAGCTAGGAGGCGAGACGTCGAGATCACATGACGCATTTGCGGCTGCTAATGTTGCGAACTTCCCAATTAGCCTCGCACTTACCTCACAAAACATAGGCAATTTTTTGGCAAAGTCCACCACTCTGGTGATGGCGGGGGTGATTATTTTTGTAAACTGACTGAAGGCTTCTAAATCCACTTTGTTTCCGTTGGGCGTATTGACCATGGACGCTTGACCATTGTCCTCAGGCTGAAGGGACAAAGGGACAGAAGATGAGCGTGCGCTAGCCGCCGCCGCCAGTGAAGGGCGGAAGTTTCTCTCCTACCTTAGTTTCCTTCAGCCCCTCTGCACTCTGGTCAGGAGTATAGAATAAATTACATGTTATTTCATTTAGAAGCATAGCTTCCTCGACCTGTTGGATAATCAACAGGAAGCGTGAAGTTTCGATGAAGACTCGTGTCGCCTCAACTAAAAAGGAAGCTCATTAGCACTGAGGACAGATGACAGAGTGCAGGTAGGAATTCAGAGATGGGTTTCCATGACAACCCAGACCGGGAACGCTCGGCGACGGATGGCGCCGTCGTTCCGCAGCAGAGATTAATGATTATGGTGCGCGAGGGCGGGACGGCGATGGTTCTCCTCTTCCTCTCCAACGTTATTCTGACATGCGATCTCAAAGATTAATGGGTCAGACCAATTTGAGACTAACTTTAGTTAGCTAGCCTCGTGCTGCTAACTAACTAACTAACTACCAGTCAGTGATGAAGAGACTCTTCCTGAATTTTTGTGAAAATTCCGAATAATACGCACAGACGGACGCCACCTGGTGGTAAACATCAGCGCTTTATGCTAGGTCGTTTGGCGTGTTTCTGTTTCTAACACTTGTTGCTAAATGGCTAACTGAGTCACCTGCTGCAGGAGCTTTACCTCAGTAGTGCATTAACCTTGACCAAGACAGCGACACGTGAGCGGGCCCAAAAGGTTAAATGCGAGTGTTCGCTCTGGTGTTGCCATGGAAACCCAAGATGAAGTCAGGCAGGTGAAAAAGGCTTTCAGTGTGGAGATCAGACATTCAAAACAGATTAATGTAAAAAACAAGACAGAGAGAGAAAGAGAGAAAGAGAGAGAGAGAGCGCGAGGAGGTGTAAAAGCAGAGCTGCAGACCGAAAAAAAGAGGAAACTGAAGCACCACAACAGAGCCAGTTATTAAAGTTAGATTCTCAAGATATAAAAACAAGTTGTTCCATTATAAATTATTGCTGCTGCGTTCAGGAGCACACTTTTCTCCATCGTCCAGCTAACTCTCCCCACTCTACAAGGAGATACAAAAAAACAACATACGGACATATTAACACAGGGAATGTGGAACAGTGGAGGTGGAGGAGACAAGGGGAAGGAGGAGGGGGGGTCCAGTGAGGGGGGACTGGGGAGGATGAGGCAGAGGTAATCGATACAATGGAGGCAGCTGTGATGGAGCAGTGTGTGTGTGTGTGTGTAGGGGGGGTTAAGATTTCCTACCAGGAACTTCCTCTTCTGTTTCCAGTGGTTGCCTTGTGCGTTCGTGGCCATATGGGCCTCGGTCACCATACGGATGAGGTCCCACTCCTCCTGGGTGGGCTCAATTCGGTCCCACACTGTCCTCTGCAGCTCCTCCCGACGGCGCCGTTCCCGGTTCTCCTCGATTAGCTTCCGCTTGGCCAGCCTCTTGCTGTCGTCCAACACCACTGGGGGGAGGGGGGGGGTCACAGGGGCGTCAGGGTCCAAGAGTTTTAACATATAAAGTTGTTTTTGATTTAACAGACAACAGATTTGGGAGGATTAATGACTTTTAGCTTCTAATCCAGCCTAGAAAAGGCCATTTTAGTGGTATCCTGATGGCATTATTAATAAAACCTTTACTCTTATTATGTCTGACTGACAGTAATAATAAAGTGAAATCCTTTAAAAAACATGGCGTTACAGACCAAAAACCTCTTCTACGTTCTCAGCTCATCAGTGGAAAATACGGGTAAAACTCACGGTCGGTGGCCATTCCCACCGCGATGCACTTCTTGAAGCGGCATTCCTGGCACTGGTTCCTGGTCACTTTATCAATCACGCACTTGCCCTCGTACTTGCACGCGTAGGTTGGGTTGAGGTTCTTCTGGATGGTCCGTCTGAAGAACCCCTGCAGAGACGGCACCGTGTTGAGAAACGCCTATGTGGAGCGGACGGAAGCGGCAGCGGACGCCGCCTGTACCTTGCAGCCTTCGCAGGTGATGCAGCGATAGTGGTAGCCGGTGGCTTTGTCCCCGCACACGACACATAGCTCGTCCTTATCCAGGTAACTCGGAACGTACCCTGAAATCAAAAAAATGTGTTACCACACGCTTGGGATCCAATTAAGTCGGAGTTTAACTCGAGTTAAATTTGCACCGTATTGACGGTTTTAAAGTAGGCTAAGTTGATGCCACATTTGATTAGCGCCAACTTCTTCGAAGAGTTTTGCCGCAGCTCCCAGTTAAGCCGAAGACACCTGGTGCCCTTTTTGTTTCATAACTAACGAGTTGAGCCGACCCCGGTCAGGCCCGAGGGCTGATCAATACTCTGGAGGTCCTCCATAAAATAATAACTGCTCTTGTGTCAGCCTTCTGTCGCTAATCAATAAGGATCCCCTGACACACACACTCACAGATGCCCAGTTAGACACACTCCACAACACACTGATCTCAAAAAATGTCCTACATCAATTAAATAAATCACCAGCTAAAAACTCCCGTTTAGACCCCAGACCCGTACCTCTCTTATGGCCCCCAGGAATCCACGGCAGGTAAAAATTGTCAGCTTTGGTCTCTGGGAAATATTCAGGCTGAGGGGGGAAATGGCTCAGAGGGATATCCACGCTACAGCACTCGCTCTTATAGACAGGCGGCGCCGCGTACAAGCACGAGTAGTGCTGGCCGGGGGGCAGAGCCTGCTCCATACAGGGAGGGTGGTGCAGCCGCTGGGGCTCGCAGTGGCTATACCCAGGCCCCTCGCTACCATACATGCAGTGCTCCCCGCCGCCAGGCACCGTGTAGCCGCCCACCCTGGCGTGAGGCACCTCGTACATGTCGGTCATGCAGTAGTTCATCATGGAGAGCCGCAGCAGAGCACCATGAAGGAGGTCAAATCAGGAAAAAAAAACAAAAACTCCAGGAGTGTCAAAGCAAAACAGTCGATTCCCCCAAAAAAGATCAAAGGAAAGATGAAAGAAAAATCAAGCCATGTCAAAGAGAGATTTTCCTCGTCTGGACCTCAGAGAGGTCAACCCTTACGCAGGAGTTTTATCCACCCCAGAGCAGAGTTTCTACAGGACAAAGTGCCCCACCCGCCACCACCCGGCCAAATTGGAGAGCAGAGCTTTATGACGACGCAGAGCTCTAATCTTACCCTCCAAATCCTCAAAGTGCAGCATTCAGTGGAGATGTGACAGATTAAGGAGAGGTTGTGTGTCACACCTACAGCATGAACTGCCCGACGACATCGTTGCCCAAACACTCCAGCAGCAACCTTTTAGGTCCCCGTAACAATATTAGCTTATCTTTGACCTCTGATCTGCAGGTGCTTTGAATAAAATCCGTAAATAAGCTCACGGAGGTCAGTGTCGTATTCCGTAATCCTCGTATTTACGTAGAACCTCCGAGCAGTTTCTCAACAGGGAAGTCCGAGCGCTTCGCGATATTCTAGCGTTGGCAATTCAAAAGATCTCAAATAGACGATGAAACCAACGTCATGACACGTAAAAACAAAGAGAACCCTTATTCAACTCTGGGATAAAGGAGCAGCAGAAAATTATGAGCCACCTACGTGCATAATAAAGCTTGATCAGAGGTAATAAACACTTATTCCTGGTTATTCACCACGTGTCAGTGAAGGGACATTTTTCAAATTTCGGACCAAATTTAAGCCCCAATAATTCCTTTAACTGTCCGATCAGTAGCCATCGAACGCAGAGCAAATTAGCTAGCTCAGTTAGCATCAGTATCTGACAAGTAGATGCATGAATTGTCTGATAGTTAACGCTTATTAGGACATGAGGTTTGTTTTTCTAGCTGTGATTTTAAAAATCAATATTCCAATAAAACCAGGCTGCGACACGCGGAGCCGCACATTGTCCTCCTCGCTCAGCCTTATTGATCAGGTTTTCTGATCAATAAAGTTGGGATAAGCCCCGTGGCGAGCGAGTCAGTCTGATGGGATCCGCCGTTTCTTAAAATGTTATTAGAACAAGCCCGATTTAGGCCACGAAGTTCAGGGCTTAAGGTAAATATAGACGCACGGAACCATCCCGCTGGGGTCATTTAAACCGCATCACACTGTTATTGATCTAAAAGTGGTTGGTCTGCCCCCCTAAATTGGGAGTTTTCCCATGTTTATTGGCCACTTTTTTCTCATTTCTAATTACTGTGGCGATTTTTTTCTGCTTTTAAACAGGCGCCGTTGTATAAATCAGTCCAATCACTGATTTTTCTGATTATTTTTTTCCGCCAGTGAACGCGTCAATCAACATTTCTTAATAAACTATCTGATATAATCTTTCGTGTATGGATCTGGTTTACATTCTAATTTACAATAAAAGGAAATTCCGGTTAACGGATCCGATAGTTTGAAGCGGATGTCCCGGATCTTGTCTCTTTTATCGGTTAGTAGATCACGCCAGAAACTTGTTGACACGTGAACACATGGTGGAGTCTGCGTGCTGTTTTTGGCTTTAAAATCCCTGCTGTTCGGACAGGCGTGAACTCTAAACCAGGGGCAGCCCACACGCTCTGCACCGAGGACTCCATCAAACGGGATTATCATGGAAAATTTGTGTTAGTCGGTCGACCAAACCCACCAAACCAAATGTTTGTTTTCCATCCTGAACTGTTGTAAAGTGTTTTCTCCCCACAGGAATCCCTGAAACGGCTGAAACGGAGAGCCTCGTGGGCTCTACAAGGAGCTTTTTTGGGCTCAAGTGTCTCCTGTTATGCTAAGGAAACTGAATCAAACCTCAATCAAACCTCATCTTGACACCTTTTCCTGCCGGTTTAGGTCATTTTCAAACTGTCCGCCAATAATCCTACATGAGGACATGATGTGAAAAGAAATCCAGCTCGTGTTCGGGTGACAACGATGACAGCAGAGATTTGTCCGCGTAAGCTCATTAGTTGTCACACCACCGACCATCTGAACGACACCGGTACGGGTCGCGTTTCACCTGACGATGCGGCTGCTTTAGCCGTTAAAAGCCGCTTGTACGAGGGGAAAAAAGGTCAGATTAGCGTCCGCAAGGTTGCAGGTTAACTGTAGCGAATCCAAAACAGGAGGAGCCTTTCGTGAAATAAAACCCAGCTGATGGCTGAGAAACCGAGGAAACTGGACTCTGGACCGTGCAGAGGGGCCCTTTTTTAATCTCTGATAAACAAGCCTGGTGCTGTCCCTCCTTGCTAGCCGTCGCTTTAGCAGCTAACTGCTCATCAGGTGAGATGCAGACATGAGGGGAACCCGCACGATCGGCCTGTGGTGGAAAATGTAATTATGAAAAAACATTTAAACAACTTAAAGTGACCTTTAACTCCTCCACGGTTCAGATGTTGGATCAAGACCCTCGAACCACCCTAGAATGTTTGCGTCTGACGACAGCCAAGAATTCAAAACTATCCGTTTATTAATGCTAAATCTGTCTAACTGAGGAAGCTTAATCTCGGGATTACCGACTCCCCGACTGCAGTGCGAGCGTGCACGCGTGTTGATATAAACCGTGCACAGCAGCTGGCAAGAGGCAGGACCTTTGAGGCCAATCTGCTTGCAGAGTGGGCCTGATACCAGTTTAACTTTTTGATAAGGTGATGCTCCCGTCCCGGGCTAATCTTGTTTGGTGTTTCCTGGAAGATGAGGCACTTAGCGAGACGGAGTTTTATCGCCGTCCACACAGAAACAATCTGTTGTCTGAGCGGACGTGCTAACACCACTGTCAGCCCTTTAATCATCTGTCAGTCATTCACTGTGGAATCTGCTCCTAAATCTGCTTAAAACGCCACAAATTTTGTTCCTCGCCCTTCCTGTTGCCATAGCAACGGCGGCGCGATGCACCGGCTTTCTCTAAAACAGGGAGGCAAATGTTGCACAAGCATGAAATCGACTTTAGCTGCCGCCTGTGTGTCGACACGAGAGGCGGATTGTCCACGTTAAATTAAATATCTGAATCAGTATCGGGAGATTTCTCAAACATGATGGAGGATAAAATGTGTTGATCCCCCTGATGGAGCTGTGATATCCAGGTTAAAGTTGCAGACGTAGCTTCACAAAAGTGAGGCATTGTATAAAAACAGGGTCTTTTCAGTCATAACAGGGAAAAAACGCCGCATGTCATTATTCCCCGACCGTTTCCCAACATAAACTTTGGTTCAAACTGCGTGAATCTGCCATTTCAATAAAATTCAAGCGTTCTTGAGCTCAGAGGAACCTGCAACAAAACCACCAAAACAACTTTGTCGTGTTTAAATTCCTGTTTGTGTTCCGACGCTCCGATCGGCTCGGCCAGGATGAAACGGGGATCCCAACACAGCTGGTTAATATTCCCTTTTATTTGTTGGACTAAACTACACGTTTTCTCGTATTCTTTCTTCAAAAAGTGACACGAACCCACATTGTGGGTTAAATCTAAGAGGTTTTCTCCGCTCTGACACATCAAAGCTCTCGGGCCTCCCTGTGTTACATCATCGCTCCCGGTTTTCCTTCATAAACCACTATGGTTGGCAACCACGCGTGGATCCCCCGGATCTGCCGGAACATCGGGGGATACGCACCGACGGGGGGCGCTTCGTTAACAGCGTACGAAATGTTTCTCTACTCACCCCAACTTCGAGTCTCCTTTAATCAAAAGCAAGTTTCCGGGAGAATATTTGACTCAGACGAGACTCCGAGTTCTCCCTCGTGTCCCTGAACACCACCTCGGCTCTGTGGCCCTGCAGCCCGGCGTTACGCATATTTATGCCCTCCCTCCTTTGATTACTGCGGGGTTCAAAGCCGGTTAAGAACATTTTATGACATGGTGCCCTGATCCGGTTGTCCCCAAATGTCTCTGGCGCTGCCTCAGGCGTCCGTAAACTTGTCCCCAGAAAGTTCAGGGTAAGCTGGGCGGAAAAACAGAAGGCTCCATCACCAGCGGTGGAAGTTTGAGAGGATTATCCTCCTCCGCGGAGCCGAGCACACCTCATCCATCTCTAATGCTGCTTCATTCAATCCTTTTGCTTCAAAATTTCTCCAGAAGGACGATCAAACGGTCACAGCAGCAGAGACGCTGGTTAAACTAGTTGGAACACTGAGAGGCTTTAAAACTCGTACTCCTCTTAAAACATCAGAATTAGGATCATTTCAGCGCGTCCACAGACAGCAAAGAACCCCAAAGTAGCCGAATATGAGCGTCAACAACATTAAAGAGGGAAGATTTATGCTTACGGGTGTCAATTCTTACTATTTTTAAAAAAGATTCCCACCAACTCTTTATTAGATGTTCTAAGTCTGCACACACGGAACTCTTTGTTCCGGCAAAAACACACCAAAAACAAGCGGCTCTCATGTTTTCGACGTGATTGAATCATAAATAAAAGAAGCAGCTTGTGGCTTTAATTAAAATAAAAAGATTAGTGGGAGCAGAAAAGGTCAGTCTACTCTCCGGTGAGGTGAAATTAAAGGTTCTGGCGAGTTCTATTAAAGGAAAAGAACCTCAGAACGTCAGAACGGAAGGACAAAGGCTGAATTAAGGGTCGTTCAGCCCAACGGCCGACTGACAGAAGGTGTTGATGTCATCGGGAATTCATCCCGTCACCTCCGATGACATCACCCATTAGATGTTCCCAAAAGTTAAGATGTTCCCTCTGTTCCGCCAAAATCTGTTAAAAAAAACACGGCTTCTGTGACACACGGTTTATTCTAATTCGATTAAATATCTGGTTAATTCGAGCGTGACAGAATGTTTTTCCAGCCGACTTCTAATTAACATCATGAGATTGATTCAAAATAAGAGACGATATAACGAGTTTATTGGTGCGATGGCGCAGAGATCCAGAGGAAGCTTTAAAAAGAGCCACCGTCAAATAAAAAACATTCAGAACTTTATAGAAAACAGAAAAAAAGACAAACCGTTAAAGTTTTGTGTCTTTTTAGGTGTTTTTTTAGTCATTGTAACTTCAACGGCAGAAAAAGATAATTTAATAATCATGTTTGTAAATATGTTTTTATTTTTTTGGTTTTTTTTTTTTACAACCTAGAGGTCATTTAATCAGCTCAGTCGCTTCACAAGATGATCAAGTGTAAATAAAACGGAAACATTTTGTGTGAAAGACGACATAGAAAAATAGTGAAAGAAGAAGAGAAGCGTTCATGCAGGAGCAGTTTGCTAGCCGCTAACTAGCAACGTTGGAGGGTCCCGAAACTTTCAGGTTTTAAATTCTGTGAATTTGTGGTTGTCGGACGGCTCAACACTAAAGATGATCCAAATTATTTCTGCAAAAACAGAAAAAAGTTTAGGCAGAAATAAAAAAAAAAAAAAAGGGAGTATGATGGGATATCGCTCAGATCACATGTTCAAACCTGCTGTAAACATTTTTACACTTGTTTAACTTAATGACTATTTTTTTGTTTTACATTTAATGAAAAATGGCATGACAAAAAGTTAATTTTTCGAGAAACAAAATATGAAATATTCTGACAATTTGTTTCAATTACGACAAAAAAAGTTAAAGTTAATAAAGATCCCATCACGGCTTTGGCAGCTTAGTAATTCTTTGAGTTTAAAGACCAAAGCAAACACGATTGAGCTATCAAAGCAGTTTCTGCAAGATCAAAGCTGAAGTGGCTCGAGTGTTGTGGGGAGAAGCTGAGAGACAGAGAAGCAGAGAGGGAACGTGAGGGTGGATATTACCATTCTGAATGGCCTCGTCTCTCCAGCGGGGGGAGCATTTTTCTGTCGGCTCTAAAATCAGACGGAGAGTCACTTTAATCAGGTGAACGAGGCCACGGCTGCCGCATCAACAACGCCACCAGCAGGTGAACCACCCCGTGGTTCAGCTGGAGTTTATCCGGCGTCCAGCAGCAGACACGCTCGCCGGCGTCCGCCGTCAATAACATATGTGCCGGGTCGGCCGGGTCACCCGCTAAACCCACACGTGTTCGTCTGTTCGGCCACCGGCGAGGAGGACGCCGTGAGAGGCTTTGGCTCAGAGATCACAGGAGATTTCACCTAAAAACATCTGAAACTAATGTTTCTGTGGGTGGGAGACCCATGGATGGGGGAATAGAATCAACCTTTTGTTTTTGTTCGGATCAAATTCTCTGTCAAGAAATTTAGCAGGTCAGGAACTGATTAGTTAATTGATAATTCTGTTGATGAAAACTAGCAAAGCAGGAAACTTTCAGGTGACTGAAAGCTGCTTTAATGTGTGGATTTATTAAAAACTCATTTCCCTTTCAATCCTTTGCTACATCCTTCCATTTTAATCAAACAGTAACTGTGTGAAGAAACATAGAATGAGAATATAGAATCATACTTTTAATTATGTTATGTGTTAATGGTGAAATTTGTGACTAACAAAGGGATGCTAAAATTTTCTTTATACTCAAAATATTAAAATATTAAAGGGAGATCTTACCTGACATACTGTTGGGATTCAAGGCCAAGACGTCATCCTCAGAGCCTCCTCAGACATCTGGGAACCTGCCAAACTGGACACAGAACCCAGGAAACGTCAGACAGAGATGCAGTTAATCAAAATAAAAACTGACAACATAAGATTTTTTTAAAAAGCAGATTCAAGTCATTTGGATAAGAGAAAAGAGAAAATGGTCAAACTCAGCAGAAGCCTGGAGGCATGATGGCTGCTTGTCTCGGAAAACAGCGACACCAAGCGGCCAAAAGCGGAACAGCACCCATGCGGCGCCCTTTTTCCGACAGATACTATTGATTTTCTGAAATATGTTTTGCAAAATGAACGTCCAAACAATAGTTGTGCTCATCTGTCTGGGGTTCTTTAGAGCTAAAACTGCACGATGGCTCGTTTCAAACCACCTGGAGAATTCCTGCTGGAGCAAAACCAAAGTTGCATAAAAAACAGTCGGCGGCAGCTGTATTAACGTCGTCCATCCATCAAAGGTTCAGTGAACAAGCTCTCAGTTTCTCTCTCTCTCTCTCTCTCTCACACACACACACACGCACACACACACACACACACTCTCTCACACACACACACACACACACACACACACACACACACACACACACACACACACACACACTTTCCAAAAACAGCTCAGAAAAAAAGCATCTTTAACACTGTGGGAACATGTGACCCGCGGAGCTGCTGCCCACCCGGAGGAGGTTTTCACATCCAAACAGCTGGGGAAGCCCCCAAAATGGATTCCTCTACAAAACAAGATTCCAGGGCTCAAACCAGGTTACGCCAGATGTCGGAATGAAAAAAAGCAATCCGATAGTGAAAATAAGAGGCTGCAGGTCAGAGCAGAAAATAAACTGAGACCCTTGCTTTTAATTTACACATTTTCCTCCAAAAATAGGTCATTTCACCATGAGGGGCGGTCCAGCTGTGGTACCTGTGGTACCTGGTCCAGCTGTGGTATCTGGTCCAGCTGTGGTACCTGTGGTACCTGGTCCAGCTGTGGTACCTGTGGTACCTGGTCCAGCTGTGGTACCTGGTCCAGCTGTGGTACTGGTCCAGCTGTGGTACCTGTGGTACCTGGTCCAGCTGTGGTACCTGTGGTACCTGGTCCAGCTGTGGTACCTGGTCCAGCTGTGGTACCTGGTCCCGCTGTGGTTCTGCTCTATTCTAGAAGTGCGGCTAATCCATCAGATTTACGGCATAAATGGCTCGTCTAAGAGCTTTCTGCAGCGCTCGAGTACTAAAAACACAGGCGACAATAATGGACTTTCGCCGCAGGCGTAAATTTCCCGTTAAGGCTGAGAGGAAGGTCGCGCCGGTCCGATCGTTACCATTCACCGAGCTTTGACCTTTTCTACTTTCCAGCACTAAATTTGCATTTCTCTGTAAAATCGCAGCGAGGTCGGACTTCACGCGGCTGAAAGGTTTTATAATTGCAGAAAAACCTCCGAAATTCATGGCAATTCCTGAATGCAGGATCGTTCGTCTGCTACAGATGCAGAAAAACAGCTGCTTGTGATTCTTTCCTTTGATGTCTTTGATGCTCTGATCAATTAAGTGCCAAGGAACTCCAACTCCAGCTTGGAGATGCCAAAAGCCGCGGTGCATATTTCAACGTAAAAAAGGGTGAAAATCAGATGTTTGACCTGAGCAAACAGGAACGCTGCGACAGGAAGAACTCGTTAAAAGTGCACCGAAGGCTGCATTTCTGCAAGTTCAACATCTCAGAACGTGTGTGAAAACGAAAACTAAATATCATTGTTGAGGTTTTGCTTCTGTCATTCTTCTTTTCTCTGGAACTGGAGCCTTTTGGGGGGTTGGTACCTTGCTCAAGGGTACCTCGGCGGTGCAGTAAAGGAGCTCAAGGGTCCCAGATCCAAGATTAGAATAAGATCCAAGCAATTTACGGCGTGAACATGCTGCTACATGCTAATATCAAAGTTACTGTGCTCAGCACAAGTGTGTTTACATAAACGTTGACGCCTACGTTGGTGCTCGGATGCGGCTCCACCACGTTTCTACAGTAGCCCCGAACAGTCACAACAGGAAACAATGAGGCTAAAAACAATGAGCATGTCAGCGTGCTGTCACTGTCACGCTAGCCATCATTAGCGCTTTCTGCTACCGACGTGAACACAAACGGCGTCGTGGCCGGCTGTGGGTTCGGTGGGGTTACCTTGAAGGGGGGTCGTGGTTACTTTCGCCCCTTCAGGACCGGGCGAGGAGCGTTCGCAGCTGTTTACAGTCGTCGTGTTGACCGAACGGTCGACCCCGTCAGTCGTGGGAGAGCACTTCCTTTTTACAGCAGTTTCTTCACCGCAGCAGCTACCACATCCTGTTCAGAGGAGCGAGCGCTGCTCCACAATATCAAGCAGAAGAGAAACCGACATTTGTGTTCCAACAAGCAAAAACACAACTATCTTCCTCTTTTATTCGCTTTTTCATTTTCAGAAAGCATAAACTAACAAACAACAACCAGGATCCAGCCCTTTAAAGGCGTCATTACCGTGCACACAGAGCAGCGCGCCCTCGTTAACAGGAACCGCACCACCAACCTCCAACCGACACCCCCACAGCGCTGCCTCCTGCTGGCAGAACCCGCAGCTAGCGCGTCGCTAAAGGAGCCATATGGGAATACTGAAGAAAACAACCGTTTCCAGAGGGGACTGATGCCCAAATGGACTCTTTCCCTCCTGGAATCAGCGGCCAGGTGAGTTTTGTTGGGTAGAAGTGGAGACAGTCCCAACAACAGCTCCCCCTGTTGACTACCAGATGTAACTGCACACATGTTTCGCGCTCAAATTGATGCCCAAGGATGAAATCGTCCATCCGCCGGTGCTTCGAACTCTTCCTTCTAGCTCAGATGAAAAATAAAAGCTCAAACGTTTAACATTATTTGTTCAAGACTTGTTAAACACAGCAAAAAAAAAAAAGCAGCATCAAGCGCAAAGGTTAAGCTAGCCTTCCAAACCCAAATCCTGCCATTCCTGGAAATCTCGCAATCAGCTGGGACGTTTTGAAACCCTAGAAGATCGGCGTCCAGAGCAATCAGGTCCATCCTTCATCCGTGAAGACAAACAACGTCCCACATCCTGCAGGATAAACTCTCCTCTTCTGTCAGGACGCTTCGTTTAGCTACGGTTTAGTCAGGCTAATGGAATAATGCGTTATCAGATGACAAGTAAACCCAAAGACTGAAAGAGAGAGTTGGTTTTTCCGCTATATAAACCCAACAAATAAAAACCTGAACCAACCAGCTGGAACAAAATTACAAACAAACCACAAACGCCATCGTGGCCTTTGTCGTCATATCGCCCCTGCTGGGAGGAGCCGGCGACCCCGACGGTGACCCCGGCGAGAAACATGGACACCTGCATCAGGGCCTTTGGATAAAGGGGGATCTTCATCCGTGGAGCTCAGGGGCCTGCAAGGTGATCCCAGCTCGTCCTCATGGCAACGGGGCTCGCAAATACAGACAGCAGATGGTGTTTTCATTAAAGAATTCAAGGCAGGCGTACAATCGCGAATGAAGATCGGCAGCATCGAATTACTCCTCCTGCCTGATTCTGATGGCGCTGCTGCGCCGGGAAGGTTCTTATCCGCCACCGGATCCGAAACCTGCAGCCACCATCACCAGCGAGCCTGATCAGAAAACTGTCTGAACACATTTGTGTGTGTGTGTGTTCCAATGGAGCCACAGTTTGGGAATTCTGCTGCAGCTTAAAACTGAACTACATGAGTCTCACCAGATGTGGTGATGATGTCAGATTCCAGTCGAGGAGCCGTAGAGCTCCCTGAGAAAACACACACACACACACACACACACAGACACACACACACACACATACTTGTACTTCTATTTTTGTGGGGACCTAATACATTTAGCCTCAAACAGCCTTGTGAGGACCAGCCAAGATGTCAGCATTTTGCTTGAAGAACGTGTATTTTGGTCCTCAGAACATAGCTTGTGCAACAATAAACGCACACACACACACGTGCACACTCACACACACAGTAGGTCTTGAATTAATTGCAAACATGTTACCATGGTATTAGAAGGCAATTTTGTTTTTTTCCCTACATTGTACATATCTAATCCATCATCTGTAGCCAGAAATTGAGGAAATTTGTCCGTGTGAGAATCGGCTCTGGTCACCAGTCCATCACAGGACACACACACACCTTCCACCAGTTTAAAGAAGGCAGAGAAATCCCAGCAGGCACTGGGAGACCCTGAGGAATCTTGAAGGTTATTTGTAGAAGAAAAAAAAACAATTAAAAAAAAAAATCATTTCAGAGTTTTTCCAACCCAACCAGAGTTTCTCCACTTCTGAAAAACATTCCGTCGGTTCACAACATCCTCGCTGTGAAATCTGCGGGAGACTCCGCGACCCCGCAGGATTCCACATGTGGTCCGACGCCACAAACACGCCGCCTGTTGTTCAAGATGTTTACACCGACTTGGTCTTCCAGGCCGAAGAGGAGTCAACGGAAGCGTTGCTGGATGTCTGGGCGGAAAAACGGGAGTCAAGCGGTCGTAAAAAACTAGATCCTGTCAGTTTTAGCATTAGCAGTTAGCTCATCAAGGCCCGAATCACAGCACATAACAGCTTTGTTCGATGTTTTTGTTTAGATCTGGAATCACGAGAAATCAATGCAGAGATCTGATTAGCTGAAACGTGTGACGAGTTTCCGAGTCTGGACCGACGGTCGCGGTCAGGCGGGGGGGCAGATTCACCCGATTCTGGAGCCAATTAAAAGCCGTCGTTTATGATTGATGATTTCAGTTGCTTTCCAAGGAAACGTCACAGAAAGAACGTGTTTTTCATCGTAGACCTGTCAGTAGGGGGCGATATAAACAACGTATGTGCGTCAGTCATGTGGTTTCAGCGAAGCTGAGCTTTAATTTTACAACCAAACCGTTTCATTTTCAGCCCTTGTGAGGACGCCACACTGAAAATGGAGGAGCCGCTGAGGCTGCAAGCGTTGAGTGTGTCGGAGCTTCAAAGTGGGAAACCACCTGACCTGAAGGAACGGAGCAGCACTGCTCAGCATTTCCCCTCAAACGCGACGCGGATCCTTTTCTCGCTAAATTCTGCGACTTCCAGAGGGCAGACGAGCGCCGCTCCTCCCAAACAGCCAAAGGTGAGAAGCTCAGAGAAAAGTGTGCGTCTGAGGGAGACAGACCGTCCGTTTCCATGGTGATTTGAGTTATATTTTAGGATGTGATGCACGTTTTTTTCCCCCCGGTATCATCTGCTGACAGACAGAAGTGGGATGAACGTTTGGTGGTGTTGGGGGGGGGGGTTGCATCAGGGCGTCCAGCTGCCTGACGGACACACGCTCAGTGTTTCCGTGGTGACGAGCTGCAGCCCCCATTAAGGGTGGGAATTGGATAGACAATTTTGTCATTGAAAAAATAAAGCATGGAAGCTAATGGACAGGTCCAACGTCTCCGTCGGAAGGGGGGGGGGGGGCACGCACACAGAAGGGTTCTGTTGCCACAGTTGCACATCAAACCGCACACTGGACCTTTGTTGCATCAGCTGTTACAAGATGGCCGCCAGTTCGTGGGGGTGGGGGGGATTCCTGCCCAACAACGGAGAAAGTGAAAAGGAAGCACGCTGAAGCTGCAGCGCCGCCAGAAATCAGCAGGACGCCGTTTGGTACAAGTGGAGCGAAAATGTGGCGCCGCCGGGCGGGACGAGCAGCTGTGAACATCTGGGGCTGAAGGACGTCCAGAAGCAGTGCTGAAGGTCCGGCGGCGTTGGAGAGGATGTTTTAGCTGTGAGAAAAGGTGCAAAAGCACCTGGGGGGAGGGGGAGAGGTTGGGGGGGGCAACAAAACAGGTCGTCGCCACAAATGTCAGTGAAATAATCTACTTTAACGCTTCTCTTTAAATAACTGGGGAGACGCAACGGGTGTGTTATCGCTACGCAAACGTCGCCGTTATCACAAAGTGCTTTACGTTCGACACTAAATCACAACATTAACGTTCCGATAAAGACGTTTACGACTCACAAATCTGGCAATCTGCCCCTCAACGTGGATTAACATATTATTAGTACTATTATTAGGGCAGAGGTGCTAGCTTGTGCTAAAGTAGGAGCACATGGAGAGGAGGGAATTTTCTAAATTTGGGTCAGAAATGTTAGCAGCTAGCCGGCTAGCATGGATCAGAAAATTGAATCTGCCACGTCTGCGTTTAGAGGAGTAGAGAAAGTCTTGATCAGAGGCCTTTTCTGATGGGAAAAATGTCCCGATTCACCAGTAGAATCACACACTCCTGCTGATTCTGCCCGTATTAGCAGCCTTGGGTCATATCAGGATAGCGCGCTGGCTCTCACTCTCCATCGCAGCAATAGCGTTTTTTTTTTTGAGATGTCAGGGCCAAGATAAGAAAAAAGAGAAAAGAAGGAAAGAAAGAAGAGGAAAAAGGAAAAGGCAGCTGCGGCGGGGGCTGGCTGTTCAAATTGATGACAGCGGCAACAGAACAGGAGCGTATGAAGCAGCGTCCGTCTGTCCCCGACACACACACACACACACACACACACACACACACACACACACACACACATCAAAAAACGCGCACCCATTCTGAGCTGGCAGAGCTCCAGATCACTGTGGTGCATTCTGGGTAAGAGAGGACAACTCAGGACACACAGGGACTTTGAGGACACTGCGGTAAGCTGCTCACATAGAGAGGAAAAAGAGAGGGAAGATGGATACGGACGGAGGAGGAGAGGAAGGGAAGAAGAGGGAAAGGATGGGAGGAGGATGGAGGAATTCAGAGGAGCTTCAGGGGAGTCAGCGTTTCAGCTCTTCTGATAATTGATATCGATACTTTACAAAATAAAAGCACCACCGTGAAAAAAAAACATGCAGAAATGTTAAATTATTGTTCACAAACCATCCATCCATCCATCCATCCATTCTCTGCCGCTTATCCGGGGTCGGGTCGCGGGGGCAGCAGCCTAAGGAGAGAATCCCAGACTTCCCTCTCCCCAGCTACTTCCTCTAGCTCATCCGGAGGGATCCCCAGGCGTTCCCAGGCCAGTCGAGAGACATAGTCTCTCCAACGTGTCCTGGGTCTCCCCGGGGGTCTCTTACCGGAGGGACATGCCCTGAACACCTCACCAGGGAGGCGTCCAGGGGGCATCCTGACTAGATGCCCAAGCCACCCCATCTGGCTCCTCTCAACGCGGAGGAGCAGCGACTCTACTCCGAGCTCCTCCCGGATGGCAGAGCTTCTCACCCTATCTCTAAGGGAGAGCCCAGCCACCCTACGGAGGAAGCTCATTTCAGCCGCTTGTACCCGTGATCTTGTTCTTTCGGTCATTACCCAAAGCTCATGACCATAGGTGAGGGTAGGAACGAAGATCGACCGGTAAATCGAGAGCTTCGCCTTTCGGCTCAGCTCTCTCTTCACCACAACGGACCGGTGCAGAGCCCGCATTACTGTGGACGCCGCACCGATCCGCCTGTCGATCTCCCGCTCCATTCTTCCCTCACTCGTGAACAAGACCCCGAGGTACTTAAACTCCTCCACTTGGGGCAGGATCTCCTCCTTTACCCGGAGAAGGCACTCCACCTTTTTCCGGTGAGAACCATGGCCTCGGATTTGGAGGTGCTGATTCTCATCCCAGCCGCTTCACAGGCGGCGGCGAACCGATCCAGTGATAGTTGGAGGTCACGGGCCGATGAAGCCAACAGGACCACATCATCCGCAAAAAGCAGAGACGCGATCCTGAGGTCACCAAACCGGATCCCCTCAACACCATGACTGCACCTAGAAATTCTGTCCATAAAAATTATGAACAGAATCGGTGACAAAGGGCAGCCCTGGCGGAGGCCAACCCTCACCGGAAACGAGTTCGACTTACTGCCAGCAATTCGGACCAAACTCTGGCACCGATCGTACAGGGAGCGGACAGCCCGTATCAGCGGGCCCGACACCCCATACTCTCGGAGGACCCCCCACAGGACCCCCCGGGGGACACGGTCGAATGCTTTCTCCAAGTCCACAAAACACATGTGGACTGGTTGGGCAAACTCCCATGTACCCTCGAAGACCCTGCTGAGGGTGTAGAGCTGGTCCACTGTTCCACGCCCAGGACGAAAACCACATTGCTCCTCCTGAATCCGAGGTTCGACTATCCGGCGGACCCTCCTCTCCAGTACCCCTGAATAGACCTTGCCAGGGAGGCTGAGGAGTGTGATCCCCCTATAGTTGGAACACACCCTCCGGTCCCCCTTCTTAAAAAGAGGGACTACCACCCCGGTCTGCCAATCCAGCGGCACTGCCCCCGATGTCCACGCGATGTTGCAGAGTCGAGTCAACCACGACAGCCCTACAACATCCAGAGCCTTAAGGGACTCTGGGCGGATCTCATCCACCCCCGGGGCCTTGCCACCGAGGAGTTTTTTAACTACCTCGGCAACTTCAGCCCCGGAGATACGAGAGCCCATCTCCAGGTCCCCGGGCCCTACTTCCTCACTGGAAGGCGTGTTGGTGGGATTGAGGAGGTCCTCGAAGTATTCCTTCCACCGATCCACAACATCCCGAGTTGAGGTCAGCAGCACACCATCACCACTATACACAGTGTTGACAGTGCACTGCTTCCCCCTCCTCAGATGCCGGATGGTGGTCCAGAACCTTTTCGAGGCCGTCCGAAAGTCGTTCTCCATGGCCTCACCGAACTCTTCCCATGCCCGAGTCTTTGCCTCGGCAACCGCCGTAGCTGCACTCCGCTTGGCACGCCGGTACCCATCTGCTGCCTCAGGAGTCCCACAGGCCAGTAAGGCCCGATACGACTCCTTCTTCAGCTTGACGGCATCCCTCACCGCTGGTGTCCACCAGCGGGTTCGGGCATTGCCGCCACGACAGGCACCAACCACCTTGCGGCCACAGCACGGTCAGCTGCCTCGACAATGGAGGCACGGAACATGGTCCACTCGGACTCAATGTCCCCCGCCTCCCCCGGGACATGGTCAAAGCTCTCCCGGAGGCGTGAGTTGAAGCTCCTTCTGACAGGGGACTCTGCCAGGCGTTCCCAGCAGACCCTCACAACACGTTTGGGCCTGCCAGGTCTGTCCGGCATCCTTCCCCACCATCGGAGCCAACTCACCACCAGGTGGTGATCAGTTGACAGCTCCGCCCCTCTCTTCACCCGAGTGTCCAGAACATGCGGCCGCAAATCCGATGACACAACCACAAAGTCGATCATCGATCTGCGGCCTAAGGCGTCCTGGTGCCAAGTGCACATGTGGACGCCTTTATGTCTGAACAAGGTGTTCGTTATGGACAATCTGAGACGAGCACAGAAGTCCAATAACAAAACACCACTCGGGTTCAGATCAGGGGGGCCGTTCTTCCCAATCACACCTCTCCAGGTCACACTGTCATTGCCAACGTGAGCATTGAAGTCACCCAGGAGGACGAGGGAGCCCCCAGAAGGGGCACTCTCCAGCACTCCCTCTAAGGACTCCAAAAAGGGTGGATACGCTGAACTGCTGTTTGGACCATAGGCACAAACAACAGTCAGGATCCGTCCCCCCACCCGAAGGCGAAGGGAGGCTACCCTCTCATCCACCGGGGTAAACTCCAATACACAGGCACTGAGCCGGGGAGCAACCAGAATTGCCACCCCTGCTCGTCGCCTCTCACCATCGGCAACTCCAGAGTGGTAGAGAGTCCAACCCCTCTCAAGAAGACTGGTTCCAGAGCCCTTGCCGTGCGTCGAGGTGAGGCCAACTATATCTAGTCGGAACTTCTCAACCTCGCGCACCAACTCAGGCTCCTTTCCCACCAGAGAGGTGACATTCCATGTCCCTAGAGCCAGTTTGTGCAGCCGGAATCAGACCGCCAAGGTCCCTGCCTCCGGCTGCTACCCAAAACACAATGCACCCGACCCCCTTGGCCCCTCCTGCAGGTGGTGAGCCCACGGGAAGGGGGTCCCATGTTGCCTCTTCGGGCTGCGCCCGGCCGGACTCCATAGGCAAACAAACAATAAATGTAATGTTTTTATTGATTAATGTTCTTTAATATGAAGGAACAAAATGTTTTAATATTAAATACTTATGTCTTACTTAAATAATAATAACATGAATTTAATATATTCATATTTAATATAACATAATTTTAGAGGATGAGAATGAAGGAGAATTATTAATTCTATTAGAATAATTGAATGGAGGTATTTATATTTTATAAATCCTGAGCGCAGCAATAATTCAGGTTTTTAGATATCATGAGCTAAATCATGCAGCTTCTGTGGGATGATCCCACTAAGGTGTTTTGGGACTAAATTAGGCCAAATCAATCCGATCTAGATTGATCCTTAAACCCTGATCTGACAATAGGAGCAGAGATAACGAGACAATAATGAAATAAGTGGATTTATTTCCGGCCTGCTCTCTCCTCGGCTAACCGCCGCCGCCACCGCGGTGTATAATCCTGACCCCTGGGTCACCGTCTGTGTGCAGGCCGGCGGATTGAAGAGTGTCACAGCTGAGAACCATGGTGAAAAAAGGTGTTAGCATCCAGTCAGAAGCCATCAGCCGCCGTAGCTTCCTGCCAGATGCGACTGACTCCCACACATCTGTTTTAAGCCAGGGCCTCAAATTTACCTTTTTTAGTTATTTTTCAGTTTAAACCTCAAATAACTGTGTTTATCCAGTTTTCCCCAGGCTAGTTTTAAACATTTAAACACACAAACTGAAGCCAGTATGCTAACGCAGCTATCTGGAGTTTTATTAGGGGATACATGTACTAGCCACATTTTCGTGATAATCCTGTGTTAAAGTCATTAAGCTAGCATGTTAGGGTTCATGTCCCAGTATGATCACAACAGACCAACTTTTACTTTGTGTTTGTTTAAAAGTACATCCTGACTTTCCAGAGTGCTGGGTGTGAAAATACTGCTGTTGGCTATTGTTAGTGTTAGCTAACGGCTTTGAGGTTTCATTCCGAGTTGAGTCACTGTCGGTTTGGTTAATTAAAAACTAAAGAATACAATTGCTGCTGTTGAAATGTGGAAAATATCGGCAACTAGGTGAATGAGAAATGTGAGCACTTGGCTAAATGTTAGCATTAACTGTTTCCACGGCGATGCCCCTGTGCCCCTCGCCAAACTGACAGAGGAGCTGATCAATTAGTTAATCGGAGAGATGACAAAATTGTTCATCCAGGAGATGATGGCGGATTCGGCGGAAATGTCCGTTATTGTCAGGATAGCGTTGCCGTGGCAATGCAATACAGGTTTTTGCCCCCTCTTCACTAAAGATCACACGAGAATCATCTATTTTCTGCAGGATGACTGCGTGAAAATACAATTATCATTTTATCTAAATTGCTCCTGCTGTTTGAGCACATGTCATAAAAGGCAGCTAAGGCTGAAAGTAAATAACTGAACGCAAACATGTAAATATGCGTGATAACGGAGGGTAAATGTTTGAAGGTGTTTAATCCACCTTTAGATACATGCCCTCTGGAATGGCCCGAGGCTGCGTGTCTAAATATTGGCTATTATATTCGCTCAGCCTCGCTTATCCTAATACAACCCAGTGGAGGCCACGCCCACAACGCAATCCCACCATTTATGCTCCGTATAGAACCGCAGAGCAATCCCATAATTTACAGCCACACCCGGAGACGACAGGGCAGATTAAAGAACCGGCCGCCAATAAACAAGGTTAGCTACTTGCAGGGGTGAATTTCACTCTTTACAAGCCCCTTGGGGGCAGTAAATCTGTGAAACACCCCAGGCTCTGAGCACGAGTCCATCACAACGGGGCCCATTTAGCGCCGCTCCGCTCAGTGAAGGAAGATATTCCCTCTACTTGCAAACAAATGTGGGGCTCCTGCGTCTGGATGTTCCTCCCTTTTCCCATTTTTCCTGTTTTCCAAAGCAAACTCGAGGTTTTCCCAGACAGGCTGCCAGGGAGGCGGGTGCCAGAACCATAACCCAGCACCGCTTTCCTGGCTGGTTTACGCAGCAGCAATGAAATCAGAGACAGAACGAAAGAAGAAAAAGCCAATTGTGAAGAAAACGTAACAGAGCAAGTGGAAAAAAAAAAAAACATCAAACGGGTCAGTCAGGGCCACCATGGGTTTACCCCAAAAAGCCCCTCTGTTTGGTCACCTTTGAGTCCCCCGGGGCAAAAACCTGGACAACAACCCCGGCAACCTAGGAGCGCTGCCAGGTTTGAGGAGGGAAACGTGTTCTCAAAGCCGCTGTTACACAACGACATCAAGAGCACACAAAAAAAACAAACAGGAACCTCAAAGACCTCTGCACAGACGTACCACGCTGAAGAGGGGTGGGGGTGGGGGGGGGGGGGGTGACCCTGAACGACACAGCTGGTCTAGAATGACGACGTTTCGAGTATTCTAGAGGTACCCTTTGTATCGTATCTCCAGGAGAATGTTGTCTGTCACCAGTCGGGTACAGGTGAACATCGGGTGTCAATCACGGGATACATTCGTGGGTCGTCCGCAGGTAAACCTCATCAGTCATCTACATGTCAAACTGGCTGTTCATCTAACGGTGAATTGTGGTGAATTGTGAATTGCGTAATCTCTGAAACAGTCAACAATCTCGACCTCATGCTAATCAGGCAGCAAATCAGACGTTTCTCTCCAATGGTCGTCTAAAAACAGACAGTGCAGAATGTGCTTTACTGACCTTGGCACCGATGATCAACACACCTGTACAGTAACCCACATACTGGCGCCTGGCCTGATTTAGTTACGCTAGCATTGGGTTTAAAGTCCCGTTCTTATCAGCAGCGATAAGAGCTGCTAACAGGAGCAACATAAATTCAACTCTGTGCCAAGGCCAGCTGGTGCAGGTGATATTCCTGTGTCACTTTTTAAAAGTCTTAACGGCGCAAATCTCTGGCAGGGGCCGAAACAATGGTTAAATCAGAGTACAGGTGACCCAAGCGGACACATCTCACTTAAGACCTGCTGGCGACATCAGCCAACATTAGCTTCAGCTAAAATTACCTTGTCAGCTGAAAAACGACGACAGTTTGTATCAAACGTTCGTCATCATTATGACTGGAACACAAACAGATGCTAACAGGTGCTAACTAGCAGGACACCAGAGGAATATCCATATCAGGCGCGGGAATATGAAAATGAATTATTTTCATTTCAGTGAAACCATCTACAGGTTTGCCGTTCAGCCTATTCTATGAATGACAGCATAAGGAGGTGTGAGTCCTCCAGTCCTCCGTGAGCTGTTGCTAAAAGAGGAAGAGATGAAAGGCAAGAACCTACGTGGGAGCCAGATTTGAAAGCTTTGGCACAATCGACCGTTCATCTGGAAGCTCAAGGCAAGGGTGGAAGAGCAGAAGATGGAGATCAGGTACCTTCCTCTGACAACAGAGGAACCAGGAGCCACAAAACTGGACCAGTGACCTCCGAGTCTGGAACAGGAGTGAACGAACAGGAAGTGGAAGCCGTCGGGGAACATTCTGGTGGGTTTCATGTTCTAGATGTTAAAACCTCGTCAGTGCAACTTTCTCGTAGGAGACGAGCTGAAGGGGGGCAAACTCAGGCACAGAGTTCTAACCCGCGACCCTCCACCAGCGGGTCAGACTGCTCCACCCGGGTCTCCAAACAACGTTCTGCAAAAAAGACCAGGATCCTCTTGTTGTTGTTGTTGTTGTTGTGTTGTTGTTGCTCCGCTGTGGCTGCTCTCACTGCCTGTAGCTATTTTTACATCATTGCGGCCTGACTGAATATTAAGGGGAGGATATCCATGTCTCGCTGGCCGGCGGCCCAACAGCCCGGCTGGCGTCGTCGAGGTGGTTACGCTTAACAACGCAGTTGTCGCCGAGCGTACGACTGTCTCCCCCCCGACGTGGGGGAGGACAGCAAAACCCAGCGGGCGACCTGCTGCCTGGGCTGAACAGCCCTCAGGCCTCCCACTTCAGGCCTGGGCAACACGTGCACGCTTGCTTCCACTGCAGAGTCGTGGCCCCGGACATGTGAGAGTGCCCCTCCCCCCGGCTGACACCAATCCAGTGTTCAAGCAGAACACATATTTTGGCATCGCCCCGACTTTCTTCCCCCAAATACCGCGACTATATTCAGACTCTCTTTCTTGGTGCAGCTGTATTTTGACAAATCCTCCAAACTAAAGCAGGCAAATGTTCAGATAAACACACACGGCGCCTTCATTTGATTGGCCCCCCTCCCCAAAAAAGGTGTTTCTGTAATTCAAGCAGTAAAATATAGAAATCCATCTGGTTTTTATGTGGAAAACACTTAAAGTGAGGATCAAGATGCAGCCGACCGGCTAACGACTTGCTTCCTCCCGTCAGCCCGATTCATCCGTAATTCTGAGCGTTTAAGAGAACAAGGGTTCTTGTTTGGAGCTACAGAGAACCATATCTGCCCGCTTGAGGTTCCCTGGGGAACTGAGTTCAGATGAAAGGACTTTTATCAAAGCCTGCAGAGGTTGGCTGCTTTGAAGAACCTTTTCTAGCCTCCAGACAGATTCAGGCACCACTGTAGCTCCAGTCTATACTGTAGCAAACATGTCAGGTTGACTAATGGTGCTTTTAATGGTCATTAAAAATGTATAGTAATGTCTGGAAGTGTACTGTCCTGAACTGGCCAGGAGCGAGAGCTTAAAGCATAACTTACACCTAGCTTGTGGCTAACATGAATGGAAATTTTAGTTAAAAAGGTGCCTTGATTATGGGCGGGGCTACTGGAGCAGTCGATTACTTAAGCTAGCTAACAAGCTGACCATCAACGACTAACAGCGTTCCCCTCAGCGATGTCATTTACCACGGCGGTCCAGAGCCGTACCAGCTTGAGCCGTTTGAGCCGCAGCAGCCGTCGCCAAGGAGATGGACAGGTGCTAGTTTTTAATAAGAGGGGCGGAGCCAATATTGGCGTGACGAAAGCTGCCTCCAAACCCGCGTCGGCCTCCATCTCACCCAATTCTGCAATTAAATAATAAGTGTCGGGTTTCAACCCATAGAGGGCGTCGCTCCCACATATTTAACGCCAAAGATGCCAAAAGTAAACATCGAAATGCCGAGTTGGAATCAATCAACAACACGACTTCGCACCCAAACGTGTTTTTAGCAGAAAAAACATGTTTTTAAAGGTGTAGTTGGCCTTTAGGGACAAACACTTAGGAAAGAAACAGACCAATTTTTGGGAAGAATCCATTTTGTGCCCCAGTAGCCATCAACATACGTAGTCATGTCATGCGGTCTGTCCACGTGCCACAAGCTGCTGCTAAACCACCCATGGAGGACCTTTTTTTAGACTTCATTTTAAAGAACCACACACCATGTGGAGAGAATGGTATTTACTGGTCACATCTACAGCTTTTTCCATAAACTTTGGCCCCTGAATCTAACCCAGCCCCGAGGAGCTTTGGGCGGGCGTAAGACACCCAGAAACCAGCTCCAAAGACCTCCAATCCGGTTCCTCGCTAATGCTAATCATCATTGTTCAGGTATCCTGCTTCCCTTCCTGCTTCTTCCTCCCGACCTGCAGCTGCCAAATCAACTCCAATCTGACTTTTCCCACTAAAGAAATCCATTTTTGTGGAATGTGGGCCACGTCACATGACTGGATACAGAAGTGAAAAATAAGACACACATGGGTTTTATTTAAAAAGAATGTTTGGGGCCGATCCTGAAGTGCGGAGCCGAGTCCTTGATTCAAGGTTTGGATTCAAATTTAGGTTGAGGTCAGAGTTACAGGAAGAGAATACATGTGGTCATAACGTGTCCTCGGGAGAACAGAGCGAGTGTGTGTGTGTGTGTGTGTGTGTGTGTGTGTGTGTGTGTGTGTGTGTAAAGTAGGGCGGTGAGTTCAGCTGAAGCCTCATGCACAGCTGTGAGCCCAGAAAAAGGCCCTTTTGTGTTGCTACGCCCACGAGTCCTGAAGGGACACAAAACCAGAGCGTAAGAAAGTTCCTGGAGCAGTTTGGACTAAAGGATGTTGGGCCAGCAGCACAAATGGACAACCGTCCCCGCCTGACTCTTTTTGGCGTGCTGCGTTCGTGTTGAATCAGACAGTCGTCCGTCTCCCGGAATCAGCCGAATGCAGCAGGAGCAGGTTTGTTGGCTGGAGGGGAGCGGCTCATCTCTTCATGCTAACCGGCTGTTGGAGGCAGCATTTGCCCATTTGCATTCTGCAAACTTTAATTTCTTCTTTAATAGCCTGGAGTAAACGGCAGCATATTTCCATCCTTTTGAGGTGGAAATATGTGTTGGTTCGTTTAAAAAAGTGAAACTTTGGAGGAGGAGCGGCTGCCAGCCGTTTTATCTTCTGCCTCTCTTTCTATTTTCGTCCTGTTCTGTTTCCTTTAGAACTTTTGGGTGATTCTAGGCTCCCGTATGTGAGTGGAGGAGCTCCTCAGTCCTTCAGGAATGTGACGCCCTGCCAGGATTCTTGCGAGATGTTAGCTAACGGCAGAAAAACGACGGTTACGCAGCTGCAGAACCTCTCCTGCAGGTTCTGAACCCCCCCTCCCCACCAACACACACACCAACACACACATTTGAGCTCATCTGCCCACCTGGAATGACTCAGCAGTTCATAATTCCAGACTCGACGAAACAGAATAACACACTGAGTGTGATTAGCCCCGCCCCCAAACAAACCCGCGAACAATAAATAACAATAAACCCGAGATTCTTCGAAAGTTTAGCTGCAGTTGTTGCGTAACTGACGCAGCTTCCCGAAAATTCCGAAGTCGTCAACCGAGAGCTGACGAGACAGCTGAAGCCAGAACGAACCAGCGGGACTCCCGTGACCATTTTTATAGATGTGGAGGAGTTTTACAGCAATAAAAAGATGAATAAAGAGAGAAAGCGGCGACGGGAGGCAGCAGCTCCACCTCCAGGCTGAGACGAGCTGAGACGCAGACCTGGGCTCACGGCTGCTGCATCAAAGAGCGTGCAGATGGCCACCCGCTGAGCCCGGAAAAACGGGAATAAACACCAGAAATCTGCACTAAACCATAAACTGGGTTGAGCCAAATCCCGGATCACACGGCTGATAAGGGGGCTCGTTGCCATGGCGCCAGTTACGGGCTGTGAGCGACTATGTCAGGCGATTTTGACGGTTTTCTTCTTCTGGCAGAGATCAAAAACATTTTCAGCCATCAAAGCACAGCTCATCAGGGGAACAAAGAGGGAAAGCTCAACACAGATGTGTGTGTGTGTGTGTGTGTGTGTGTTGGGGGTGGGGGTGGGGGGGGGGGGGGGGCAGGAAACTCTCCATCTGCAACAGGAAGGAAATGACAGAGGAGTCGGTGAAACAGACCCAGTCGGCTATTTTGGTGCAGAG
This sequence comes from Takifugu flavidus, assembly GCF_003711565.1. Taxonomy (NCBI): domain Eukaryota; kingdom Metazoa; phylum Chordata; class Actinopteri; order Tetraodontiformes; family Tetraodontidae; genus Takifugu; species Takifugu flavidus. The sequence goes on from NC_079540.1 coordinate 6,375,178, forward strand.
CGCCGAGTGAGTCAGCAGAGCAGCACCGAGCGCAGGAGGGAGGACGGACGGCAGATGGGCGGCGTGAAGGAGAGCGAGGAGAAAAGTGCAGAGTGGAATTATCCTCAGAGTTCAGAGGCCCTTTCAGCCACCGGGGTGACGTAACCGCGCGCGTTCGGTTGGCAGCGGGACAGCCGAGGCCACTCAGCGCCACAGAAGAAGCCTTACGTAACCGAGACGGAGCCACCGACTCCGGCGGCGCGTCATGGCCGAAACACGGAGGCCAGAGCGGATCCCGTCTTGACGGTGGGATGAGAGCCAGGAATAACGGAAACCAGGAAGTGAGCAGAGATAAATGACACGGAGTAGAAGGCCCAAAAAAAAGCCGCTTCATTTCACAGTTGTTCCACGTTTTTCTGGAGCGGAACGTTCCACAGTGACCCCGGTGATGTCATCACCCCTTCGGCGTGGTCAGGCGTCGGACATCAGGTGACATCCAGCCAGCGACCACGTAACCAGACGCCTCTCGTGGGAACCGTGTGTTCCGAGGCGATTCCGAAGCTTTAGTCAAACTCCCTCACATCTCGTGTCACCTCATGTCTCGCCGAGCGCCGTCGCCCTCTCACCAGTCGGCCGTGGAACGAGCCAAGTTCTACCGCCAGACCCGTGATCAGCAGACACCAAACTGGGTGGTTTCAGAGCGGGTCAGAAAGTCCAGAGTCTAAACTGGGCTGGTTTATCACCTCTCCTCTGCTGTCCTGGAGGTGTTGGTATTCCTCTAAGATAATCACATGACTCCCAGCCCGGCTCGCCCCGTCGCTCGGGCTGCACAGCGGAGCGGCACCACCGGGGGCGGAGGGGTGCAGATGAAGGCTTTTACACTTTTACACCCATGAATAATTCAGCCTCTTTTCCAGCCTGAGAGCAGTTTGCAGCCCTCCTCTCAGCAGGAACACCATCAGCTATGCGCCGACTTCCAGGAGGCTCCGAAGTTCCTCGTTCCCAACAGGAATCCACATGTGATCAGAGCAGGAACGTGCACGGCCGCACGCACGAGTAATCCAGTTCCCCGGAATGGCGCACCGAACTGAATCTTTAATTGAGGAAAATCTCTGGAAAAACGTAAAAACCGGAGCCATACGGGCTTTTACAGAACTTATTAAACCTTTATGACATGAAAACAGCTTTCAGAAATCCTCCAAGATGTGTTCTGGAAAGGTTTCCAAGCAAGTGTTATCACCCAGAATTAACCGCTTTATTTTACTACTCTGGAATTCAGACACAATTCACGGAGTACAATCCAGGACTGTGGGAATCCGAGTAGACGCAGAAAGAAACCTGCAAACTCCAGAGAGTCGGAAGAGAACCCACAACCTTCAGGAAATGTGCTAGAACGACTGCGGCACCACAAAGAACATCAGGTTCTGTCTATACACACCTGGAGAAACCTCAATCACCCTTCATAAAAACCCAGAGTCTGACCTCCTGTTAACAGGCAGAAACCCTGAGCAGGACCAGCCCGATATTCTGCAACAACTGGCCAGAGGAACACGCAACAGCACTTCCAACCGTAACCGAGCGCAGGGCAACTGAAAAGGTGCAACAGGAGATCAGGACTCACCTGCACGGGTGTCGGGCGATCCAGTAATTGTCACGATCCACATGGAAAAGAGCAAAAAAAGAATCCACATTAGATGATCCGACAGTCCTGTTCATCCATCATTTAACAACATTCCAACACTAATCTGGATCCCAGACTCTGAGACCAGGCAGAGAATCCTCAGTCAACATGTTACAACTGTTCGGTATCATATACGGTCCGATCATACCGAGCCCGGCTCCCTCTGAAGAGGATTAGGCTACAAAAGCAAGATTAGCGATAGCTAGGCTACTTAATGTGTAACGCCACTGGCTTAGCAGTGTCCGCTTAGAAAGTCGCACCAGGAACCCTGAGGAGGCACTTTCGCCACTTTGCCGCCTCATCTGCTAATATTCCGCCGACCTCTTAGGACGAGCTGCAGCACGGCGGCGCCAACAGCGGGTCTCCGCGATCCTCTCGGGGAACTGGAAGCCTGGATCTAGACGAGGCCCCTTTGATGCAGCTCTTCCCAAACACACGTCAGAAGGAAACAACCAGAGTCCCGACCCTAAAGGTGACAACAGCAAGGTCAAAGGTCACCTGATCCACGATTCAGATCCACGAGAACCGCATTTCTTTTCCCGGCCCGTTCAGCTACGAGCCCAGTGAATCAAACGCTGTAAAAGAGTCTTTGTTACCGTGACTACGCTGACTGATGCTTTTGGATCTCTGAGGTCGATAGCTGAGGGAACGGCAACATTCACGCTCTAATCAAATGAAAAAATATAAAAGGTCGACTTGCAAGACGAACGCCGGCACCCTGCCTGCCTTTTATATTGGAAAAAACATTTTCCGGGAATGCTTTATTCCTTTGTGTGTGTGTGTGTGTGTGTGTTCTTGGTTCTCTCGTCGCTGAACTTTAAATTTGTAAGCCGCGGCAGCACCAACCTCTGTGATCGCCAACTGTGTTTTCCAAACCGCAGGGGTCCGTCTTCGGGAAAAGTCAGTGAACTTTGTCTTTTTTTTCTTTTTCTTTGCAGCTAGAACACCACACACACACGCGCACACACACGCGCACACACACACGCACACACACACGCACACACACACACACACACGCACTTTGGGTGCTGCAGGAGCTCCTGAGCCTGCTGGGTTCACCTGACATATCTGTTGCTGGACCAGCACCAGTTTTACTTTTAGCTCTGAAGGCAGCAGCAGAGATTTACATGAACCCACACAGACACAAAGTCCACCAGAGAAACCAGAACCCTCCTACATGCGAGAGCACACGGCTGACCTACGTCAAAGACAAGACGGAGATGGTTTGATCCTCTTCATTCAGGATCATTCACGACACCAAGAAACCAGAACAAAACCCCTAAACCACCAACATTTCTCTCTCAATCAGAAAAGACTGAGACTGGGAACTTTGGTTTTTCAGAGTCAGAGAGCAAAAGAGGTAAAATCTGCTTTTGTTTACATCTGAGTCATTTCCTCCAAATCAGGCTGAATCATCTGATTACTCAGCTACCCGAGTGCCTTCTGTGAAAATGCAGACCCAGCGACACAAACCTGCTTGAAAAGCACGTTTACTGACGCACAGCCGGAGCTTGAAAGCCACCGTCAGGGTTTAAATGGCTGAAATACAGTGACTTCCTCTGAGGAAACATCTATATTCTATAATTACTCACTCTGTATTCACATGGGTTTATGTGCTGTGCAGGAAGACACACACACACACACACACACACACACACACACCACACACACACACACACACACACACACACACACACACACACACACACACACACACACACACACACAGAAAAAAGAAGTGACATAGGAAGAGAAAGTAGCAAGGAGGTGGAGTAACCACGGATTATCTCGTCTTCTGTCGATAATGATAAAAAAAGAAATGTGAAAAGGAGGGAAGAGAAGATGACTTCTTCTCTGTCTGTCCGTCCGTCTGCAGCGGGGATGTGAAAATAAGAGAAGGAAAAGCAGATGAAGCTTCTTCTGTTGTCTGATGGTCTGAGGGCCGAACGTCAGCAGGAGTAGCTGTAAACCAGTAGGAGTGTGGACACACTAGTTCCACCAGTACCTGCTGGTATTAAGAGATTCTGCAGGAAGCTGCTACAGCAAACGTCGCAAATAATTGAAGGCATGAAGGCGATCGTGGCTCAAAATAGCTACGTCAACCTAAAGTTCATTTATAACAAAAATGATATTTGGCATCACCAAAAGTGTAAAACAACAAATGCTGCTAACGCTCATGTAAACAGGTCAAAATCGGAAAGGGGCAACATTATTTACCTCATTTTAAAACTGCCTTATGTCCGACTTATCTGCATTTTTAGGATGTGCACGTATTTCACAAAAGAAAGATCTCTGTAATTAATTTGCTAAAACTTTTTAGTTGCCACCTCTGATCACATTAGACAAGTTAGGAGCATCCAAAACAAGTCTGTAACAGTTTAATGAATCGTTTCTGTTAAGTCTTTAAGAACCTGATTATTTAGGCAAATCCTTCTTTTAGCAAACACATCTGGCCTGCACCTCCCACGCTGCAGAGCATGCTGGGAAAGCTGTGCTTCACTCTCACTGGAAACACAAGGTGGGTGATTATAAGTTTATTACTCCGTCATAAGGCGGAATGCTAATTGCTGCCAACTTTTTTTTCAGGTGTACCCAGCAGACAGGCTCCAGCATGCAGGAGGGAAGAAAAAGGAGAACCTTCTCTCGACCGCTGCCAGACATATTAAAGATGTTTCCATCAAAACACAACTCATCCTGATGTGCGTTGGCAGGATCTTGGTTAGCAGGCTGCTAATTCTTTAGCGTGGACTGTTCCCCCAGCTGCTCCTCTCCCCCATCAGGAGACCCAAACATTCCCAAGATCACACAGGTCACAGCTGATGCTTGTTAAAACGGGCGCAAGTACGATTCCGGCCACTCAGAGCAAACTTGGCGGTCTTTCCACATAGAATAAGATCAATATTTGGGCGGCAACTGATGAGGTTTGACAGGTACGGACAAGCAGAAGACGGCTAAAATCGAAGTAGCTGGATTTGACAGGATTGTTGGTGCTGCCATGATTATTACATGCTGGTTGTGTTATTACGATATGTTATTATAATACATGTGTTAAATGCTCAAGAGTGTGGAATTGTAGAATTTCATCCCGCATCGCGTAACTTAGATTTCGGCCGGTAACGAACTGCTAGCATCACGTTGCCTCTTAAACATCGAGGTCAAATTTGGCTTGTTGACGCGTTCGTGAAGAACGAAGACCAATTTAGGCGATCCAGTGCTGCCTTAGCATCGCGTCGCCTCGACCCGCCTGTCCTGTAAACCTTCAAATTAAAGGTGTACTTTACAGACCATGTTCCCGAAGCCGCCAGTGACCTCTACCGAGACTCCGGTAAAAGGATTAGACCGGCACCAGGTAGAGGGTCTCAAGAGAGAGCGCTTCCAGAGCGGTTCTTCAGAAAAGGAAATCAGCACTGTCACTGACGTCACAAATTAAGATGGACGCCGCGCCAGCAAGTCCTTGACTGCCTGAGGTTCCAGGCCAAATCCCGCTGCTTTGGTTCCAGTAGCCAGATCTCATCTGACGAGTTTCCTGGTCCGCTGTGTTTGTTTCCCCTAAATCTGCTTTGGGTTTTAGATTTTCCAGGTTCGGTCGAGACTTATTTTAATAATCTGGTCAGATTTGGAGAAGTCTCTTTAGCATCGAGCGCTTTGATTCTTCAATGAAAACCGAGGCTTTGATCATTTACACGCTTGTTCACTCAAGTAGGTCCTGATTACACAAACACAAGCAGATACGAAAATAATTAAGCCGTTGCACGCGGAGCAGGAATGTTTTCTCCTGCCAGGTGATTTCATAATCGCTGGATTTATGGCTGCTGCACCAGGCAGAGGAGGAAGATGAGGAGGAGGAGTAGCTGGGCTCCCGTCTGCCCCTTCTATCTGCCACAAGCCTGTCTTGCCAGATCCTGTTAGCAGAACCCTGAAATCCCATTGATTTCGATTATTAAAGCCATCAAAGCTTTAATAACTATAAACGCGTTCTTTGTTTTGTTGGGATTTCATAGGAACAACTGCTGTCATGTGGGAACAAAAATCTTTGCCATCTGATAAACACGACGTCTCGCCAAATTTAATAGAGAGACGAGAAGCGGCTTCTGCCAATGTCGCTAATGCAATTCCCGCCGTTAGCAGATCAAAGCATTTTCTGATATCTGAACACATCCGGGCAGCATTTTTAGCGACGAGGCATCAAAGAGAATAAACTCTAGACTTCTCTGTCTCACCATCCCTGTCCGCACTGCTCAGTAGCTTATAGAACTTTTAGTCGCAGAGCAAATCTGGCCACAATTATGGCACCAAAGTTTAAAGTGGAGACCGGTTTCCTCCATTCCAGCCCTGTGGCTCAAGGTCAGACCAGAACAACAGCCATGCCAGAACCATCGCCAGGGCAACCGCTTCACCACCTGAGCCTTCGCTTTGCATCCAACAGTTCTAACTGAAGGGGCTAGCGGGCAGGTTTAGCATAGTGCTGCTTCCACCAGATATCATCCGGATTTCACAGTTTTCCCGAAATACTTCCCGGAGGTGGAATTCCAGCTGGACGTCTCTGAAGCCCGAACTTTAACATCCAGCACGTCGCCTTTTCTCGGTCAACCAAAATAGCTGAATGTCCTCGTAAACACCAGCCCAACACGGAGACCTTTTCTCAGTACCGGCTTACTTATCTCAGTCGTGTGACGACTTCCTGAGGATCGTATGTCGGAATCATCTGCCGGGCAAATTCCATTTAATGTCCAGTACAATAATATCTTTTCCTCCGCGTGTATCCGAGCCTCTGGGCTGTAACACGAGCTGATTTTCCACCAGACTGGAGGTGCATCTGCGACACCACCAAGTGCTGCCTGGAGGGCCCAAGAAGACCCACCATGCTGGCAGAAACAGGGCGAAACAACTACGAAGAAGCTTCTTTTAGCACAAAATGAGCTAAAAGAGTGAGTTTTTGGTGCAGAATGAACTCCTTTTGCTGCGTCTCCTCATTCCCAGGGGAGGAGCGTCAGGCCTGGAAACCAGTTTATCACGGTGGTCCAACACCAGCATCACAGTCACAAGACGCTCGGAGGCCTCGATGAGACTTGATGCAGTTTACGAGACTATTAAACCCAGAAAAACATGGACGCTAACAGAAATATATAAAGCTCTTCAGTGTGGATTCATCTCACGACTGTCAGTTCGGCACAGTTTAGAATTTCTAAAATTTGGGGGTTTTAAAATCAGGGTTTCTGACCTGGGGTCAGAGGTCATCTTCCAGGTCAGTGTCTTACATCAGAAAGGTGAAGAAACTCTTCTTTAAATATGTGATTAAACGACTAGTTCAAGGTGTAATGGATTGGACTTCGGGGGGTGTCAAAGGTCAACGTCAGCAAGGGAGATGGAAATCTAACATTCAATATTCAGTAGCCGATATCTGTGTCTTTTTTAAAGCCAATACATGCCAGCACAAATCAACATCACAGCGATAAAATCTGCAGGAATGTCTTCATTTTATCTTGGTTTAATCTAATTACAGAATTTTACTGTAGTGTGGCTAATATGCCCCGGGTCTCTCTTATTTTTAGGACTCAAATGGAGGCCTTCATCAGTACCAAACACAAGCCTCGTGTATACGCTCATGTGCCAATGAGAAGGGGGGGGGGGGGGGGGGGGGGGTCCCCAGCTTTCAAACTGTGCCAACAACTACTGATCACACGCACATCGAGAGACATTATAACACCAACACAATTCAGCCCTGCTAGCGTTAGCTTAGCTTGTCCACGGGCTCCCACAGCTGACGCGCGACCTGAAATACCCCCGGGATCGCTGCTGCCTTCATGGACACCTTGGAAATTCCTCAACTGCATGATGCAATAAGAGTCAACAAATGCGCCTAAGGGAATATTTGAAATACTACACTTTGGGAGGGGAAATTCAGACATGGACGGAGGAATGCGGCGAGATATTAACAAGCATTTGAGCTGAAGGCAAATTAAAATACATGTTGAACTGTATGTTGACAGGACAGATCTTTAAAGAATGTAAAATGTTGAGAGTAAAAATGTTTCCCCGGTTTAGCATCATTTAAATACGTTCCACATTCTGAGATATTGTAAAAATGTAAATAAATAAATCCATAAAAAAGTAAAACACCCGCAGTGTGACTTTGCTGTGTTGTAACGTGGTTCGCGGAAATTTCTGACGGCCCTGAACGCATCCTTCCATACTGTCACCTGTCGTGCAGGTGAGCCGGACTTTCTGCTCAGGAGTGAAGGACTGTTCAGCAACAGCTGCTCAAAGTTTATAAATCACGACAAAGTGAACACGCGGAGTCCTTAAAACGAGCTGTTGATGGAGCGGGTCAGAGCCGTTGAGCCTGGACCAAATCAGAGCAACGCCAAGAATCCGCCTTAAAACGCATTTCTGAACCGGATTCCAGGCCGCAGGAGCGTCTGGGTCCAGATCAGTTACCACACGCTGGTAAGATGCCCCAGGCAACTGGAGAAATGCGGACTGGAGCCCAGTACTGACAGAACCTCCCGTCAAACACTCGCCGCTTTAAGACTGAAAACAATATATATCAAATAAAACTGCAAAGAATAAAAATCTCGGCCCGAGTCCCGGTGTCTGGGGGCAGACTTTAATTCGGCTCGGCTCAAGTGTGTCACAGATTTAATCCAAACGTGACTTTTAATTAAATTCCTGATATTTTAAAAGACACGTTGGGCCCGAGGCGGCGGCGGATTAAACTATTTAAAAGTTTCGATTTTTGCAGCGGTCGAACAGGAATAAATGTCCCACAGAGGCCGGGCTGATTCCGGAAAGATCCGAGTCCGCTTCGGCCCGTAGCCCAGCGTCCGCCGGTCCGAGCAGCAACCGCCCGGAGCGCAAACGCAGACTGGAGAACGTGAACAAGAGAACCGCGTCCACACGGCGCCGTGGAACCGTGGAACATGAGCTCGGGAGCGGACCTCCACCCGGGCGCTCCGCTGTCAAACACGCAGTTTTCTGGGAGGCTGTCAGAGCTCAGGCTGCTGTCAGAACGCCACAAAAATGGCTCTTACCGCATCAGCCGGGCGGAGCAGGAGTCCTCCGGTCACTGGGGGCCCCGGTGCCCGCGCATTCCTCCTATGCTGCAGCCAGGGTCGAGCTCCGTTCGGCCGGACTGAAGCGGGGGGGACACGCCGCCAGGACCTAACCTGGAATAACCCGCGTCGGTGCAAATCAGGCGACAGCTCGCAGCCGTGTGTGCGTGAAAAGCGTGCGTGCGTGCGTGTATACGTAGATGCTTGTCCGTGGGCTAGCAGTGCGCGCAGTTCTGACAGTCCGGACCCGAAAACTTCAACATGGAGTCGCCGCCAGTGACAGTTGCGGAGGTTCGTCCGGGGTCTGGCCGGGAGCCGATCCGCAGACAGGAACCGACCGACATAAGCCTCGCCCTGCACGAACTTTTTTCCTTCCTCTTCGATGTTGGTTGGCTGTCAGGACTGTTGGGCTGCTGCAGCCAACAGGAAACGGCGCTGCAGCTGCAGCAGCTGCTGTTGGTTTGTCTTAAATATCATCGGATCATCAGAAAGTGAAAATATTGATCTTCACCACAAATTTAAATGTCTACAAAGTCACTTCGTGTGTAAGAAACATCACCCCCGCAATAGAAAGCTTTGTGTGGGTGTGCAGAAGTGCGGGGAGATGTGCTGCAGATGTGCTGATGAGGGTGATTCGCCAGGTTAAAGGTGTGCTCTCAGGGTTAGGCCCCGCCCCCACCCCGTCAGGTAAAGGTCTTATATCGGTACCATCTCCGACTGCATCTCTTCACTCCGGACTTGATCAGGCGGAGAACCCAGAAGAACTCGGATCCAGTTGAGCCGTTTTATTTTGGCGGTCCTGTCCACGTGCTTGATTTGGGAGCAACGAGAGGCGTCACGATGCGTTCAGGGACATTCAACTGACGGGATTTTGAAAGAAAAGCACACAAATCACTTTCGCGTCTAACTAGAATAAAGCAATAAATGTCTTTATTGTCGCATCAAGGAAGAATTCCTTCAGGCTTCAGGTCCCTTAACATCATTCCACCTTGTTTGCTTTAACCCGCCGACCTCTGACCTCTGTTTGCGTTGATTTTGCTGCATCGGCTTGTGTCCTTTTCAGCAGGGACAGGTGGACAATTTAAATGGACAAACTTGATTTTCCACCATGTAGTCCTGGTAGTTAGCAGCCACGCGTTAGCTTCCAGGTCAATTATTAGCAACAGGTTCCAAAGTCTGTTTTCAGCTGCCCGTTGGAGGCCCCCTTACTCACCTTATCTCACCTCCACTGTCTGTTTGGAAGGTCTCCAAGTGTGTGAAACGGCGCTGGGACGTGAGCACAGAGCCGGATTTCAGCCGCTTTAAAAAGATAATGTAGCCGTCAGTTGAAATTTTTGTGATTATGTGAATCACGAGCGGCGTTTCGTCACCGTTAGTTTAAATCCACGGGGTGATTTATCAAAGTGTATCATGTAAGAGTGGAACCCGTCTACATTAGACACCCTTCAGAAGATCCCCGTGTGGAGAACAGTTAGTGAAGGACACAATAACCTGCTGGAACCATCTGGACTCCAAGTTGGGATACGGACGGAGGAGGTGAAGATAAAAATGTCTATGGCATCACTGTTGTCGTACCTCGAGAAAGGAGGTGCCGCTCCAGAGGCCAGGACAGAACTCTTTTATCCGTTTTATCAACATCATCGCACACTTTGGGTCTCGTTACTGAGAATCTTGCCGATCTTGGCAGTGTGGTTCTCAGTCCAGCTGGACCTGGTGTGAGGGTGGATGAAGCCAGGTCACTGTTGCTGCTGGGGAGGTGTTTGTGGAACAGATGAAGCCTTGAGGTCTGTACGGCACTCCGACGCGACCTTGCTCACCATCTGCCATCTTGTGAGGATAAAAGTGCAGATTTTTCTCCTCGCTATGCTAGCTGAGCTAGCGGTATGGATACAGGCTCTCCTGTAGCCCCTGTGCTATCGGCCCAGCCCGCCCTCGTGCATCAGGAGTTCAGCTCGTTTGCTGCAGTCACATCTGTTCGCCTCTGCTATCCCAAAATAAGCTGCTGTGTTTCCTCAGTGGCCTCTGCAGCACCTGCAGGTAGTTTTCCCAGTAAAGACACGGAGCTGCTGGTTAAACACTGCCGGACCCCCCAGTAAAGAACAGAATGTTTTACACAAAAAGATCGTTTTAAAGCAGTTAATCTCATTTGGTTCTGATGTTCAAAGTTAAAGTTAAATTGTTATCATAAACAGCTGTTTGGTGCGGGTGAATGTTTTCTAGCTCAACTCTGCCCTCTAGTGGCGCAAAGATGTGCACGTTCGATGAGCGTGAACAGCTGCAGAGAGGGAATTCTGAATATGGAGGATATAAAAACAGAAGTACACATGTTCAGTGGAAACTAGCAGATTCAGTGAGTTAAATCAGACAAGATGAAGAAGATGCTGATGATCCTTCATTAAATAATAAAACAACAAATCCAGCATCATTTTGTTTATTTTCTTGGTTACTTTTTAACTTTAAAAGCAAAAAGTGTTGACAGATAAATTAATACATTTTGATCAGTGAGGAAACAAATACAGACGACACAAGATTTAGCATTAAAATATTTGCAGACATTTGGATGCGGGTCCCCCTCCGTGGGTGCTAGCATGCTGCTACTGTTAACATGGTAGCCAAGAATAACCAATGAGGATTTCAGCACATCTTGGACATTTTTACTTCCTTGTTGCACCTTTAATTCCTCTTTGACTACACAAAGTCTGAGCTGCTCAGAATCTCCTGACAGGTAAGAGATTGCTGTCGAATTAGCGTGGGAATCATTAAAATTACACACATTTGTTTAAGATTAATGTTGCTGTAGCCTTTAATGTGGCTAAATTTACACTGGAATAAAAGTATAACAGAACATGCTAACATGCCTGCGAATGTACCTTGTTTTTTGTTTGTATGCACTGACATACACAAACAACACACACATACACAAACAACACACACAAACACACATACACGTCTTTATGAATCTGTGAGGACAAAATCCCCCAAATTCTTTGTGAGGACCACCTTTTGGACTGACCTTACAATCGTGCAAAATACAAAAGTTTCACAAGATGGGAATAAAGAGCCAGAATGTCACTTCAAATGTGAGAAAACACAAAGTTAATGTGTGTCACTGTGAACGTGTACAAATACCGAAGGTGAGCTTTGGCTCCTCCAGCCGCTCTAGAACGTTCTCTGCTTTCTTTATGGGATTTATTTAAGCTCCATTCTTGACGAGTCTCTCCTCCTCCCCCTCAGACTCTCCGTGAGGCTACACGTAAGAAACTTTGGGAGTTTTTAAAGTTGTGTTCTGGCACACGTCTCGTCTCAGACTTCCTTCACATTCGGTGGAGAAGGAAATCTGGAAGTCTGACTAACGCCAACGTGTGACTAACTTTTCGGAGCGACTCTGAGCCCTGCAGCAAACGTAAACACGCTGCGTATTCACGCGCTGACCTCCTGACCTCTAGTCAGGGCGTCTTCACCTTAACTGTACAGACGCGTGGTTAGAATATCGCCTGCGTCTGCGTCGTGCCTGAATCATGCGTCTGAACGTCTGGCTTCGTGGAACGAATGTGACGAGGCTCACGTAAAGTTAGCGAGTTAGCCGAAAGCAGATCGTTGAGCTAAATCTGGAGAATGAGGGAAACTTTAATTCCCTGTTTCTGACCTCTGAATCATCGGATCTTTTCAGGGCCATTTGTGTTGTTTTTTCTGACCCCCCCCCCCAAAAAAATGTTCTGATTCTGTAGACGGAAAAAAACTTTCATTCACCCCCCTCCCCCTTTCCCACCATTCACTGCCGCATTCCTCACATAGATACGCAGGGTATCGGGAGCGTGGATGGAGATGGTTGGTGGGCCCACGTGCATCGCCCCCCCCCCCCCATCCCCTGCATGGGCTCGTAACCCCTTATGGGTATCGTTGGTGACCAGAATGAGGCCAAGTGTGCGACAACCGCAGCAGTAATGACGCGCTTCCCTCCGTGTCTGCAGCGGGTTCAGCAGTTGTCCAGCTTCAGGATGCAGACTTCATCCTGTGGGTGGATTTTCTCCATTATCTCATTTCACAAGCAGCTGGAAACTTTCAGTTTTCTGTAAACTGTCCGACGTCAGACTTCTCCGTTCGAAAAGTTTTCTCAAAGGACAAAGCCGTCAGCTCTACATGCTAGCCCTGCGACGAGCACCCAACCTGTGGCCCAAAGGGAGATCAAATAGACTCTTTTTAATGTTTTACCGTCGGTGTGAAGACCCACAAACATTACCTTTAAGTCAGGGTGTTGAACTCAAGTCCACCAGAGCTGTGATCCACCAGAACTTTCACCTGGGGTCCCACTTGCCTTGGTGAAAGCCGTTGTCTTCCTGGGAGGACAGAAAACCTGGCTGGATCGCAGCCCTGGTGGACTGGAGTTCAACATCCTGCCTTAAAGGAACACATTAAAGGTCCCAGAAGATGAATAGGTGAAGTGGAGAAGCCAAGTCTGTTGTTTTGATCTTCCTCTGATTGACCAATCAGAGCCTGCATCCATAGCTGATATGTAAACAGGAAAAGTGAAGCAGTTTAAGGATCAGATGGTCAACAGGATGAAAACAGCTTAGTCAGGAGGGCAGGCGATGATGTCATGGACGTCAGCGAAGCACTTCCTGTCATGAAGAGGGCGACCTCGCTACATGGGGCTGGATCCTGTTTCAGGAGATGACACCAGTCTGTCCCAGCGGACGAGGGGGAGGCCAACTGTTTAAAGAAGAAGCAACACACGAGGAAATTGTTGTTACTGACAAGGAAACCTAAACGGGGGGGGACACGTGTCCAACACCCGCTAGCTTCCTTTTGAGAATCTTGAATATTCCAAATCTTCAAATTTTAAGAAAAATATATTTTGGGGGGGGAATCCACAAGAACTGGTCAAACCAGTTTGTTTTTCTCTGAGTTCTAGAAAAGTTAAAAAAATTAAGACAAGATGTCAAACCCCAACCTAACTTGCAGATGGACGGTGTGTCATGCTAGCTACAGCTCACAGTGATGAGCAGAGAGATGGTAATACCGTAATGTATCCATCATATAGGTTTTCTAAAGGGAATTTAAGCTCGGGCTTTTATTTTGGAGGAAATCCATGCGCTTCCTGTCAAATGTTGTTTTTGTGCACTCAGAAATTCACTGACTGTTGAGGAAAGTGGGGTAAGAGGTTCTGGAAAGGTTCATTATCACATGTCAGAGAGAAACAGGAAACAGCAGCCTTTAGACAGGAAGGTGTGTGTGTGTCAGTGAGTGAGTGAGGAGTCTGCATGTGTATGTGTGTCAAAAATGTAGGCAGTAATAACGTTAAAAAATTACATAACATATTAGGTTGTTTTATGACCAAAGCCCCTTGGATTTGATATGTGGATCCTTTGATAATTGGATGATCAAAAGGTGAAAGTCCCTCTGGAATCCAGAACAATTTAATGGTATCTTCCGTTGTGTATTATCAACATTTTCTGAAAGCTTCATGAAAAACTTTAAAGGTTTTTGAGTTTTTTTTGAGAACAAACGCATGCTGTCGCATAACCTCTTTGTCAGAGGTCAAACATAAAAGACTACCGTATTTTCATGACCATAAGGCGCACTGTAATAAAAGGCACAGTCTCAGTTACGGGTGCTATATCTGTATTTAAAACATACATAAGGCGCACCGCATTATTAGGCGCACGCTGAAACATACAGTAATGACAACGGAAGTAAAACGGTGAGTTTCGACACATTTACTAAACCAAATATTCATTCTTCCGCCGCAAAACCATCAAAGTTTTCATCTTCTGTATCTGAATTAAACAGCTGCACTATTTCAATGTCCAACATCCCAAATTCCTCTTCTTCATCATCTGAATCAGACTCACCCACCGGTCCATCCGCATATTGTGGCATAACTTGCCCGCGCTGCCTCATAGTCTTTGTGAAGGAGTGTTCGCCTTCTGTCATCCAGTGCTGTCTGTTTCCGTGGCAGCCGAGAACCACGGTGAATGACAACTTCTCGTGCCCCATTGTGCGTATTGCCACTGTGCTGGTCCCTTTCTTCTCCACTGTGCGGGTCAAAGGGATGTCAAAAGTTAGAGGGATCTCATCCATGATGGTGATGTGGCTGGGCGCGGTTATCTTGTCGTGGCAGTAGGTGCGGAAGATGGCCACCCTCTCCTGGTAATCCAGGAGCAGCCGCTGCGCAACAGTTGTCCTTGCACGTATGGAGAGATGCCGCCTCCTCATAAAGCGAAAACCAAGACAGACTTCCTTGGAAGTGCTCAATGTCCATTTCTTCAGCAATCGCTTTGGCCTTTTGTCGAATGGTGACAGTAGAGACGCGCCTTCCAGTTGTTCGCTGTTCCACAACCCACTGTTCCACTCGGTCTTCCAGCTCGGGCCACCTTGCTTTGTTCCCGCGGAAACTCAGCTTCGTCTTCCTCACTTGGCGCAGTTCGCTTTCTTGTTTTCACCACTTTCTGACCATGGACCCATTTACATTAAAATGTCTTGCAGCTGCCCGATTACCATTTTCAGCTGCATATTCAATGGCCTGCAGTTTAAAGTAAGCCTCATACGCGTGCCGCTTGACCGGCGCCATTTTAGGGGGTCCTTACGGTCCTTAGATGTGCCGCTAATCGATGGGTGGAGCGTTTACCGTAGTGCACCTACCAAAGGCACACATAAAATTTTGGAACTCAGTCCACACACACAAGGCACATCATATTATAAGGCACACCGTCAATATTTGAGAAAATCTCAGTGTTTTAGGTGCGCCTTATAGTCATGAAAATACGGTACACCACAAAAACAATTAGTCAAAGGTTTAATGAGTGCAAGTAATATTACATTAATATGCACATTAACCATTAATTACAATACTAAAAACCATAGCGCTCAGCAATTGGATTTTGGAATTTCATCTTGGTTTGGAAGAATTTTGTATTAAAAAAGGTCCAATGAAACAGTGAACTTCAGAAAAACTGACATTAATTTCAGTATGCAAGCTAGCCAGCAGCAACTCCGTGTATGGA
Organism: Takifugu flavidus; assembly: GCF_003711565.1. NCBI lineage: Eukaryota > Metazoa > Chordata > Actinopteri > Tetraodontiformes > Tetraodontidae > Takifugu > Takifugu flavidus. The sequence continues at coordinate 6,390,894 of NC_079540.1, forward strand.
CCCGGCCAGGTGACTATAATTCTGCTAGTTTTGCTGGATCTTTAGCAATAGTGAAGAACGGAAAACCATTCACAGACGGCGAGTATGCGAAAACGTTCATGCTGGATGTAGCCAATGAACTTTTTGACGATCTTCCGAACAAAGACAAGATAATCAAACGGATACAAGACATGCCTCTGTCGGCAAGAACTGTTCATGATCGCACCATCATCATGGCAAACCAAGTGGAAGCAACGCAAGTGAAGGACATAAATACAGCGCCGTTTTTTCCCTGGCTTTGGATGAGTCCACAGACATAACTCATTTGTCGCAGTTCAGTGTGATTGCGAGATATGCTGCTGGTGACACACTGCGCGAAGAAAGTCTTGCTGTTCTGCCAATAAAAGGGACCACAAGAGGTGAGGATTTATTTAAATCTTTCATGGAGTTTGCTCATGAAAAAAAGCTGCCTATGGATAAACTTCTTTCAGTGTGTACTGATGGTGCTCCGTGTATGGTGGGGAAAAACAAAGGATTTGTGGCACTTCTCCGTGAACATGAAAATAGACCCATCCTAAGTTTCCATTGCATTCTACATCAGGAGGCACTTTGTGCTCAGATGTGTGACGGCCAGCTTGGCGAAGTGATGTCGCTGGTCATTCGTGTTATCAACTTTATTGTTGCACGAGCCTTAAATGATCGCCAGTTCAAAACACTGCTGGATGAAGTTGGAAATAACTTTCACGGTCTGCTTTTGCACAGCAATGTGCGCTGGTTGTCAAGAGGGAAGGCGCTCAGCCGTTTTGCGGATTGTCTGAACGAAATCCGGACTTTCCTTAAAATGAAAGGCATCGAGCATCCTGAGCTAGCCAAAACTGAGTGGCTCCTCAAGTTTTACTATCTCGTGGATATTACTGAACATCTAAACCAGCTCAACGTGAAAATGCAAGGCGTTGGAAACACAGTGTTATCCCTTCAACACGCTGTGTTTGCTTTTGAAAACAAGCTGGAGCTTTTCATCAAAGATCTTGAAACAGGTCGTTTACTTCATTTTGAAAAACAGAGAATTTACAGATGCATGCACAGCAAATGAGCCCACTCAAAACTTTGATCTCCACCAGCTAGCTTGCTTGACATCCAGTCTCCTCCAGTCATTCAAAGCACGCTTTGGAGAATTTCGTGAGCACTCCAGTCTTTTTAAGTTCATCACCCATCCAAACGAGTGTTCACTGAACACAGCCGACCTGAGTTACATTCCTGATGTCACAGTCAGAGATTTTGAAGCAGAAGTGGCAGACCTGAAGGCCTCAGAGATGTGGGTGAATAAGTTCAAGTCACTGAATGAAGATTTGGAAAGGATTGCACGACAGAAAGCAGAGTTGGCTAGCAAGCACATGTGGACAGAGATGAGTAAACTTCAACCCGAAGACGAGCTGATTATCAAAACTTGGAACGCGCTTCCAGTCACATACCACACACTGAGGCGTGTGAGTATTGCTGTATTGACAATGTTTGGATCTACGTATTCATGTGAGCAGTCATTTTCACATCTTAAAAACATCAAGTCCAACCTACGATCACGTTTAACGGATGAAAGCCTCAATGCCTGCGTGAAGCTTAACCTCACCAAGTACCAACCAGACTACAAAACCATCAGCAAATCCATGCAGCACCACAAGTCGCATTAATGGTGAGTATTATAACAACATTATTTAAAAGAATAAATTCAGAGGCTTGTTATGCTCACATTTAATTAAATTCAGTCTTGAAATATATTATATGGCTCTCACCAAAACAAATTTCTAAATATTTTGCTTTTATGGCTCTCTGAGTCAAAAAGGTTCCCTACCCCTGCTCTAAAGGATTCCAGAAATTGATGAAATCTGTAACTGACAAAGCCAGAGAGATCATTGAGAAAACAAATAGCGAAATGGATACACAGTCCAATAGTGGTTGATTTAGCAAGATCTCTGAAACACAGAATGATCTAGAGGTTTCAAAGGTTTTGCTAAAATGGCCTCCAGAAGGATCCCCCTTAACACCCATCCCAATGAATAGTGCAACAAACAGAGAGGGTGGAGAAGACTTCATCCCTCTCCAGAGTGCAAAGTGTATCATCCAGCAACATACTGCAGCTGTAGCGAAGCATCTGGAAGAGGCTAATATACACAGGATGAACTGCATCAAGGAGCTTGAAATGGAAGCCAAACGCCTTGAAATGAAATTCAAGGAACTCGAAAATAAAATTGAACTACAAAACGGTGCAATATTGTCACAAGATGCTGAAAGAAGTTCAAAAGGAAGTTAAAAAAAAAATCAATTTTGAGACAGTGAGTCAATTGAGAGTTGACAACCCCCCCATTATCATGCAGAAGCCTAGCCGCAGGCCGGGCGTTTAACCAATGACTGTCGAGTTGGGGCAGTTCTGATTGTCGCTGCTCTACTTGTATGGAAGGAACTTCTCACTGAGGAATGAGACACTGTCGCTGTTGCTACAAGAATGGATAGTTGCTACAAGAATGGATGGAATGAATGGACAACATGGATTCTGGACTACCTCACACAAAGACCACAGTTTGTGAGGGTGAAGGGCTCCGAGTCAGATCGGCTTTCTGCAGCACTGGTGTCCCGCAGGGAAAAGTTCTGGCTCCTTTCCTGTTCACCCCTACACCGCGGACTTTTCATACAGTACATCTTCATGTCACCTCCAGAAGTTCTCTGACGACTCTGCTGCTGTCGGCCTCATCACTGATGGGGATGATACGGAGTACAGAGAACTTATTCAGGACTTTGTGGACTGGAGCCTGCGGAACAACCTTCAGATCAACACTGGCAAAACCAAGGAGCTGGTGGTGGATTTCCGCAGGCGTAACAACCTCCCGCCTGCACCGGTGAACATCCTGGGACTGATGTTGACATGGTGGAGTCGTACAAGTACCTGGGTGTTCACCTAAACAATAACCTGGACTGGACACAACAACCAGACCCCTTGCCAAGAAAGGCAATAGCAGACTGTTCCTGCTCAGGAGGCTGAGGTCTTTTGGAGTGTAGGGACCACTCCTGAGGACTTTCTATGACTCTGTGGTGGGATCAGCCATCTTCTATGGGATTGTCTGCTGGTCCAGTAGCATCACGGACAGGGACAGGAAGAGGATGGACAGACTGGTAAGGAGGGCCAGCTCTGTCCTGGGATGTCCCCTGGACTCGGTGGAGGTAGTGGGAAACGGGAGGATGATGGCTAAGCTGTCATCCATGCTAAACAACACATCCCACCCCCTACAGGACACCCTGACAGCACTGGGCAGCTCCTTCAGTGAGCGGCTGCTCCACCCTCGCTGTGTGAAGGAGAGATCTTTCCTGCCGGCTGCTGTCAGACTGCACAAGAAACATAATGCCCGCTAACACAATCTGAATATTATATATTCTGCTTTGTATATTGTATTCACCCTCTGTACTATGTACAAGTATACAGAGGCCGAGTATCCATTTACCTGGATTATTGTAAATATACATCCTCTTGTATATACCAAATTCTATTCTATTCGATTTTATCTTATTTTTCTCTGCGTGCTCTTGCTGTTGTTGCACTGTAAATTTCCCCGTGTGGGACAATAAAGGACCTGAATCTGAATCTGAATGCGGATTGTTTGACCAATGGAAAGCGCTGTCAGAGTTGCTATGACACTACCTTCATAGACGCGGCTGAAGCATGATGCTACCCAGAAAAGTGTGATGGGAAAAAGTAAAGGCGATCACAGAATATAGAAAAGAACAAGAAAGATTTCAGATGGTTATGATAGTAAATTAAAAATATTCATTGCTCCCAATATATTGGGTTGTGTTCATTAATTCTGAAACAAATCTGTGTGCAGTTCCTCGGCTTTTAGTTTTGTACTTCCTGTCACCAGCAGTATGAATTTGTATACACAACCCAAGAGATTTAGATTTAACATTAAGATTTAAAATTGACATTTTTGTTGAACATTTAGATTTAGAGTACACTTTGAGATTTAGGTTTATCCAATTTAGGTTGATCTAATTCAGACATGGGCAAACTACGGCCCGCGGGCCATATAAAGCCTTCAGGCTTATTAATCTGGCCCGCCTAACTTGTCCAAATATTTTTAAAAAAGGAAATAGAAAAACCCCAACTTGTTTATTTTAGCTTTCCCCCAATAGATGAGCACTCTTCACAAATTGACCCTTGTTGGCACTTCGCGTCGCGTCACTCCTCCTTTTCACTTGCCATTTGAGCCCTTCTGTAAAAATGAGTGGACCAAAGAAAAGAAAGTGGCCAGTGAGTGCCGAGTTTTTAACAAAGATTGGACAACAAAATATTTTTTCACTTTGTGACTTTGCATTTGCTGTGGACATATTTTCATACATGAATTAACTGAACATCAAGCTACAGGGGAAAGATCCCTTTGTCAACATGTACACCAATGTGAGAACCTTTAAATCCAAGCTGATTTTATCTCCAGACAAATGTCAAACAAGTGTTTTGCTCATTTCCCCATACTATCCATGCAGAAAGAGGTCTCCAGAAATGCAGAGAAATATGGAAAATCACTGGACGACCTACAAAGAGAATTCTGCCATCGATGCTCTGATTCTGAAAAAATTGACAAGTCACTTCAGCTGGTTTCCTGTCCACTGTCACAAGACCCTGAAACAGCACTGCAGGAGCTGCAACTAGAACTGATCGATCTTCAGTCTGTAGCTACGTTTCCAAACCTCAGCAGGCTAGCACAACAGATGCTGCCATTGTTTGGCTCGACCTACGTGTTTGAGCAGACATTCAGCATCATGAACATCAACAAAGCCCATCGCAGATCCCAGTTAACGGACCAACACCTCAGATCTATCCTGAGAATTGCCATAACAAAACTAACTCCAGACATTGATGGACTGGCAAAAATAGGAGACCAACAAACTGTTCACACTGAAATTTGTGAGTTTCTATTGTGTTTTGAAAAAAGCAAATCTAAAGTGTGGAAGTGTTTCTTAATTATAAGTCATTTGCCCATTTAAGCTCCTGGTCTGGACCTTATGTCAAATTTTAGAATCAATTGTAGCCCGCAAGTCAAAAAGTTTCCAGGGGTTGGAGGCTCAGTCATCTTTTCTTATAGTTGGGCTGTCCTGATATTAAGGAGACCTGTACTCTAGACTCTTTCACAGGGTTTTTTTTGCTGGGCATCTTAACTTTGCCCAGCCTGCCTTTAACAGGAGGATTCCCCCAGTATAATCCTGGTTCCTGCTCAAGGGCGCTTCCTGTTAAAGTGGTTGTTCCCTGGAAATGTGTGTGTGTCTGTGTGTGAGTGAGTGAGTAGTCTGCATGTGTATGTGTGTCGAAAATGTAGGCAGTAATAACATTAAAAAAAAATTACATATTAGGTTGTTTTGTGACCAAAGCCCCTGGGATTTGATATGTGGATCCTTTGATAATTGGATGATCAAAGGTGAAAGTTCCTCTGGAATCCAGAGCAATTAAATGGTATCTTCCGTTGTGCATTATCAACATTTTCTGAAAGCTTCATATAAAACTTTAAAGATTTTTGAGGGTTTTTTGAGAACAAACGCATGCTGTCGCATAACCTCTTTGTCAGAGGTCAAACATAAAAGACTACACCCCAAAAGCAATTAGTCTAAGGTTTAATGAGTGCAAGTAATGTTACATTAATATGCACATTAACCATTAATTACAATACTAAAAACCATAACGCTCAACAATTCGATTTTGAAATTCATCTTGGTTTGGAAGAATTTTATATGAAAAAAGGTCCAATGAAACAGTGAATCTCAAAAGAACTGACAATAATTTCAGTATGGAAAGGGAACTTAAGGCCAGATTAGAAGACAACAGAAAATTTTTCCAACAGGTCATAGATGACTTTGATTTTCAAACGGCCAAGAGGCTGGACGAAATGCATGCAAGAATGAATGAATTTTGGGACAACGAAGACAGCGGAATATCTTTGCAATCAAAAGAACATCTGGAAGAAGAGATTAAGCGGCTGTCAATTAATGAGAATCTTGAAATTGAGCAAAAACTGAAAAAGCCAAAGAAACCTCTACATAAAAAGATCTTTAGCTGTGTCTCTAAAGGATTCCAGAAATTGATGAAATCTGTAACTGGCAAAGCCAGAGAGATCAATGAGAAAACAAATAGCGAAATGGATACACAGTCCAATAGTGGTTACTTTAGCAAGATCTCTGAAACACAGAATGATCCAGAGGTTTCAAAGGTTTTGCTAAAATGGCCTCCAGAAGGATCCCCCTTAACACCCATCCCAATGAATAGTGCAACAAACAGAGAGGGTGGAGAAGACTTCATCTCTCTCCAGAGTGCAAAGCGTATCATCCAGCAACATACTGCAGCTGTAGCGAAGCATCTGGAAGAGGCTAATATACACAGGATGAACTGCATCAAGGAGCTTGAAATGGAAGCCAAACGCCTTGAAATGGAATTTAAGAAACTTGAAAATAAAATTGAACCACAAAACGGTGCAATATTGTCACAAGATGCTGAAAGTTCAAAAGGAAGTTAAAAAAAAAAATCAATTTTGAGACAGTGAGTCAATTGAGAGACATTGAAAACAAATAGAGCTGACAACCCCCCCATTATCATGCAGAAGCCCAGCCGCAGGCCGGGCGTTTAACCAAGGACTGTCGAGTTGGGGTAGTTCTGATTGTTGCTACTCTACTTGTCTGGGAGGAACTCCTCACTAAGGAATGAGACACTGTCGCTGTTGCTACAAGAATGCTGATTGTTCGACCAATGGAAAGCGCTGTCAGAGTTGCTATGATACTACCTTCATAGACGCGGGTGAAGCATGATGCTACCCAAAAAAGTGTGATGGGAAAAAGTGAAAGCGATCACTGAACATAGAAAATAACAAGAAAGATTTCAGATGGTTATGATAGTAAATTAAAAATATTCATTGCTCCCAATATATTGGGTTGAGTTCATTAATTCTGTAAACAAAGTGCAAGTTTTGTACTTCCTGTCACCAGCAGTATAAATTTGTATACACAACCCAAGAGATTTAGATTTAACATTAAGATTTAGGTTTAAAATTGACATTTTTGTTTAACATTTAGATTTAGAGTACACCTTGAGATTTAGGTTTATCCAATTTAGGTTGATCTAATTCAGACATGGGCAAACTACGGCCTGCGGGCCATATAAAGCCCTTCAGGTTTATTAATCTGGCCCGCCTAACTTGTCCAAATAATTTTTTAAAAAGGAAAAAGAAAAAACCCAACTCGTTTATTTTAGCTTTTCCCCAATAGATGAGCACTCTTCACACATTGACCCTTGTTGGCACTTCGCGTCACTCTCCTTTTCACTTGCCATTTGAGCCCTTCTGTAAAAATGAGTGGACCAAAGAAAAGGAAAGTGGACAGTGAGTGCCGAGTTTTTAACAAAGACTGGACAACAAAATATTTTTTCACTTTCTGAATTTGCATTTGCTGTGGACATATTTTCATACATGAATTAACTGAACGTCAAGCTACAGGGGAAAGATCCCTTTGTACACAACATGTACACCAATGTGAGAGCCTTTAAATCCAAGCTGATTTTATTCTCCAGACAAATGTCAAACAAGTGTTTTGCTCATTTCCCCATACTATCCATGCAGAAAGAGGTCACCAGAAATGCAGAGAAATATGGAAAAATCACTGGACGACCTACAAAGAGAATTCTGCCATCAATGCTCTGATTTTGAAAAAATTGACAAGTCACTTCAGCTGGTTTCCTGTCCACTGTCACAAGACCCTGAAACAGCACTGCAGGAGCTGCAACTAGAACTGATCGATCTTCAGTCTGTAGCTACGTTTCCAAACCTAGGCAGGCTAGCACAGAAGATGCTGCCATTGTTTGGCTCGACCTACGTGTTTGAGCAGACATTCAGCATCATGAACATCAACAAAGCCCATCGCAGATCCCAGTTAATGGACCAACACCTCAGATCTATCCTGAGATTTGCCATAACAAAACTAACTCCAGACATTGATGGACTGGCAAAAATAGGAGACCAACAACACTGTTCGCACTGAAATTTGTGAGTTTCTCTATTGTGTTTTGGAAAAAAGCAAATCCAAAGTGTGTAAGTGTGTCTTTTAATTATAAGTCATTTGCCCATTTAAGCACAGCAGCGATACAATCTTTTCATTAGGAGCTTTAAGTCAGGGCAATCCGTTCATCATTTTGTAGAGTTCAACACAATTAGAAATTATTAAGCTTGATTATTTCGTTGAGTAATTATTTTTGGATTATTGAAAGTCATTCCATTTATATTTTTTTAATGGATGTTGATTTTCTTAACTTTGCACCTTCAATTGAAATTTTTCAAAAACAGGTGTGATTTCCAATCAGTGTGTTTGTTATTTTATTCTGTTTCCATTTTCTTCCCCAGTATTTTGCACATTTGAAAGACACAGTCTTAAATGCTGAAGCTAATAAATTGGGTTGTACGTGTATTATACACTTATTTTTTTATACTCCATCTAAATGCTCCTGGTCTGGACCTTATGTCAAATTTTAGAATCAATTGTAGCCCGCAAGTCAAAACGTTTCCAGGGGTTGGAGGCTCAGTCATCTTTTCTTATAGTTGGGCTGTCCTGATATTAAGGAGACCTGTACTCTAGACTCCTTCACAGGTTTTTTTGCTGGGCATCTTAACTTTGCCCAGCCTGCCTTTAACAGGAGGATTCCCCCAGTATGATCCTGGTCCTGCTCAAGGGCACTTCCTGTTAAAGTGGTTGTTCCCTGGAAATGTGGTGTGTGTGTGTGTGTGTGTCAGTGAGTGAGTGAGGAGTCTGCATGTGTATGTGTGTCGAAAATGTAGGCAGTAATAACGTTTAAAAAATTACATAACATATTAGGTTGTTTTGTGACCAAAGCCCCTTGGATTTGATATCTGGATCCTTTGATAATTGGATGATCAAAGGTGAAAGTCCCTCTGGAATCCAGAACAATTTAATGGTATCTTCCGTTGTGCATTATCAACATTTTCTGAAAGCTTCATGAAAAACTTTAAAGATTTTTGAGGGTCTTTTGAGAACAAACGCATGCTGTCGCATAACCTCTTTGTCAGAGGTCAAACATAAAAGACTACACCACAAAAGCAATTAGTCTAAGGTTTAATGAGTGCAAGTAATATTACATTAATATGCACATTAACCATTAATTACAATACTAAAAACCATAACGCTCAGCAGTTCGATTTTGAAATTTCATCTTGGTTTGGAAGAATTTTATATGAAAAAAGGTCCAATGAAACAGTGAACCTCAGAAGAACTGACAATAATTTCAGTATGGAAAGGGAACTCAAGGCCAGATTAGAAGACAACAGAAAATTTTTCCAACAGGTCATAGATGACTTTGACTTTCAAACGGCCAAGAGGCTGGACGAAATGCATGCAAGAATGAATGAATTTTGGGACAACGAAGACAGCGGAATATCTTTGCAATCAAAAGAACATCTGGAAGAAGAGATTAAGCGGCTGTCAATTAATGAGAATCTTGAAATTGAGCAAAAACTGAAAAAGCCAAAGAAACCTCTACATAAAAAGATCTTTAGCTGTGTCTCTAAAGGATTCCAGAAATTGATGAAATCTGTAACTGGCAAAGCCAGAGAGATCAATGAGAAAACAAATAGCGAAATGGATACACAGTCCAATAGTGGTTGATTTAGCAAGATCTCTGAAACACAGAATGATCCAGAGGTTTCAAAGGTTTTGCTAAAATGGCCTCCAGAAGGATCCCCCTTAACATCCATCCCAATGAATAGTGCAACAAACAGAGAGGGTGGAGAAGACTTCATCTCTCTCCAGAGTGCAAAGCGTATCATCCAGCAACATACTGCAGCTGTAGCGAAGCATCTGGAAGAGGCTAATATACACAGGATGAACTGCATCAAGGAGCTTGAAATGGAAGCCAAACGCCTTGAAATGAAATTCAAGAAACTCGAAAATAAAATTGAACCACAAAACGGTGCAATATTGTCACAAGATGCTGAAAGAAGTTCAAAAGGAAGTTAAAAAAAAATCAATTTTGAGACAGTGAGTCAACTGAGAGACATTGAAAACAAAATAGAGCTGACAACCCCCCCCATTATCATGCAGAAGCCCAGCCGCAGGCCGGGCGTTTAACCAAGGACTGTCGAGTTGGGGCAGTTCTGATTGTTGCTACTCTACTTGTCTGGGAGGAACTCCTCACTAAGGAATGAGACACTGTCGCTGTTGCTACAAGAATGTGGATTGTTCGACCAATGGAAAGCGCTGTCAGAGTTGCTATGATACTACCTTCATAGACGCGGGTGAAGCATGATGCTACCCAGAAAAGTGTGATGGGAAAAAGTGAAACCGGTCACTGAACATAGAAAATAACAAGAAAGATTTCAGATGGTTATGATAGTAAATTAAAAATATTCATTGCTCCCAATATATTGGGTTGAGTTCATTAATTCTGTAAACAAAGTGCAAGTTTCGTACTTCCTGTCACCAGCAGTATAAATTTGTATACACAACCCAAGAGATTTAGATTTAACATTAAGATTTAGGTTTAAAATTGACATTTTTGTTGAACATTTAGATTTAGAGTACACCTTGAGATTTAGGTTTAACTAATTCAGACATGGGCAAACGGACGTTTAACATATATTACAAGTTCTGGGATATTGTAGAAATGTAAATCAATAAAACACTCGCAGTGTGACTTTGCTGTGTTGTAACGTGGTTCGCGGAAATTACTAACGGCCCTGAACGCATCCTTCCATTCTGTCACCTGTCGTGCAGGTGAGCCGGGCAACTTTGACTTTCTGCTCAGGAGTGAAGGACTGTTCAGCAACAGCTGCTCAAAGTTTATAAATCACGACGCGGAGTCCTTAAAACGAGCTGTTGATGGAGCGGGTCAGAGCCGTTGAGCCTGGACCAAATCAGAGCAACGCCAATAATCCGCCTTAAAACGCATTTCTGAACCGGATTCCAGGCCGCAGGAGCCTCTGGGTCCAGATCAGTTACCACACGCTGCTAAGATGCCCCAGGCAACTGGAGAAATGCAGAGCCCAGGAACCCCCCCAGTCTCATAAAAATGATGCTCGTTTTCTCCGTCAAACACTCGCCGCTTTAAGACTGAAAACAGTTTATATCAAATAAAACTCCAAAGAATAAAAATCTCGGCCCGAGTCCCGGTGCGCCCGGAGCGCCAACGCAAACTGGAGAACGTGAACAAGAGAACCGCGTCCACACGGAACCGTGGAACATGAGCTCGGGAGCGGACCTCCACCCGGGCGCTCCGCTGTCAAACACGCAGTTTTCTGGGAGGCTGTCAGAGCTCAGGCTGCTGTCAGAACGCCACAAAAATGGCTCTTACCGCATCAGCCGCAGCCAGGGTCGAGCTCCGTTCGGCCGGACTGAAGCGGGGGGGACACGCCGCCAGGACCTAACCTGGAATGACCCGCGTCGGTGCAAATCAGGCGACAGCTCGCAGCCTTGCGTGCGTGAAAAGCGTGCGTGCTTTAGTAGATGCTTGTCCGTGGGCTAGCAGTGCGTGCAGTTCTGACAGTCCGGACCCGAAAACTTCAACATGGAGTCGCCGACAGTGACAGTTGCGGAGGTTCGTCCGGGGTCTGGCCGGGAGCCGATCCGCAGACAGGAACCGACCGACATAAGCCTCGCCCTGCACGAACTTTTTTCCTTCCTCTTCGATGTTGGTTGGCTGTCAGGACTGTTGGGCTGCTGCAGCCAACAGGAAACGGCGCTGCAGCTGCAGCAGCTGCTGTTGGTTTGTCTTAAATATCATCGGATCATCAGAAAGTGAAAATATTGATCTTCACCACAAATTTAAATGTCTACAAAGTCACTTCGTGTGTAAGAAACATCACCCCCGCAATAGAAAGCTTTGTGTGGGTGTGCAGAAGTGCGGGGAGAGACCTCTGCAGATGTGCTGATGAGGGTGATTCGCCAGGTTAAAGGTGTGCTCTCAGGGTTAGGCCCCGCCCCCTGGATTTGGCAGCAACGAGAGGCGTCACGATGCGTTCAGGGACATTCAACTGACGGGATTTTGAAAGAAAAGCACACAAATCACTTAAACTTGATTTTCCACCATGTAGTCCTGGTAGTTAGCAGCCACACGTTAGCTTCCAGGTCAATTATTAGCAACAGGTTCCAAAGTCTGTTTTCAGGTGCCCGGTGGAGGCCCCCTTACTCACCTTATCTAAAAAGAATGTTTTACACAAAAAGATCATTTTAAAGCAGTTAATCTCATTTGGTTCAAGTTAAATTGTTATCATAAACAGCTGTTTGGTGCGGGTGAATGTTTTCTAGCTCAACTCTGCCCTCTAGTGGCGCAAAGATGTGCACGTTCGATGAGCGTGAACAGCTGCAGAGAGGGAATTCTGAATATGGAGGATATAAAAACAGAAGTACACATGTTCAGTGGAAACTAGCAGATTCAGTGAGTTAAATCAGACAAGATGCTGATGATCCTTCATTAAATAATAAAACAACAAATCCAGCATCATTTTGTTTATTTTCTTGGTTACTTTTTAACTTTAAAAGCAAACAAAAAATGTTGACAGATAAATTAATACATTTTGATCAGTGAGGAAACAAATACAGACGAGACAAAATTTAGCATTAAAATATTTGCAGACATTTGGATGCGGGTCCCCCTCCGTGGGTGCTAGCATGCTGCTAATGTTACCATGGTAGCCAAGAATAACCAATGAGGATTTCAGCACATCTTGGACATTTTTACTTCCTTGTTGCACCTTTAATTCCTCTTTGACTACACAAAGTCTGAGCTGCTCAGAATCTCCTGACAGGTAAGAGATTGCTGTCGAATTAGCGTCAGCTAGAACTTGGGAATCATTAAAATTACACACATTTGTTTTATTTAAGATTAATGTTGCTGCAGCGCTTAATGTGGCTAAATTTATACTAAAAAAGTATAAAAGTGTAACAGAACATGCTAACATGCCTGCGAATCTGCCTTGTCTGTCTGTGTCTGTCTTTCTTTCTTCTTTCTTTCTTTCTTTCTTTCTTTCTTTCTTTCTTTCTTTCTTTCTTTCTTCTTTCTTTCTTTCTTTCTTCCATAAAGTCTTCGCCTCAGCTCTGATGGGTGTCGGCCTGTGGCTAATTTCTCTGCTGATGTCTCTTCAGCAAGGTCAGGATTTCCTATTTTGCAAATTTGGGGAGGAAGTTTGATCTTGTTTCCTTTAACAGTTAAAAGGAGAAGGTGTGTTGTGGGGGTGTCGATCGTTTCATGTGTGTAGCTGGTGTCTCTAACAAAATCTGGAACCTGGAGCTGCCCGACGCTGTCCTGGGCTTCTACGGTTCCTGTGTGATGGTCCCGTGTCGCTTCAGCATCCCCGAGCGAATGAACCCAGACCTGCTGAACTGCTCCAATGGTGGCATCTGGAGGGCCAGAGCCATCGGCGGCCCCTCGGTCATCGGCCCTGGCGTCGCCCTCCCACAGGTAGCGAAACCCCGAGCGATCGCACGGCGAGGTCACCGGGGTCATGAGATCTGCTGTTTCAGGGCGAGATAACCGGAGACGTGAGGAACCAGAGCTGCACCACTGTGTTCTCCAGGCTGCCTGAGGAGGAGTCCCACATGTTCTTCTTTAGGCTGGATTGTTCAAAGATTTTGAAGTTCACGTACATCAACGCTACCCGCATTCGTCTTCAAAGAGGTACAAAAGCAGCCCTGCGCCCCCCCATCCCGGGCCTCCTTATTAACAATCTACCATCCAAATCAGAGAGCTGTGTTTTTATTCAAATATTGACATTAATGGGAACTTTTATCTGAAACATTTTGACACACAGCCCCCCCCCCCCCCCCCCCCCAGCCCCAGTAGGTTCGGTCAAACATTCCAGACGCACTTGTAGACATTGAGACGTATAAAGTTTGAATTTTGTCATCTAAATGTAAATTGAGGGTCTAAGATGCCACTAGATGGCAGAAGGGTGCTGACACGCACACACACATGCACAGACATACACAAACAACAACACACACACACTCTTTTGCATGTGTTTTAACACCCCCCCCCCCCTTCCACCGCAGACCCGCCTCCCCCCCAGCTGAACCCCATGAGGCTGTTTCGGGAGGGGGAGCGGGTGATGCTGGAGTGCTCTGTCCCGGTGCCCTGCCCTGACCTGCCCCCTTCCATCACCTGGCTCCCCCCGGGGGACTTCATCAGCAAGCAGAGCCACCTCCATCAGGTGACGCTCCTCAGATAATAACCTGTCTTTCATTTGTGTTGCATTGTTTTACTGTTTGTGTCTCTCTGATCAACCAGAACAAGGATGAACTGTTGACCTTGACCTCCACGCTGACCTTCATCGCCTCAGCCAACCATCACAACCGAAACATCACCTGCTCCGCCTCCTACCCCCTGCAGAACGGCTCCACCTTGGGGCCGTCGGCCTCCACCCAGGTCCTGGACGTCCAGTGTAAGACTCAACTCAAACATTTTTGATCATGCCGTTTTGAGCATTGGGACCTGGATCGGATGAAGATCGCTTTGATGGGGTTGCCATGGTGACACATCATCCCATTGTGGCTACAGACGGCACAACAGGAATTTTAGGGCGCGGCTCAGGAATCATCTGTGTTGAATGACTGTTATCCCACAGACGCTCCCAGGTTCACGGAGGCCCTCGTGCACAGGATGGGATCCAAGGACCAAACCTTGGCTTTGGTTTGTTTGAGTGACGCAAACCCACCGGTGAGCGTCTACAGCTGGTACAGGACCAGAGGCGGAGGACAGGTGAGACAAGCTGTCACCTGCTCTTAGCTACATATCTAGTTCGTCCTGGGTCCAGTTAGCTACCTAGCTTTAGCTAGACCACATGGCAGATCAGTGACAATCTAGGGGAAAAAACGAGGGCGACTGTCTGACCGCGTCTATCGTCTCGCCTTGCCACAGCTGACCCTGCAGGGCGAAGGGGCGCTGCTGATTCTAACCACCTCCCCGTTCGGAAGCGACGAGTTTCTGTGCGAAGCCGCAAACAAGATGGGCTCTCAGAGATCGAGGCCGGTCGGTGTGACCACAGGTAAAGAATGCAAAGGATGTTTTCTCTGTGTTTAACATGGGATGTTCACTCTGGGGTTTGCTCCATGTCTCTCAGGCAGCGGCCTTCCTCCGGGGGTTCCCTACGTTCTCTTTGGCCTTCTGCTCCTGCTCCACGTCCTGATGGTCACTGTGAACGTGTACAAATACCGACGGTGAGCTTTGGCTCCTCCAGCCGCTCCAGAACGTTCTCCGCTTTCTTTATGGGATTTAATAAAGCTCCGTTCTTGACGAGTCTCTCCTCCTCCCCCTCAGACTCTCCGTGAGGCTGCAGGTAAGAAACTTTGGGATGTTTTGACGTCAGGTTCTGGAACACGTCTCGTCTCGCAGACTTCCTTCATATTCTGTGGAGAAGGAAGTCTGACTAACGCCAGCTTGTGACTAATTTTTCGGAGCGACTCTGAGCCCCGCAGCGAACGTAAACACGCTGCGTATTCACGCGCTGACCTCCTGACCTCTAGTCAGGGCGTCTTCACCTTACCTGTACAGACGCGTGGTTAGAATATCGCCTGCGTCTGCGTCGTGCCTGAATCATGCGTCTGAACGTCTGGCGTCGTGGAACGAATGTGACAAGGCTCAAGTAAAGTTAGCGAGTTAGCCGAAAGCAGATCGTTGAGCTAAATCTGGAGAATGAGGGAAACTTTCCTTCCCTTTTTCTGTAACAATCTATATCGTATCGCTGGTTCGGACTCATTTCTCCAGCGGCTCAGAAGCAGCATGGACTTGATGAGTGGCGCCGTCTTGTGGTTGTTTCAGACATGACATGTTTTTCCACACAGAAGAGAATTTTAGTCCGGAAAACACCTGAACGTTCCTGATCAGCCTTAATTCACGTGAATCATTAATATTTTCTCAGCAGTTGGAGTTGCCAAAGGAGAACACCTACGCTAACCTGAGGACAGACACTCTGGTCTCGGACTACGACCAAATCCAGTTACCTGGGATCTGTTCTGACCCCCTGAGCCAAAAGGTCAACGGAAAAAGTAACGTGTGTAATGATTAAAGCAGCAGTGAAAGTTTTGCTGATCTGAGGATTCGTTTGGGCTTGTTGGATCATGTTGGAACATGTTGATTTGAGTGGTTAAAGAATGACAAGAATTCAGCAGGCGTGGGGGGGTGTGGGGGGGCAGGCACCTGTTTAGCTTCAAAACTACACTGTTTTTCTTGAACTGTTGCTCTGATTATTGAAAAGCTGTTCTTGTACTTCATCAGCCTAAAGCCGTGACCTCTGACCCCGACTATGTTCTGCCAAACTGAACCTGGAGAACCGGGCTTGATGGCGGCGTTCTGGGCTTAAACCACCACATTCTTGAATAAATAATTCCTGTCGGCCGACTCAAGATGGGCAAAACTTTCTGATAAAGACTTAAAATAAATGACCTTTCACCTTTTGACTCCACATCCTTTCTGCTGATTTTACGCCCCATGGCCTCGGTGATCGGTTGATCTCACCGCTCGGGGTCGGCTTTTCAGGTGTGTCACCTGCTGCTGCTGGTGGGAGGAGCTTAGAGCTGCTCTAGACAGTTCAGACCCAGACATTTCCCCAGTCCGGAGGACAGAATAAGGTGGTGTTGTATTGGTTTGGGGCCCCTGGACAGATCCAAGCTCCCAGACTCCCACATCCTGAAGGAATTCCACAGGGAGCGCCGGCCCGGCCCGGCGGCGTCCGCTCTGATTTCACGCTCTGCGTGTTGTCGATGCGGCGATCTGCTGAATTCCTGCCTAATGTGACCAGTCTAAAATGGAGCGTTTGATCCCTAAAAATAGACCGAGGGGGGGGGGGACCTTTGAATCATCGGATCTTTTCAGGGCCATTCGTGTTGTTTTTTCCACCCCCCCCCCACAAACTTTTCTGATTCTGTAGATGGAAAAAACTTTCATTCACCCCCCTCCCCCTTTCCCACCATTCACTGCCGCATTCCTCACATTCCTCACATAGATACGCAGGGTATCGGGAGCGTGGGCGTTTGTGGAGATGGTTGGTGGGCCCACGTGCATCGCCCCCCCCCCCATCCCCTGCATGGGCTCGTAACCTCTTATGGGTATCGTTGGTGACCAGAATGAGGCCAAGTGTGCGACAACCGCAGCAGTAATGACGCGCTTCCCTCCGTGTCTGCAGCGGGTTCAGCAGTTGTCCAGCTTCAGGATGCAGACTTCATCCTGTGGGTGGATTTTCTCTATTATCTCATTTCACAAGAAGCTGGAAACTTTCAGTTTTCTGTAAATTCTCCGACGTCAGACTTCACCTTTAACCCACTGAGACTCCAACGAGGCTGGGCTCCACAGATCTGCTGAACGTACAGAGGATGTGCACCGTGGACAGAAACACGGCCAGAAATGTGGTTCTGATCAGCAGGAACACGTTGAACAGAACGTGTTCCTGCTGCAGCCAAAAATTGGACCCGATCGGTTCGTGCAGCTTCACTTTGGTGTTAACCTTTCTGTAAATAAACATATTACACACACACACACACACACACACACACACACCCACTCCCTGTCTGTGCCCCAGAAGTGTATTTCTGACGTAAGCCTGAAGTTTCATCACCAGGATCCCAGTGAGTGACTCTGGATTTCATCACCTTTTCCGGCATTTTCAGCTGCCTATCATGTTAGCGCTGTATCCGTGCACGCAGCGCATGGCGCGGCCGTTCGTGGTGTACATGATTTGGTGACATCTAGAGGTCAGAAAGAAGAGTACGAGAACAGATGGCGCTCTAAGTGGTTTGAGCATTCCAAAAGGTTCCTACAAGTACAAATCCGTTAGCGCTACATGCTAGCCCTGCGACAAGCACCCAGCCTGTGGCCCAAAGGGAGCTCAGAAAGACTCTCATTTTAATGTTCTAGCATCGGTGTGAAGACCCACAAACATTACCTTTAAGTCGGGGTGTTGAACTCGAGTCCACCAGAGCTGTGATCCACCAGAACTTTCACCTGGGGTCCCACTTGCCTTGGTGAAAGCCGTTTTCCTCCTGGGAGGACAGAAAACCTGGCTGGATCGCAGCCATGGTGGACTGGAGTTTAACACCCTGCCTTAAAGGAACACAGAAGATGAATAGGAGAAGTGGAGAAGCTGATTGAGTCTCTCTAAAGGTTCCTGAACCTGTCCTGGTTTTTGTGGAGTCGGCACACAGCAAAGGGGGCTTTTCTGCTAAATGGTTCCTGGAACAGAAATTCCTCCGGGAGGAAAGTGCCTGCTAATCATGAGTGTTGTGCCAACGTTTTGAGTGAGCAGCAGGGACTCAGGACAACAGGAGGATCGTCTGTGTTTCAGGGGAACTGCCCCTTTAACAGACGGGGAACTAACCTCTGTGCTGCTGTTAATTCAGTTCCTTTGAAGAGCTGAATGATTTATTTCAGGCTTTGTGGGAACTTTTGTTAATTTGCTGAGGTTTTTATTTTTCTGTCCAGCTTTGTTTCCAAAGTTCCAAACATTTCACATCTCACAAAAGCTTTTTTGATAGTGTTGAATTAGTGAAAAACTTTAATCAGAGGCTGCTGAGCAAACAAAGACGTTTGGGGGGGTGGGGGGGTAGAGGGGGGAGGAGGGGGGCTGTCCGGCGTGGGCGATGACACGGCTGATGACTCAGGTGACGTGTCATACTCGGCTATAAAAGGGAACTTTTACATTTGTCCACACAAACACACACAGACACACACCGGGAAACACACACCAGAGGGTCTGTTTACTACAGGAGGAAAAAGATGAAAGGTAAGTTCGACTTTGAGCTGTTTCAGGGCAGGGATGAGAGTGTGTGTGTGTGTGTGTGTGTGTGTGTGTGTGTGTTCTATGCACGTGGTCCTGGCTTGAGGATGAATGAATGAATGAATGAATGAATGATGGGAGGCTGGTGATGACATCATTAATGAGGCTTGTTTTGACCTTCCCCTGATTGACCAATCAGAGCCTGCATCCATAGCTGATATGTAAACAGGAAAAGTGAAGCAGTTTAAGGATCAGATGAAAACAGCTTAGTCAGGAGGGCAGGCGATGATGTCATGGACGTCAGTGAAGCACTTCCTGTCATGAAGAGGGCGACCTCGCTACATGGGGCTGGATCCTGTTTCAGGAGATGACACCAGTCTGTCCCAGCGGACGAGGGGGGAGGCCAACTGTTTAAAGAAGAAGCAACACAGGAGGAAATTGTTGTTACTGACAAGGAAACCTAAATGGGGGGGACACGTGTCCAACACCCGCTAGCTTCCTTTTGAGAATCTTGAATATTCCAAATCTTCAAATTTTAAGAAAAAGATATTTTGGGGAAGGGGAGGAAACCCGCAAGAACTGGTCAAACCAGTTTGTTTTTCTCTGAGTTCTAGAAAAGTTAAAGTATTCACACACGACGTCAAACGCCAACCTAACTTGCGGATGGACGGTGTGTCGTGCTAGCTACAGCTCACAGTGATGAGCAGAGAGATTAATTTAATGTATCCATCATATAGGTTTTCTAAAGGGAAATTAAGCTTTTAGTTTAGGCTGTCATCATCAGTTATCCATAAAGTCTATTAAAAGCATTAGAACACCAAGATTTCCTACTACAAGTAAACGCCTCTGTGCTAATAGCTGCTAAAGTTGCTGTGTGTTAACGAGGATGTTTATCACAAACACAGATGTTTAAAGGACAAAAACAATTCGTATCACCGGACCTCAAACCACAAAAGTTGCTTTCACCTTATGTCTCCCACGACTTCCAGTTATAAGCCGGTCACGCAGGCTTTTATTTTGGAGGAAATCCATGCGCTTCCTGTCAATTGTTGTTTTTGCGCACTCAGAAATTCACTGACTGTTGAGGAAAGTAGGGTAAGAGGTTCTGGAAATGTTCATTATTACATGTCAGAGAGAAACAGGAAACAGCAGCCTTTAGACAGGAAGGTGTGTGTGTGTGTGTGAGTGAGTGTGTGTGTGTAATGCTGTCAAAGCTTTATATTTTGCCAAATACATGACTAGACAGTGCCTGGGATTGTTTTTGTAATGCAATAAGAATTTTGCTGATTTCTCAAGATCCTTTATAGGTGTGTGTGTGTGTGCGTGCGTGTGGGTGAGACGGGGGGGGGGGGGGGGGCGTGAGACCTGCATGACTGAAGGCACATTTGTTATTAAAAGGAGAGGAAGTAATTTAGTGACTGATTAATGTTGTTATTACACCATTGAATATTTCAATGGTGTATCACAGTATGTTTTGCCCTTTATTATTCCAAACTACTCTAAACAGCAGCAGTACTTTACTTTAGAATCAAATTTACTGATATACTTTTTTACCTTTTTATAGTTGCAAAAAAAACAAGTTTGTTTGTTTAGGCTACTGTACAAACATGCTAGCACTCCTGGAGGGGGACCCGCATCACTATTTACATTGTTACTCCTCAGGAAACAAAAACTCATCTAACATCATAATAATGTTTGTTATAGATCATGAACACAATCACAGATGAGCCGTGGGTGACAGGAAAGGGATGAAAAAGATAATTTTGCTGTAATTTTGTGCCTTTTCAAAAAGGAACAAAAAACAATGTTGCCAGTTTGTGGATTTAATGACCTCTGACCCCACCTGCTGCCAACGATTAAACGGGTAGTAAAAGTGTTTAACGGCTGCGGCGTGTGCGGCGCTCACAGCTAAGTGGAGGTTTTCTCTTTCAGCCGGCGGCGTCTGCTCGCTGATGTCACCACACAGATTAACGTGAGTCACTCGAATCTGCCCTCCTTGTCCAATGGGAAATAGAGAGCAGCCTGGGTGGGGGGAACACCAGAGCATTCCCCTCATTCCTTAAGCTTTACAATAAACTAACAGAGCGTTCAGGGCTTTGTTGCACCGGGCTGGGGGATTTTACCCCTCGGTCTGAGATGATCAAGGATTATGAAGACAAAGAGATTACAGATTAATGGGTCTTTTCCAGCGCCGTATTCTGACCCCTTTAGTTCATTTACGCCAACAACTTCTGCGGCAGCAACAGAACTGAGTCATCACAGACTGATTAATGTGTTTAAACTTACAGAAGCTGAAGGATTTTGTTTTTCAGTTTTCCAAGGTTGTAGGCTTGAGTCATCTTATTCTAGAAAACTGCAGAAAATTCCCACCAAATGTGGAAGAAAGACACTCCTGTTAAAACCAGCCGATCCACGGAGGGAATTTTCCCTAGTAACAAAAACAAAAGCTGTGAATTACAGATGATGGGGTCCCTTTTGTCAGCCAGCCAGTCATGTATGAAGGTGTCCAACTATTAGCATGTGATGAGTGAAGGATGAACCTGTTCCTGATTTAATGGAGGAAAAACATCGTAGATTTGACCTAAATGAGGGTTGAGACCACCTTTCACACATGTGACTTGTGTCTAAACTGGCAGCTTTTGGCTAAAACCTCCAAAAGAAGACTTCCTGTCTGAACATGCTAACAGTAATCAAACGTGTGGTCGACTTGGCCCCGACTTCAGTGAAAGACGTTCCCCTGTCTATGTGGTTCTAAACGATTCCGGGATGATGACATTTCCTTTCTGCTAATCTTGGCGTGCTTTCCCGCCAATGAAGGGTGAACTGTTATGATTTCCCTACAGCTGTTTATGGGGTATTTTTCTGCAACGTGTGTGTGTGATCAGGCCGGACAAATGTGTGTTTTTCCCCTGCTGCCTTGTGGCATTCTGACCTAATGACACGCTTGAATGTAGCCCACTGCAGACACCTGTTGTGGGACTGTTTGTAGTGTCGTAAACCCACATTTCCTGGCCGCCTGTTCTCTGACCGCTTATGTAACGGGTTACAGGAGTGCCTGTGGGACGAGGGAAAAAAGCATCCTGAGTAATCTTTGCTTTATTCCCAGTAATTGAAGACTCGGCCCCTTGTCTTCTCCACCTGTTCTTATTGGCTGAGCTGATTGTCCACTCGGCGTCTCGTCCCGCCAGCAGTCCCGCCCCCTGCAGGACCTTTAGATCAATATTCCATCAGGTGGATCTGCTGATGGGACTCTCCAGAAAACTGCATGACCTGGTGAGTTTGAACTCTGTCGTGCAACTTTCCTGTATTCATCTAAATGTGGACTGCCGCGTATGTCTCCCTCTGTCGGAAGCGGGGGGAAATTACATCACTTTAAAAATAATTGTTCCAACAGTTTCTGAAGTGATTTGACTCACTCAAGATGCTTCTTCTTTCAGAGTGACGAAGACGTATTGATGTTTGAGAATATGGAAAACAGACTGGACACTCTTCCTCATTTACCGCACAGTGCTGAATATTTCAGATCATTGAAGGTATGTATATATCTATATATGTGTGCTCCCGTGTGTGTGTGTGTGTTTGTATATGTATATATATTACAATTGTCTCATTACAGTAAGTATTGTTAGCAGCGGCTGCTTCATTAGTGGTGACACTTTCTCTTCATCCGCCAGGTGAATGAGTCGCTCTCGCAGCTCTCCCTACACACCCAGTCTTTCAGGCAGCACATCGACTGGCTCAAATTAGCGAAGGAAAATGTCAGTTTGCCCTCCCGGGCAGCAGAGGACAGCAGCACACACCTGCTGAAGCTGTCCAACCTCCTGAATGCATCTCTTCACCAGGTAAGAAGTGTCGGCCTCAAAGCCACTTTCAGATCAAATAAGGACAGTTTAAAGTAACAAAGGTTAACATTCCGATCTGCCTCTTGAACATTCTGGTATTTCTTCCATTAGATGAATGAAGAGGTCCCTCAATTGCCACCTCTGTCACTCCCCATCGCCTCCACCAGCTTTGACGTCCTCCAGTTTTCCGTTGAGATCTCTGATCGTCTGAAAATATTCTGTCACTGGTCAAAACGGGTGTTACGGTACCTGCAGAGGCTAAACAGGTGCCCGAAACACTGAACCTCCACCTCCAGCACTCAGAGACACTGTTAATCATGAGACTGCTCACAAGGTACAACTGGATACATGGAAAAAATTAGATTATCTTAAAGTTCAATATGTGTCTTCATGGTCTCCAGAGGATTTACATCGATTTTTATTTACAAAAATACTGTGTAAATTTTTTATTTTTACGAAATGTACTGTGGTTGGTTGCCTTTATGACTGTTTACATTTACAGTGCTTCATCAAGTGCTGAGAAAAGATGTTCAACTATTTATTTTTTGTAATACTTTTTTAACCTATTTGGAAGCTATTTATATTTTATTATGCATTTGACAGCATAGCCCGAGATGCAGGCATCTCTGTTTCTATCTTTGTACTGTATTGTAATATTTAATAATATTAATGTGTAGTCATAGTGACTTTTTGTGCTATTTATACTTTTTTATGTATGTTTTACCCAAAGTCAATAATAAACCTGCGTCTTTACTTGAAAACATACAAAATGTGACCAAGTGTGGAACTTTTCTTAAGTAGAAATTATGTTATTAAAGTACCTCGACCTTAGCTCTCATTTAAAAAAAAAAAAAATGGAACCAGTAGCAGAAAGGCCTAATGTTAGCCGTGATGCATTCAGGTACTGCATCATGCCATGCTGGGACCCACCATGAACAACACAACTGTGATGAGTTTTGTTTAGGCGTGCAGATCTCCCGTTAAAGGCACTGTACCGATATCCAATGTGCAAAAAAAGCTACAAAAGACGCTAAATCTGTCAGGAACCCGTTCAACAGGACCTCAGTACAGAATTTTTGACAAGTTTGTACCATAAAGTCCAGCAAGGCAGAGATGTCCAATTTGTCAGATAATCCAAACAAAAGACAAAGTAACACTAGAGGCTGAGGAGGTGAGACACAGGTGAGACACATGAAGGCGATTAGGATTGAGGGAGGTAGAAGAGGATGAAGAGGGAGGGAAGACGGATAGGGAGGATGGTAGAAAACAGACAGACCACAATTGACAGACCACAAAAAACAAAATATTCTCATATTTAGATATCTGGACACAATATGAAATTCAATAAAATAACTATCCATTAAAAGACATCTCATTTTCCTGTGGGAAAGGTCTTGGCGAGGTCACAAAATTGTATCTGCAGCAGGTTCTTGAAAAATGAAGGCCTCTCCTTTCCTCTGAGACCTATGCTTGTTTGCTGGAGTTGCCAAAGATTACGGTCAATAATGTGCAGTGACTCGAGGGACAAGTCTAGTGCAGCGGGATCAGGACTCGCGCAGTACTCGTGTTCAAGAGGGTGAACTCCCACAGACAGCTGTTCCTGGAAGAGAAGCTCCATTTTCAAGGGGTTGGAGGCTCAGTCGTCTTTTCTCATAGTTGAGCTGTCCTGATATTAAGGAGACCTGTACTCTAGACTCTTTTTTGCTGGGTATCTTAACCTTTCAAGGGTCAATGTGGCCAAAGCATTTATGACCTTTCTATGACTGTTTCACAGTTTTCTGTATCTTCATCATCTGGTCCACTTTTCTCTCCGATCGACTTTAAGGTGGATCATTCTGGAGGCCATTTTAGCAAATACTTGGAAAACTCTGGGTCATTCTTTATTTCAGAATCACTGCGCTTTCTGAAACTGAATTTTGGACCTCCTGGCGGGCTAGACATCTTTTTCTGTATGTCCTCTTTACAGTTTTCTGGACCTTCATTGCTTCTTGCACTCGTCTTTGGGGCAAGCTTTATGGTGGAATCTTCTGGAGGCCATTTTAACAAATACTTTGAAAACTCTGGATCAGTCTTTATTTCAGAATTGGTCCACCTTCTAAAACTGAATTTTGGAGCTGTCAGTGGGCTGGACACGTTCTTTTGTGCATCGTCTTCGAAGGTTTCTGTATCTTCGTCATGAGTCTTCTCTGGGACAGGTTTTAAGGAAAGCGGCCATTTAAGCAGGAACTTTGAAGACTCTGGATCTTTCTTTCTTTCAGACATGGGCAGATGTCCACATTTCACTCTTTGAGCCCAACCATTGTCCTCATCCTCATGTCTGTTCTGTAAATCCTTTTCATTGTGATTTACATCTTCAGTTTCTGTTTCATACTTCTGGACAGTGTTTTTTTGGGTATTCTCTGAAGACCTTTTAAGCACGAACTGCCGCTCTTTACATAAATCAGATATGTCCTGCCCCCCAACAAGAGATCTCTCCAGATCTTTGTGCAATCGTCGAAAAGATGCTTTGCTCTCTTTAAAGTCCAAAGAGTCATTCATGCACCCACACAAGTTCTCCAGTAAATTGTCCGAGTCATCTGTCAATTTTTGGAAATTTTTCCTGCCCTCGTCTGTGTTGCTCCAATCTATTGGAGACTCGGGTTCAAATTTAGGCAAGTTGTCCATATTTTCATTTTTCACATTATTGGCTGTCATTGCTCCAGAAAACCTCCAAAGTTTCTAGTATAGTAATAATTGGTCACAACCTGTATTTTGTTATTGTGGCCTCTTATGTTTGACCAAAGGTTTACTTCAATATTTGAGGCTTTGATGTCAGACTGCTGATCCTGTTACAATAAACAATTTCCTCAACTGTTCCAGAAGTTGAAGAAGGTTGTTTTATGACCAAAGCCCCTTGAATTTGATATGTGGATCCTTTGATAATTGGATGATCAAAGGTGAAAGTCCCTCTGGAATCCGGAACAATTTAACGCTATCTTCCATTGTGCATTATCAACTTCAAAGATTTTTGAGGGTTTTTTGAGAACAAAGGCATGCTGTCGCATAACCGCTTTGTCAGAGGTCAAACATAAAAGACTACACTACAGAAGCAATTAGACAAAGGTTTCATGCGTGCATGTAATATTACATTGACATGCACATTAACCATTAATTACAATACTAAAAACCAGAAAGCTCAACAATCCCTAATTGGATTTTGGAAATTCCTCTTAGTTTGGAAAATTTTTTATATGAAATGATGTCCAACGAAACGGTGAACTCCGGAAGAACTGACAATAATTTCAGTATGGAAAGGGAACTCCAGGCCATATTAGAAGACAACAGAAAATTTTTCCAACAGGTCATCGATGACTTTGATTTTCGAATGGACAAAAAGCTGGACGAATTGCATGCAAGCATGAATGAATTTTGGGACAATGAAGAAAGCGGAATATCTTCGCAATCACAAGAACAAAGAAACCATCTTTAGCTCTGTCTCTAAAGGATTCAAGAAATTGTAGAAATCTGTAACTGGCAAATACAGAGAGAATAGTCACAAAACGAATAGCCAAATGCGTACACTGTTGGGTTCCAAAGTTCCGGGTCGCTTGTTTCTTCCTGCAGGGGGCGTGAAGGAGCCGATGACTATCCACAGCTGGAATTGCAGGTGGACGCACCTGCCGATAATTTTCCATCAACCTTCCATTTAAGGACAGAGCGCCAGTCTGCAAGACTTGGAGAATTTTCGTACATGTCACGGTAACCATGAATCCTGTTGCTTGGTTTAGAAAAGGTTTCCCTGTTTCTTGCTTGGTCGAGGTCTCCACACCTATCTGCGGATGTGAACCGCTCGCTGGACTGGTCTTCTGCATTGGCTCTGCGCTGGAGCTCCCGGTGCATCCCAGAGGACCAAATGAGAGATTTTCCTTGCGACCCAGAAGGACCTTGTATATTTTGTTCAATAAAGACTCTTGTTTGGACTCTTTTACCACTGCATTTTTGCCTGCTTTTGGGTCCTGTAGAAACCTAAATCCTAACATACACAGTACCATAGTGTTTGTTTTATCAAGATCTCTAAAATAAAGAATGACCCAGAGTTTTCAATGTTCCTGTATAAATGGCCTCCAGAAGGATCCGCCCTAAAACCCATCCTAAAGAAGAGTTGAAGAAACAATGAAGATATAGAAAGCTGTGAAGATATACAGAAAAAGATTAGCACACCAAGGGTTCCCAGGGTCAATTTTAGGACGCAGACCAGTTGTGACATAAAGAATGATTCAGAATTCCTGCTTCGATGGCGTCCAGAAGGTTGCACCTTAAAATCTGATGGTGATCCAGAGTTTTCAAGGTTTCTCATAAAACGATCTCCAGAAGGGTCCACCTTAAAAACCAGGCTGGAGAAAAGTCAAATAAATAATAAAGGTATGGAAAACTGGTAAAAGGATATATGGAAAAGTTATAAAGGAGGAGATCCTGCCCCAAGTGGAGGAGTTTAAGTCCTCGGGGTCTTGTTCACGAGTGGGGAAGAATGGAGCGGGAGATCGACAGGCGGATCGGTGTGGCGTCTGCAGTAATGCGGACTCTGCACCGGTCCGTTGTGGTGAAGAGAGAGCTGAGCCGAAAGGCGAAGCTCTCGATTTACCGGTCGATCTTCGTTCCTACCCTCACCTATGGTCATGAGCTTTGGGTCATGACCGAAAGAACAAGATCACGGGTACAAGCGGCTGAAATGAGCTTCCTCCGTAGGGTGGCTGGGCTCTCCCTTAGAGATAGGGTGAGAAGCTCTGCCATCCGGGAGGAACTCGGAGTAGAGTCGCTACTCCTCCGCGTTGAGAGGAGCCAGATGGGGTGGCTTGGGCATCTAATCAGGATGCCCCCTGGACGCCTCCCTGGTGAGGTGTTCAGGGCATGTCCCTCCGGTAGGAGACCCCGGGGAGACCCAGGACACGTTGGAGAGACTATGTCTCTCGACTGGCCTGGGAACGCCTGGGGATCCCTCCGGATGAGCGGAGGAGGTAGCTGGGGAGAGGGAAGTCTGGGCTTCTCTCCTTGGCTGCTACCCCCGCGACCCGACCCGGAAAGCGGTAGAGAATGGATGGATGGATGGATGGAAAAGTTATAAGTTTAGAAGGCCTATAGAAAAAGCCCATGAATTGCTTACAGACCATACATAAGGTAAGTCATAACAGTGATAGTCATTGTAGCAGCCTTAGGATTCCTCCCTGGTCACAGATTCAATTGAAACAATCACAATACTGCGAAATTCCTGATTCATTTAAACACTTCATCTCAAAATATCCTGAAAAGTCTACCATGAACACCGTTGATAAGGATAAGGATAAAAAACTTTATTGATCCCACATAGGGGAAATTACACGTTACAGCGGTAGCCTGTGGTGTACAATACAGAATAGTACTAAAAGAAAAGAAAAAAGACTCTTATATTATGTACATTACTATGTACATTATACAGTAGATACAGAAATTAAAAATTATGTACAGAAGGAATGTCGGACAGTATGAAGAAAACACGCCAACCTTGGGTTATAGGTGCTACATTAAGAGTTGTGAATGTTGTACAATCTGATGGCAGTTGAGATAAATGACCTGCAGTAATGTTCCCTTTTACACCGTCGGTGTAACAGTCTGCTGCTGAAGGAGCTGCTTAAGACCCCCACAGTCTCGTGTAGGGGGTGAGAGGGGGTGTCCATAATTGATGTCAGCTTGGCTAACATCCTCCTCTCACCCACCTCGTCAATGGAGTCCAGAGAGCAGTCCAGGACTGAGCCAGCCCTTCTGAGCAGTTTGTTAAGTCTCTTCCTGTCCCTCTCTGAGCTCCCACAGCTCCAGCAGAAGGGAGCTGACAATTAAGAATACCCTAAAGAATCTCTCTCCAGAGTCCAAAGCGTATCATCCAGCATCGTGTTGCAGCTGTAGCGAAGCATCTGGAAGAGGCTACAAAAGCTAATATTCAGTGGATGAACTGCATCAAGGAGCTTGAAATGGAAGCCAAACGCCTTGGAATGGAATTGTAGGAACTCGATAATAAAATTGATCCAAAAAAGGCTACATTATTGTCACAAGATGCTGAAGAAGTTCAAAAGGAAGTTAAAAAAAATCAATTTTGAGACAATGAGTCAATTGAGAGACATTGAAAATAAGATAGAGCTGACCCCCCCCCCACACACACACACACACCCACACCCATTATCATGCAGAAGCCCAGCACCCAGGCCGGGTGTTTAACCAATGACTGTCGAGTTGGGGCAGTTCTGATTGTCACTACTCTACTTGTCTGGAATGAGCTTCTCATTAAGGAATGAGACACTGTCGCTGTTGTTACAAGGATGCGGATTGCTCGACCAATGGAAAGCGCTTTCAGAGTTGTGACACTACTCTCATAGATGCGGTTAAAGCACGATGCTATGATAGTTATGATAGCGAATGTAAAAATAGTCATTGCTCCCAATATATTGGGTTTAGTTCATTAATTCTGTAAACACAGTGCAAGCTCCATGGCTTTTAGTTTGGTACTTCCTGTCACCAGCATACACAACCCAAGAGAATTACATTTAACATTACGATTTAAGTTTAAAATTGACATTTTGGTTTAACATTTAGATTTAGAGTACACGTTGAGATTTAGGTTTATCTAATTTAGGTTGATCTAATCATTTAATACTTAGATTTAAAATTTGTATTTTATTTGACTTTAAAAAGGAAACCAATCTTGAATATGCTTTGAAGCTTAATGTAACATGTTTTTTTTTAGTACAATCTGCTTTACAAATGGCACCCATTAACAGAATTGAATTTTGATTAGACCTTCTGTCAAGTTTTCAAGGACTGTCATTTCATTTTTGTTTTTCTTTATTATATTTGTAATTCAGCTCCTGCCAACCTTGAAAACAGGATGTCCAGGACTATAATTCTTCTCCTTCCTCTTTTATCTTCTTATTTTCAAACACAATCTTTCAGATTGCCAACCTTTTAAAGTAAAAGAAGAAATGCTTCTACTGTTTACACTGGAGAGATGATGAGCTGAGGGTTCATGCTGAAATGTGACTTCCGCTATTTAGGACTAAATCTGAGATTCAGAGGGAATGCCAAACTTTCTGTGTTTGATTTAACACACTCACCAAGGAGCTAATTCTTGTTTTGGGCTAGTTGAAGTGGTTGTATTGGAGCAATTTGTTTTTTTGATGTCTCTCAATACTTTTCATTTCCTTTTGAACTTCTTTGTGGAGTTTCCAACCTCTGGTGATAGTTGCAGACTTCAATTCCATTTCAGGGCTTTTTAAAAGCTTTTTTAGCCTTTTCCAGGTGCTCTGCGATATTTACAGCACAATGCTACAAATGACTGTCATCTGCATTTTTCCAAGCTTCAGAAATGAGAGGATCCAAGTGTCCTAGCATATTGTCCACCTGAATGTCCCAGTTGTCCAACACAATGGAAAAAGGTCCCCTTCACTTCTCTGTTCTAGGCTGATGTAGCCTGGGGTTCATCTTTAGACAGGTTGCCTGTATTGGAATTTTTGTCAGATCAAAATCTTCGTGAATTATACTATTGTTAAATATGAGAACTAGCAGGACATACATACACTAATGGAGCCTTTGATGATCTAAAAATTTGAATTTCAAATATATTATGAGCCAGAATGTCCCTACACACATATAAAAATACATGCTCAAACACACATTCCTGTCACTGTGCTGAAGGGTGTGCATGTGTGAGTGCGTGTGTTGTGTGTGTGTGTGTGTTTGGGGGGGATAAAAGCTGCAGCAGACCCAAGACCCTCCAACAGGACATTGGCTGAAAACTAAATCTTGAACGTGTGTCGCGTTGTGCTAAAGCTGGAAGCTGCTGTCAGCAGAGGAGGTGCTGCAGGAGGTGCCAGCTGGAGATCCTGACAGTGAGGATCCATGTCGCAGAGCCCACAAAACACCTGCAAAATGACAGTAAGTCTTACATTTACATATCAGAGAGTATTTTGAATCACAACTAGGCGCAAATCAGCATTTTATTTAGATTGGGGTGACGGGAGTGAAAGTTTGTTTTTGTCAAAAAATTTGGTGGCACATAATGCTTGAATTTATGTGTGAAAACTTGAAACTTTGCAAAAATCAACTCTGATTATTGATTGTAACTAATTCCTCAAATATTTTCCCTCCATATTTCATTGTGGCAGTGTTGACAGGCTGAGATCTATTTTCATGTAGAGGACATCCCAACATTTCTCTCTTTCATGCGCACACACATTCAGACATTTCTATCTTTGTAAGGACCTTCAACTCATTACCCAGCTCATTGCTTACCCAACTCTATTAGCCTAATCCTAACCTAAACATAATTGAAACAAGTTTGAAATTATGCCTTTGCCCTTAAATAGTCCTTTGAAGGTGTGGGGCCCAGTAAAATGGGCACGCTTTGCTCATAAAATGAGAATTTTAGTGCTCAGTATGTAGTAAATATGAGTACACACAAACACTTATGTGTTATATAAGGCCCAGCTGTTCTCTTTACAAATTAGTATCAAATATCCAGTAAATATAGTATTTTTAGTAACGTTCATTGCTCATGCAATCATGAGACTAATTAATGTTATTGTCTATTATCGTGTCTAATGCAGCATCTCATTTCCTGTTGAAATAAATATTCTTGAACAAAGAAAATAAAAAATATTTTAGTTTTAACAGTTATCCAGTTAAAAAGTCTTTTCTTCCTCTGGGTTGTGGGGAAAATTCCACCAGTTTATTGGTAAACGCAGGAATGTTTACAATCACAGAAAGCATTTAGAAAGAAATGTAACCCTTCATCTTAGTGCAAAAATAGATTGTTCTCATAAAATTCCTCTGACCAAAAAGCACTCGAAAAGTTCAGATCAAGCAGTTAATTTCCCCACATATGGTGACTTACAGCTGTATTACGTATATAGGCAGCGGTATTACAAGGTTACATAACATAGTAGGTGGCTTTATGATCAAAGACATTTATTGGAAGGTCAAAGTCCCCCAGAATCCTGAACATCACCAATATGTAATCAGTTGTTTCTTGGCCCACAGACATAGGGACAGACTCTGGCTGTCACAAACCCTCCATGACCGGGGTAAAAAACAATTAAGACACAAAATTATGGCCTTAAAAATCTAGACACTTCAACAACATAAACTGTATATATTATACGAATATATACTACTCAAACATAAATAGTTTAATCTTGTGTCTAGATGTAAAATGGCTCCCCAAATGCTTCTGATTGCGTGTGTAAATGAGGCCTCTGCAGGAATTCACAGTATCTGCATGCAGCACATTCATGGCTCAAAGATGTTCTCTAATCAGCTCTAATGAGTCCCCTCAGGCATGTCTGGAGTCCAAACAGTGACACCAAATATCATTTTGGGTCAGCTGTGGTGGAAACATCACCGTTTCCCCAGACAAAACATTCTGTGTGTGTGTGTGTTTGTTCTCATACATATTACATAGTGAGGTACAGAGGACAAATTTAACCTGCAACATGAGGACATGGTTGAGAAGTGAGGACATTGACTTGATTTAAAGCTTAAAGATTAAAATTGAGTTTATTTTAGTGAGGTTTGTGTTCTGATAGTGAGGCTAAAGGCTTGGGGAATATATGCCGTACAAGGATGTGTGTGCGTAGGTGCATGTGTGTGTTTGAGTGAGTGTGTGAAGTAAAGGATATCAGGCAGCTATTAACAGACATGTTTATACCAGAGGATCAGTGTTGCTAGCATTGCCACGATGACAGAAATTTCTGCAACAGTTGTGCTGCGTTCCAAACAGCACCATGGAATCACAGTCAGAAAGTGGATGCACATAGATGCATGCACATAGATGCATTCACTTCTCCCAAATGGAAATTCACCTTTTAAAATGTCATTAAAAAAGTAGTTCAACTGAACTTTTAGACATCCAGCGTATCAGTCTCATTAAAGCTACACTGCTACAAGTCAGAGGTCAGTTCCGAACACAGTTCCACACACGTTGGATGACAGTTAAAACGCCATCAAGGTGATTTATGATGCTCTGATTACAGGTCTACATTTTATGAGCCAGGAGCCGTAATCATGTCATCACTCTGATGCTAAAAACAGAGTCTGGCAACAAGATGCTGCAGCAGGTTTTAGGTTTGCAATTTTCCCACCCGCTCTAAAGAAAATTCACCACCACTTTGTTGTGTTTGCATGTTTCCAGGCAGCCACAAACCTTCTGGGTGAGATGTGTCACCTAACGGCTCAGTCACTGACAATGATGAACACATCAGAGCACTTCCAGGTCCTGAAGCTCCTGGGTGAAGGCTCGTATGGCAAAGTCATGCTGGCCGTTCACAGAAAGAGAGGTGGAGATCACAGAAAAGCTAACATGACGCTCCAGCTAGAAAATCCCTGCAAGAATAACATTATCTTGTGTCTGCCAGGTACTCCAATGGCACTGAAGTTCTTCTCTCGGGAGTCCACTTCACTTTACTCCTTCCTGAAGGAATATAACTTCTCTCTGTCGTTCTGCTCCCACCCATCTCTGACCAGTGCCCTGGGAATCGCCTACTTTACACCTTCACACTATATTTTCGCCCAGCAAGCTGGCCTGTTTGGCGATCTTTACAACGTCATCTTGCCAGAGGTGCAGAGCCAAGTTAACAGTCAACTTCAAGACTGTCATGAATGTCTTTGCTTTCCATTTTTTGTTATGAGGCATTGTTGGATCAATGACATTCGTTTAGATGGTTGTTGGCATTAGGAATTTAAACAGTTCGTAATCCAGTCACAAAACACGCTGAAAAGCTGCTTTGTTTCTTTCCATGACAAGAACTTTGGATGAGTTTTGGAGAATCTTTTTCACAGCAGATGTTATGGTCTTAATATAGTTGGCAGTATGTATCACTGCCCAAGCTGAGAAATAGTTTATACAGTATGTTTTGTGATTTGTACTGTTCCCAGATTGGCATGGAGGAGGACTGTTGCCAGCGGGTGGTCTCCCAGCTGTGCGGTGCGCTGTCTCACCTGCATTCTCTTGGATTCGTCCACAGAGATCTCAAACCAGAGAACGTCTTCTTGTTTGATGCCGCCTGCCGTTGGGTCAAGCTAGGAGACTACGGGATGGTTAGTTTTTAACACTTTGTTACCCTGTCATTACAGCATTTAACAAAAAAGTCTTTGAGGCAGAGGTGTTGCTGTTCTCATCATTATTATTCGACATTCCCATATCTTCACTTTTAGTGTCTTCTCTGCTGGGTGGCTGCATTTTTAAGAGCATTTTGATGATGTTTTACTTTTTTTTTTCTTATACTCAAGTAACAAAGTGGTAATTCTCCACCAGGTGAAGGCCAGGGGCACCAGAGTCCCAGAGGTGTGGTACAGCTCACCTTACTGCACCCCCGAGGCTGAGATCGCTCACGGAAACAGGGACAACTGGAATGGCAGCAATGACAACAACAACGACACAAAAGAGGACAGAGGGAAGCAAAGCAAGTCAAGAGTTTGGGTTTTTGTGGAGCCCAGCACAGACAGCTGGGCTCTGGGAATCATAACCTATGCCATGCTCACCGGCACTCACCCCTGGGCTCAGACATCCAGCGACTGCCTGTCATATCAAAAATATATTGAATGGTTTCAAAGCTCGAAAGGCCCCGTTGATGAGACAGATGTTTGGGCGGAGCACAAACAGGATGTCCCTGGTACAATAGAAGCAGGATATGATAAAGGAGGTTATGCTCCTGTAGCACCTCAGTTTACATGTTTCACCCCGCTGGCCCACGCCTTTTTCCACTTGTTGCTCGACCCGAGCCCCCAATGTCGAGGGCACCCAGAGGACGTGCTGAGGTACCTTGGCGGGGACTGGATGACAGATGTGGAGCGAGCCCGATTAGAAAAGGAGAGAAAGAAGAGTAAAGAAAAAGGAACCGTAAAAGAAATGGAGGGTTGAGGAGATTTATTTGTCAATAGAGGACAATAAGGAAAATACGTCACAGCAACGTAAACCCAGGGACAGCTGACGTAAACGAAACCCTAAACTAGGTTTTCTCTGTTAGCTATTGTAAAATGAGGCCACTGGGACAAAGAGGGTTACAGTGTGATTCAGAGGTTTCTGTAGCAGTAGCAAAGTTAAATAATGTGCTAGTCAGGCAGTAATTGATGTTTTGGCGTGTGCGTGGGAAGAGCGGAGGCATTTCTAGAGCACCAGCCTGGTGAGGTCAGGGAGAAGCTCAGCAGTGACCACAGAGTGCTAAATATCTGCAGAGTGCGCAGAAACAACGCTGAGTGGAAATTAATGTTGAAATTTGACCAACCTGTCACCTCAGTTCTCAAGTACAGAAAAGGAAGCATCAGTATATAAAAGAGAGAGAAAAGAAAAGGTGCCTAAACATCCTTCCTGGAGTCTCACTACACTCCACAACAGCCTGAGCTGCTAACAGTAACACAATAATAACCGAACCAGCCTACAGAAATCTTGTGTTAATTGTTTATGAAAACCGTGGTTGTAGTTGGTGGAAACACTTGGAAACCCCCCACCCCACCGACCCCTCACTCCTGACAAACTCAACTTCCCTTAAATCATCCATTTAGGGCACTGGTTCAGGTTTCTCTGACAAGTTCAAAGCTGATTAGTGACTTTCCCCTTTGACCCGCACTCCCTGCTGAAACTACGTTTTAGAACATGATGATGTCAGCAGTATTTCCTGTTTCAATAACTTTTATTTTCTGTAATACAAACTTTGAAGAGGACAGGAGGATTTGTGCCTCATATTTGTGCAGCGGGCCTGAGAGTGCACGCAGCGATACTATTCCAATCCAAACTTTTCCTCTGACATTTAACTCGATATGTTCTGCTAAAGCCATGCATCGTTAATATGTCGGTGTTGTGCAACAGTGCGTGCATACATGGCCGCATTGCATGTGTGTCTGTTTAGGCTACGTGTCAGTGAGTATGTGAAATTAAAGGAAGGTGACAAGAGGGCAGATCAGGTAACCAGGAGGTCACGATGACGAGTGGCAGACCGCTTTTATTGGACACAGAGGTCACATTCTCGGGCTTCAGTAGTCCGATGGTGTCAAAGTTATATTTTAATGGCTCAGCAGCTTGGTGTCAGACCAGCAATACCAGCAATCCCATATACGCTGAGGTTTGGAGCAAATGTAAAGCATGATCGTAGCACCACAACACTTCGTGGTACCGAAATGAATTAAGCTGGTGTCTTTACATTTCAGCCTGGAATTCTTCAGCCCTGCCGGAACACTTCTGCAGTGCTCTGACAGCGATGCGACCACTAGATTTAACGGCGTACTTTATGTCCTGTAAACATGTCAGCCAGCTCTTCAGCCTGCCAGAGTGACTGACAGACAGGATAAGACCACTCATGCTGCTCCTGCCAGGGGGAAATTCTCAGTGCCTGGGGGAAGATACATGAGACGACTGAGATCAAGTTCAATTTTTGATTTATGCTGTTGCCATTATCGCAGAATCCACACCACATGCGGATCAACAGAATTGATTTTTGAAAACGATGGACGTTTTATTGAAGACAAGCGATCTTCTGGACTTCCTGTTACGCTCAGTTTTGTAGGTTCATCCCTCAAATTTTTAGTCCCGTTTGTTCGATGAAGAAAGAAACGTCACAAGGCATTTGTTGAAGATTTATTTACTTTCTTCATAATTTGAAGACTTTTCTGGATATTAAATTCCTGCAATATGTCATCACTTGAACACACTCGGTGCGTCACAGAAACATCGATATCTACTGAAACAAACAGATCACTATTAAATGTCCTGCAAGAAGCACAAAAAAGGAGGCATTTTTGGCACTAGAAATTTCAAAAATAACATTTTCCCTCAGAAACATTTCACCTGATGATTTAAAACATTCATTTATGGTCATGATGACGCTGCAGTTTTGAATTTCTGCTGTGTGAGCATTTTTCAGTGAGAGCACAATGGACCGAAACAAGGCTAAGCTAAGCTAAAAATCAAGCTTAAAGTGGGTGGTTACATTCTGGTTACATTCTGTTATTCCAAATAAGATATTTTACAGTTCAGACATAAATATTCTGAGGATCTTATCACAGAATATTGACATATTTGTTAACTATAATAATACACAATTTCATTTTTAATGTTTGTGGTGGTATTATTTTACTTTTATTTAAAATACAGCATTCTTTTACAAAGTGTTTGATTTCCAGCTGTCCTGACATGACAAAGCTGGAAAACAAACATTTTGATGAATTTGACATCCACAAGTAATGTAAATTTCACTTAAATTAATCTTAACAGTAGCTTTAACAGTTGTGATCGTCCACAATGCCAGCAGGGGAAGCTGTTGCCATGCCAACACCGAGGTTGTGTTTGGAGAAGTAACACAAAAGAAGAGCTGATGACATCACACATAGCCCTTAAGTGCAGCAGGTCAATTCAATCCCACAGAAACGGTGAAAGAATAATTACCTTGACCTGTCATTACACCGGTACTTGTGGTGAGTGGGGGGGGGGAATGACACAATCTCGGTGTGGTGCACAAGAAGCGGACGCAGATACATGCGAGACGAGGACAAAATGTCAAAGTTAACTTTCCACAGCTCAAAACTGGATCCAGTTTCCGGGGTCCTGAGATCGTGATGGCGGTGGGACAGAGCTGAAGACAAAAGTTGGACCAAGGCTATCATGTCATAGGAGAGTTTTAACTTCACAAGTTTTAACAGTTGATAATTTAAATAAAGTTGCATACCTTGCAGGGGCAGAGAAGTCCCCCCAGAGATCTGAACCAGGGGTTGACTGAACCACCATGTTGGAGTTGTTGCTGTCCAGCTCCAACAGGCAGCCTGCTGCAGGAACAGAGAGCTGGTTATGTGCACCTCACACACCACAACTCTTAATAGCAGCTAATTAGCACAGCCACGAAGAAAATGTCAGAGGGAAAGATAAAGGAGACAGAACACCCAACCTGTTGCTGTGCCTCGTGTCTGATGAGCTATGTTGTGATTTGATGAGGCTGCAGAAGGAGGCGGGGCTGCCCTACTTCCTGGTGGTGGTGGCAGGAGTCCAAATCCACCAGCGCTTTGAGGGCGGGGTTTGTCCCTCTTTTTACCTTGCTAGGTCCGAACAAAAGAGAATCATCAGATGTTTACGGCTGCGTTAACGTTCAAACACAAACAGAAATAAATTAGATGTTTGTGAAACTTTTTTTTACCCCTATGTTAAGTGTGATGGTCTGTCCCTCTTTGAATCCCAGGTCCAGTTTTGGTCCTGAATCCCCGAGCTGTGCATTTTTACTGATTTCATTTTCCTGTTTCACCCATCTGAGGAGAAGAAGAGATCAGTTAAAGATCAACAATTATTT
This sequence comes from Takifugu flavidus, assembly GCF_003711565.1. Lineage (NCBI taxonomy): Eukaryota > Metazoa > Chordata > Actinopteri > Tetraodontiformes > Tetraodontidae > Takifugu > Takifugu flavidus. The sequence continues at coordinate 6,428,835 of NC_079540.1, forward strand.
TTTGCAGGCTTCATACAGAAAGTAACCGATCACTTTGAATATATCTCCAGCGATTTCAGGACCCCAGGCTGGAACCCTGCAACACCAACGTCAGAGACATGAGCGCAAACCTGATGAAACAAACGCGATCAAGGACTTTGTAGCAGGTTTCCAAATTCACCCAGACATGTAAATTCTCCCTTAACTGCCACTTAGAGTCATAAAGGAGGGGTTGGAGTCTGGGGAACTAGGGGGCCTGAGAAAACCCAGTCGGACAGTAAGACAACAGGCAAACTCCACCAAGACCTGAAAACAAACCTGAAGGCTTCTCATTAGAGATGAATGTGAAATTGTCAAGGATCTGTGTGGTACTATTGTAAAATCAGCTAAAAAATACAGGAAAACAAACACAAGTGAGTGGTTAGCGCCCTCTCTGTTTATAAAGTGACATTGCAACTCAATGATAATGATTTAATTCAAAAATCACATTTAGCAAGACCAAGCTTTATTGCTCCTCAATATTTTGCAGACTTAATGGATCTGATGATGACGCTGGCCTTTCTTCATATATCGCATGATGTACATGTGGTGCACGAAAAGTTGAAAGTTTGACAGGCATAAAAAGTTGCCAATTGCCAAAAATTTTGGCCTCAAATAAGAATGTTTACCAGTGGCAACTTACTTGAAATGGTCCTGGAGAGCCACATTGAAATCAAACGCATCCCCGCGGTCCCCGAATCCGACACCGATGAAAGCGCTGCGACCTGCGAACAAACACGCACGTTACGTTTCCTGACAAGACAGAATGACACAAATACAACACGGACATATTCACATCCTCACCGCTGCCATCCTGTATCCGCAGGACAAAGTATCGGCTGGAATCGCTGACTGTTTCCACCGCGATGCCAGGGTACTCCTTCACCGGTGCCTGTGCAAACAGCTCCCCTGCAGGACAGGAGGACAAATCACAGCTACAAACGCAACCCTGTCATCCATCCAACTTGTTCAGGATGGTAACGGGTTACTCAGGTGTGTCCCGTGGCCCTAACAGGCTGGCTGGTTTTTACCCGAGACTTTGTCCTCCAGTTTGATAAACGCCACTTTGCCCCTGGCTGTGATCCTCATTCGCCCAGACCAGTCAGGAGTATCCAGTTTCCAGTCAGCTGCTCTGGATTAAACATCAATAATAAAGATAATGCACATTTACATTAAATTATTCATCTGTTTGCCAAATAAAGGGTGATGTAAATGTATTACAGGTTTGTATAAAAATTACCACCACAAAAAATACAGACCACCTTCTAGCCTATTGAAACAATCCTATATATCTATATTTCACTAAATTTGTGGTATGAACAAAATATTATAGACTTCAGAATCTATGCCACGTATAAATATTTGTAAATAATTATAACAATGAATGTATAAACAATATTTTGAACTGATAAGCAGCTCTGTCAAACACTAGTTGTGAATTAATCACAAGTCAGTGAATTGGTTATCGACCCCCGCATAATGACAACCCCCCCACGTCTGCGGCTCCAAAACGCAAACGCGTCAGAAGGCCCCGGTCTTGACATGATGGAGCCGCATTAAAAACAATAATTACAAAGAATTCCCAAACTATAGCCAGAAGCTGCCACCGGAGCCTGCCTTGGCGGCGAGTGGTGAAAGCCAAATGCCATCACCCAGCGACGATAAAGCGCTGTCAAACCGCGTTTTTCTACTCGCCGAGCGGATCACCTGGACCCCCTTTACCTGTACGAGCGGTTCGAAGCTCGCGGCGGGATGCGGTAAACGTTGACATCGGGTTTTACGCACAGGATGGACTCGTACTCGCCCTCGGCCGCCATCTTGATTCCACTGTTATTGATGGGAGTTGTGGTTGTGTGTGCGTGTGTTTGTGTGTGTGTATGACTCATTTATTCTTTTCTGAGGCGGGCTGTGCGTGGGCGCGCGTGTGTGATGAGACATAGTGTAGTTTAGTTGACAATAGCTGATTAAACCACATCCAGTCCCTGCACATAGGATTTTTAATTACGCAGCACTTTAGGTCTATTTTTCACATTTACGATGAAAATGATCACATTTCCTGGATAATCACACTTAAAAACATATATTTTACGTTAAAACTGTTAGTGCTGTTTTTGTTTTGTTTTTCTAATCCTGCAGCTTTGCTGAAATAAAATTAATTAACAAATAAACGATCCTGACAGTGGGCGGGGCCTCTGAGGTGCTGAAGCGGAAGCGGAAGCCATCACGTCCCGTCGTCGGCTCGGCAGATTTCTGGGATTTAAAGAGGGTAAGTGTTTTTTTCCTGCTACACGTATGTATAGTTTTCGAGTGCAAAGTACCACGAACAATTGATTTTATTTCCTGCAAATCGCTGGCTATGAACATAAGCCGCATTCCTCTGCTGAAGTCAGGACCGTCCGGTGACTTTTGCATCGCTCGGCCCGTATTGACGGCGGAGAGTCGCCTTTAGTCTCTGTCCGAGGTCCTGAAATACGCGACGTTTGAGTCCTGACGGATTTTTTCATCCCCATCCCGTCGATTTACTCAAATAATGCTCAGTCTAACTACCCAGTTCCTTATACAAGATTGGAACGCGTATTTATTCATGACGTCTCCAAGATGACACCTCTATGTCGCTTGGATTAGCTTAGCCAGAATGCTAACCTTAGCCTGGGGATATGTGTTTGTCGCAGTGATTATGACTCCAATGACACATTATTATATTACTGTTTTTGTCTTGTGTGTCTGTGTTGTCTGGTGGTTCTTCCTACTCCTACGGTTGGAGGATGTTCTCTCCATTTGACTATCTGAAGCATCTGTGCAGGACAGGACTGCTAGTTTAGATCAGTGTAGATTATTGTACATTATTAAATGCTGTACAGCAGTGGTGATCACATGCAGTGACTGGTGGATCCTAGATCACGTTGGTGTTTTATTTATTCAAGGTTGTGGTGGTTTTCCCACCTCCCCTCCTGTCAACATGACGCCCTCGATGCTCCGTCGACAGCTGAAGAACCTGGTCCAGAACTACTCTGAGGCTGAGGTCAAGGTAGGAACACTGCCAGAGGACATTCCCTCGTCCTTCCCACCTTCAGACCGGTTATTTTTACTTTTGCGGCAACAGAAAATGGACCCTTTCCATCCTCCAGAGCAGCAGCTTCAACAACTGCTTTAGATTTAGATGTTTGAATGTCACCTAATAAATATTATTGTGCCTCACCTCTTGTCTTTTTGTTTTAAATATCTGTTGATCCTGTTGCTAGTACATTCAATTAAAAGCAATTTTCACCTCACACAAAAGCTTCCAAAATCACAGCAACAATTTTCTGAAATTCTAGTATATTTTAAATTCAGGAAAAGAAAGTGTTGTTTTCCTATATAGGTATAATGGAGATGATGATATTACATAGAATTATTTCAAAGGAAAATACCATTACAAGTTTTTGTCTTTATTACTAACTAGTGTTTCCATTGCAGGTGAGAGAAGCAACATCTAATGACCCGTGGGGACCTTCCAGCTCTCAGATGGCCGACATCTCTGATCTGACCTACAATGTGGTGGCCTGCAATGAGATCATGACTATGCTCTGGAAGCGCCTGAAGGATGACAGGAACTGGAGACACATCCACAAGGTAGCTGTAACAGTCTAACTTGAGTCTCAGTGTGTGTTCAGCCACTTTAACGTCTGAGTGATGTTTTATTTGGGTTTTACCTGAACCCTCCTCCTCTTCCTGCCAGTCTCTGACACTGCTGGAGTACCTGTTGAAGACGGGAGACGATCGTGTGCTTCTGAAAATGAAAGACAACATCTATATTGTCAAAGCGCTCACCGAGTATCGCTTTGTAGAGAAGGACGGCAAAGATCAGGTGATGCCATTCGTGCCCATTAGATTGGACCAAAATCCTCAGACATGTTTTGCATGGTGTCTAATTTAAATAAATAATTCCCAGGGTGGGAATGTGAGGGACAAGGCCAAGGTTGTCCTGGTCCTTATGGAGGATGATGAAAAACTAAAGGAGGAGAGGGCGTTTGCAGTAAAGACCAGAGAGAAGACTTCTAAAAGCTCTGGAGGTCAGTCTTTGTGTCCTCCTGCTGGTGTCACCGTTAGCTTTGATTCATTTAAACATTTCTGTTTAAACCAGCCGCATCTGAAGACACCATCAAGGACCTTACGTATAGGCCGTGCTACGTTGCTGGGGCAACGGGACTTCCATCTTTGGACAACATACCCTCAGTGGCTGACTTGACTGCCTCCTTTGCCGCCCGCAAAGAGGAGCGTCTCAAACAGGAAGCTGAGAAGAAAGAAGTTGAGCGGAGGGTAAGTGTACCAGCACCAAGACAGAAATCTCGCACCATCTTGGGGGGACGCTGCAGACCGTAAAGCTCCCTGTAATTTACAGTCATTGTAATTCATTTGTCATTTAAAGTTATTTCTTTTGGGGCTGATCTCTTTTAGGCTAACTTGAGCGAAGATGAGCTGAAATGGGAGGATGCAGGTAAAGCCAATGATGCCAAAGGGGGCGCGTGGGGAGCCGAGGAGGAGGTGGAATTAGACGCATGGGGCGTTCCTGTTAAAGCAGAAGAGGCCGCTGGTCCCTCGGGACCAGCTGACACGTCTGCTGAGGCCGCCACCGGTGGCCCCTCTGGATCGAAATCTGATGACGATTCCTTTGAATCACCAAAAACCGAAGAGCCATTTGTCACACCAAAGAACGCAGAAGATGCCTTTACGGCACCAGCAGACCAACAAGATCCATTCAGTAAAACAAAAGACGATCCTTTCAATGTTCCAAAAGATTCTTCAGATGCCTTCAGTGCACCCAGTAAAACTGAAGATCCATTTAACACACCAAAAGATGATCCATTCAATGCCCCTAAAGATGATCCATTCAATGCCCCTAAAGATGATCCATTCAATGCCCCTAAAGATGATCCATTCAGTGCCCCTAAAGATGATCCATTCAATGCCCCTAAAGATGATCCATTCAATGCTCCAAAAGATGATCCATTCAAAACCCCTAAAGATGATCCATTCAAGACCCCTAAAGATGATCCATTCAATGCCCCAAAAGATGATCCATTTAAGACCCCTAAAGATGATCCATTCAAAGCCCCTAAAGATGATCCATTCAATGCCCCTAAAGATGATCCATTCAATGCCCCTAAAGATGATCCATTCAATGCCCCTATAGATGATCCATTCAAGACCCCTAAAGATGATCCATTCAGTGCCCCTAAAGATGATCCATTCAATGCCCCTAAAGATGATCCATTCAAGGCCCCTAAAGATGATCCATTCAATGCCCCTAAAGATGATCCATTCAAGGCCCCTAAAGATGATCCATTCAAAACCCCTAAAGATGATCCATTCAATGCCCCTAAAGATGATCAATTTAATGCCCCTAAAGATGATCCATTCAATGCCCCTAAAGATGATCCATTCAAGACCCCTAAAGATGATCCATTCAATGCCCCTAAAGATGATCCATTCAATGCCCCTAAAGATGATCCATTCAGTGCTCCTAAAGATGATCCATTCAATGCCCCTAAAGATGATCCATTCAATGCTCCTAAAGATGACCAATTTAAAACCCCTCTAGAGGATCCCCTAATTGAGCCATCACCATCTTCTCCTAAAGACCCATTTGCAGCACCTACATCTGCTAAAGACCCGTTCATTGAGGCGTCACCACTGAAAGAAGAAGCAGCGCCAAAAGATGATACACTCGATCCTTTCAATGCCCCTCCCTTGACATCACCTCAGGACAGTTCAGATGCATGGGGAGCTCCTACTAGCTCTCCTCCTGCCACTGGATCAGATCCCTGGGGGGACGGGGCAACCATCTCCTCACCCGTTGAGAGCACTCTTGGTTTTGGCGATGGATCCAAACCAGACAGTGATCCTTGGGGATCCTCAGGTAAAAGCCAGTTAATTCAGTTTACGGATTCTTTATTTGAATGCTGAAGGAAGCTCAAAACGGTAAAAACCATGTTGCATTTTTGTGTAGCTGCAGTGCCAGTGAACACAGGTGACGCCTGGGGTTCACCTGCACCACCCGCCGACTCCTCCACATCCAGTGATCCTTTTGGCGACGGTTCAAAAAAAGATGATCCTTGGGGATCGCTAAGCAGCACTGCTAATGATGAGACAGGTAAGTTTGTGTTTGCTCCCACAGCTCCATCCATCCATCTGCAGGTGTCCAACATGTTTCCATCATCAAACACTGACCTTTTGCCCGTCTTTACTTCCTGGTCGGTCTCAACAGGAAACACCTTTTAGAGCAGAAGGGGACCTCGGTGGTGTTGTGGCAGGAGGAGAAACGGAAAGACTGGTTTGTTTCTGGGCTCTGTGACTTGGATGTTCTGTTTTCTTCTTACACCGAGTGCCCAAACACGAGCCACCAGTAGGGACGGAACCAGCGCTGCACTCTTTCTGACAACAGATTTACATGGAGTTCCTGTGTTTTTGCTGTGCCTGGCTCAAACGGATGCACGGATCGAATTCGAAGCCTGGAAAATGACAGAGACATTAAAAATCCGTAACTGGCTGCTGAAAATTGGGTTTGATCCACTACAAGCTGTTTGATGGGAAAGCTTATTGTGATTCTGTGTTCTGCCTGAATCGTCCCCTCACATGGTCTTAGTGTAGTGAGTAGACATTGTGTGTCTCTGTGTGTGAGAGAGAGAGAGAGAGAGAGAGAAAGAGAGAGGATGATTGATCTCCTATACTGTATTAGTGTGTAAACCAGAAACTGAAGCTTCTTGCTCTCCTCTCTGGTTTGATGTGTTTCTCTTTGATCTCATTTTCCTCAGCTCTGCCAAATTTCAGGCAGAACACCAGCTCCCCACCTCTGTAGACCTCCCTCAACATCCAGTTTCCCTTTAAGTTCCTCTGCATCATTAACCCCAGCAATGGCTCCTCCATAGCTTGGACCTGTGCGTCTGTGGGAGGGGGCCCTCAGATGGGGCAGAGGTGTTGGGTTCCTTTGCTAAAGCCTCCAGTAGTGAGAACAGGGATGGACCAGGCTGGTGAGAAGGTGGAGCTCTCTTCCACCCACACAAACTCTCAGGTGGCGAAAACAACAATCCGCTCCTGTTGTGACAGCTAAAAATGTCACATATTTACTGGTAATCGCACTATTTCGATGCTTTAGCGTCAAGCTTCCCTCATACCTCCAAGCCAACATAGAATTTAACATAGAAAACCCAAAAAAGCTCCACGTTATTGAAGGAGCCAAGTATATCCTGCATAAGGGGAGGAACACGGATGCTTCTGCTGATGTTACCGAAGCATCTGAATCATTTTCTTCCTCGGTTGTACATGAGACAGGAAGAAACCCGTTTTGTTCGACTGTAGCCTCTCATGTGTGCATGCTTGTGTTGTAGGCAGAGCGTGTGTGTGTGTGTGTGCGTGTGTGTGTGTATTGTGTTGATGTAAATACTGGACGTAATCACAGATGAACCTTGACTTATACTGAGAGTCAGAGTATAACAGTAGTTATTTATTGCTCTATTTATTGATTGCCTGATTATTTATTGGTGCAGAAACGAGCCAAATCCGGTAACTACGTCATTGATCTGGGGTGATGTCATGCTTGAGCAACTGAACGCTACATTATCAATCAGTTCAGTAACCGCCGGTGGCTTCTTCATCCATGTTAGATCGGTAATCGTCAGGATTCTTTTCACCTCCAGGCATCAGACAGGAAACGATAGCATGTGGCTATCAGCTAGCATTGACGTGCATGCTGGGAGGATCCTCGCCTCTGCTTGTGTTCATGCCTGTCATCAGTTTGGTGCGTGGGGAAGTCAGGTGACTCTCTTAATGTACAGACAGCTCGGACAGCAGCAGTGAAACACCAGTGGAACCTTTTTCAACATCAGAATTCTCTCTTCTCGTTTGATTTTGTATGAAATGGAGTTACTTTGCTGTGTATTTAATGCTGTGTTGTAAACTGTGACAGTATGAAGTACATTGGGAAAATTAAATATTACAATGAGTCAGATTCTTTTCCTCTTTTTATTTTGTTGTCTCACAAGGACTGATTAGACTGTCGCCACTAGAGGTCGTCAAACACAACTTGGACTCATTTCCGTTCCCGACCTTCAGCTAAGGCATAAATTCAGAAAGCATCTTCACTTAAACCCGTGACAAACCTTCATATTTTACATTTTCAATTTCAAAAGGTAACACTGTTTTACATAAACCTCTGAAAAACAACTTACCAGCTTAGACTCTTTATTTTTTAGCTTCTAGTCTTAAATATTTACTTTCTTCTCTCCAATGTTGCTCAACTTGAATATTTTTCCCAGTTCAGACCTTTTCCAGGAGGTCTGCTTGTCTCTGAACATATCGCTCTTCTTGGGTTTTAATTGTCTCAGCCTTTAATGGTTTTATTTATGGGACTGGGTTCAGCAGGGTCCTGGCTGAATTTGTTGATTAAAAGAGAGGCCTGCTGAGGCGAATTGCCCCATTCATCCATTAAGAAGCAGCTTAATGTCTAAAAAAGGAAAGAGACACATCCAGGATTTGGATGTTAATCAACATCAGGACAGAGTCCTCTGGTCACCTCTGGACATATCAGCTGAAGTTTGGACTGAACAAGCAAAAGCTTCAGAGTAAAAGCATGATCTGATCCGAGAAGACCTCTCAAAATAGAGATACACATCTGCACCTTTGCTGATCATTTTAGCCACGCCCCTTACCTGTGCCCTCATCTGTCCAGGTGTAATGAATCAAAGCCAATCAAAGTTGATTAATGAGCAACAAATCAGCTTATGATCTATGACCTAGCAGGTGGCATGCATCCATCCGTCCATCCGTCCGTCCGTCCATCCGTCCATCCATCCGTCCGTCCGTCCGTCCCTCCGTCTGTCCCTCCATCCGTCTATCTTCTGCATCAAGCCAGGACGGGGGGAGGAGTCACTGTCGGAGTAGCAGAGACTGTGTGGGACCTATTCAAATGTTCATTCCTCCACTTTAGACCAAAGTAATGAGAGTAAATGAAGTCCACAGCTGTGAGCATTCTCCAGCTGTTCGGTTAAGAAGTTTGGGCTATGATGCCGATTGATGCTGTCGTATACGTCCCTGCTGTACTAATCACTATAGGAGCAAAGGTCTGAGGGGTCACCCGCAAGGAAAGAAGAGATGAAGAAAAGAGGCGGAGAGCCAAACCAATTGAGGCAGTATAGTGACCAAAGGGAGGGAAAGTAACAGATGGGCTTGTGGGGATTAGAGGGAAATCTGGGTGGGTTCCTGATGGAAACTCCACTAAAGACTAAAGAAGAGAGAGTGATGAAGAAGAGCAGAGGAATGTGAATCTGTGTGAGGAGCCTCCGCTGGAACCCCAGTCGTGGTGAGTAGAACTACTGCTTAATTGTTTTAATTATTTTTTTACATCATTCGCGAGAAGAGTTCAGCTGATGAGACGAGACAGAAGAATAAACCGAAAATGAAACATCTGAATGACTTTAAATGAGGATGATGGATGAAAATATCTGAGTCTCCTAAAAACACAGCTGTGTTTTGAGTAAACTCTCGTGGAATGGAGCAAATTTGGCCAGGGAACTTTTTTATCTTCACTTTTAAAAATCTAACTTTGTTTCCATCTTGGTCTATGGTACAAATATTCTGTAAATTGTGACTGGATCACTTTCACAATTCTAAATAATGTAAGAAATGTCAGGAAAAAACCCATGGCTGCCCCCTGGTGGCCGACTCTTTGTTGACTCTGACTCTAGCATGACTGGGGCCAGGAACTAGAGCACTTAGCTGTCAATGGTAACGTCTCGTCCCATATTTGTATCGCAAATGCTTCTTTAAACTTAAACGCTTGAGGTTAAATGACACTATGAACAGCAGAGATCTTTAGGAGGAGGAGCTTGTTGTAGTACTGCAACCAGCCACCAGGCACTGGTCTCAAACACAAACGAAGATCCGCTGGCCTCTGAGGAAAATTCTGACTCACAAATCTACTTGAATGTTTGTATTTTATTATATGTTCCTTTTGTGGGTTTATTGGAAAGAAAATGATGAACAGAACACATAATGAGGATTGACCCAGCGTTCTCTCCTCTTTATATTTAGGAGGTCGTCCACACGGCAACGAAACAAGTCAACCGGTGTTAAACTCATCCACCTAACGCTGCAGGCTTAGTGCAGATTAACAGGCCCGGAGGTACGCCTGAGGGAAAGGACTAATCACTTTCTCCAACTCAATCCCTTGGGGAGATGTAGGAGGAACAGGTTGAGGAATGGGACGTACCCCGAGCGCCACTGATGAGTTTCACAATCTGCAGGATAAGATTTAAATGCTTATCTTCATCCGGGAGTGGCAGACACAGACGCCATGATGTCATGGATTTGAGTGGAGGCTCGGTCAGAAGAAATGGATGGAGTCGGGAATCAGTGACGGCTGTGAGGTCAGCGAGAAGGAAAACTCGCCATTTCCAATCTGAGACGAGTCTGAAGAGTTGGAGTTTGTGCTGCAACCTCTGGCCTGCACATCTGTCTGCTGTCTTACTCTCTGGAAGTGATTAAACATCAATAAAGACGCGCAGTCATCAGCTCTCCTCCCTCAAACCCGCCCATCTCACCATCCTTTTGTCAGATTCCCTTCTGACCTTTGTTCCACATGTCTAATCCCAGCTTTCCCTCTTTTCACCGCTCCACCATCGTCCATGCGTCAGCCTCTATCGCCACCACGACCTACCATAGCCACTCCATGCGGGTCCGTCTGGACTTGTGTCACGTTATCCTACTGGTCTGATCCTCATTCTGATTGGCCTTTGGGCTCTGTTGCCTTAGAGGCCTTCCTGGTCCAACCTCCTGCTCAGGCCTAAGTGGTTTCACCTGTTTCCAGCCGGGTTCATGTGAGCGGAGGAGCAGCCATGCTGGAGAAAATGTCCAGACGTAACCGCTCCCTGCTGTCCCTGTCCCTCACCTCGCTGGCCCTCACCCTGTCCGTGTTAGCGTTCTGCACCTCGTACTGGTGTGAAGGGACACACAAGGTGGTGAAGCCTCTGTGTCTGTCCCCCGTCAAGATGAAGAACTGCGGCCAGAACAACAGTCAGCCATACACCACAGGTGAGGCTGGGAATAAACACAGTTCTCAATCAGTGGAGTCCAGCAAAGCACAACTCCTGTTAGCAACATTAGCCTTTAGCAGTGGGAACGCCACAGTCGGTACAGGTTCACAAAAAATTAATGCAGCTGTTTTGGAAGGTTCTGCCTAGATCAGCCTCTCGGGGAGGTATTTCGTCATACTTCTGGTGTAAACTGACGTTTTTGTGTGTTCTACCGCCCAGAGGCCCCCACCCCGGATCCTAAGAGCTCGGGCTCCAACGTGACGCTGTCCCCGATGCAGAAAGAGGAGCTGGCCAGGATAAGGAGAAAACAGTTGGCTAACGCAGTCCAGTACATCTGGGAGACGGGCGAGGACAAGTACATGCTGCGCTACTTCCACACCGGCTTCTGGCTCTCATGCGAGAAGCACAATGAAGGTCTGATGACCGTTTGATCTCCGTAATTATGTAGTGATTTTGTCAAAGGGACAAATGAAAAAAAGGCTGAAATCCAGCAACCACAGAGGACAAAGAGGCGTAGCTCCATTCAGCTGTAGGGGAGGAAGGTGAAGTGCGGAGCTTAGAACAGCTTTGTTTGACATGTTTCAGGATTTATGGTGATTAAAAAAGTCTGTTCTCAGCATCGATTTGCAGGAGATTACAGCTTTCTAGAGTCAGAGGCTGTCTGTGAAGTCGAGTGAAGTATAGATATACATGCGTATTTACTGGGGAACTGTTTCCGCGCACCACTTTCATCTAAAAGTGGAGGAATCCAATCAGATGGGGGGGGGGGTGTTAGTAATAACATCAAAGTGGGAATAATTGTCGTGGTTTGTTGTTTTAGGTAACGATCAGGAAGAAAAGTGTCGTAGCTTCATTGAGCTGACGCCTGGAGAGACACAAGGTGAGCGAGAGACAAACCACAGCAGAAAACAAATGGAACGCAGACCTGTGGCACCATCAAAGCTCTTCTCTTGTTCTCTTTCAGGTGTTCTGTGGCTCTCTGTGATCAGTGAGTTCATGTACATCGGACTCCTGGCCATGGGTTTCCTCCTCATGTGGGTAGAAGCCATCTGCCTGTGCGCCAAGAGGGAGATGAATGCACTCAAGATAAACGCCTTCGCCGCCATGTGCACCGTCCTCTCAGGTGGGCCTGGGGGACACCTGAGGACCCCTGGGGGAGGGGGAGCTGCAGAAGGGACTCCCTTTGATTTTGATACATCAGTAACTCATTCAGTACTCGTGGACTGAAGTGACATTTGCTCTTTTACTTCCTGCTTTATCTCAGCATTGTCTCCATTAAAATGTGTCTCTCTCCCAAGGTATGATGGGAATGGTGGCCCACATGATGTACACCACGGTCTTTCAGATGACTGTCAGCATCGGCCCCAAAGACTGGAGGCCTCAGACGTGGGACTACGGATGGTCTTTTGCGTAAGTTAGTTCCACTTTAACTCCTCCAAACACCCAGATTTTGGCTGTGGTGATTCATGACGGAGTAAAGGGACGTCTCCTCTCTGCTCACCAGCATGGCCTGGCTGTCCTTCAGCTGCTGCATGGCGGCCGCCGTGGCCACACTCAACTCCTACACCAAGACCATCATTGAGATGAAGCACAGGGCCAGGGTGAGGATGGAGGAGGCCCGCGCTGCCGCCCGTGCCCCCTCCTACGAGGAGGTGGTCCAAGCCGGCAGCGAGGGGGTTTATTCTGTCAGCCAGCTGATTCAGCTGGGCCATCAGGGAGCACTAATAGACCCTCTCTGGCCCAGAGGAGTGGGACCAGCAGTTGGACATTTGACCTGCGCCACTGGAGGAGCTCTGCTTGTTGGTGGAGTTGGAGGAATGGGAGCAGTTGGAATTGGGATGGGAGTTGGTGGAAATGGAATGGGAGTAACGGGATTGGGTGCTGGGGGGGTGGGAGCAGCTGTTGCAGTAGGCGGTGTTGGGGGAATGGATCTGGGATCGATTGGAACCCTGGGTGGAGCTGTAGTGGGAGGGGGGCGGCTGGTGGACCATCGCGGTGTGGTTGTGGTGGAAGGTTGCGGCACTGAAGGATGTGAAGACTGCGAACGGGAGATGGAGGAGATCGACTACACCCTGCAGGAGGAGCGAGAAGATTCCTTCTGCTGAGAGGTCAGAGGAGCAGCATCCCATCGCAATCGGCTGCACGCGTGACCAGACATAGCTCTGAATCCAGGACTCGAGTGTCTGAACGGAAAACAAGCCGGTCACGCTCCATTAAGACAGCTGCCGATGACTGTTCCTCATCCAGGAGGTTCAGCCTGTTTAATATAGCACAGCCAAGTCTAACCCCAGTCTAACGCCACAGCTCCTTGCATCAGCAGGCTGGTTTACTTACCATATATTTGAATTTCAGGACTAAATGCTGCAAAAAAAAGGACTATAATATTTGCCAGAAGCCCAGAAACTCAGACTGTCAGAACATGGACCTCTGAAGGTGTCTTCGTACCTGGACCAGGACCTGGAACCAGGACATTGGTGCCATTGGGCTTCCACTGATTCTTGTTGGGCTGGTTCTTTTGCATCTGTGTTTTCTTTTCATTTTTCAGAGTTTTGACCTCTTTCACATGTTTCTTGAGCCGTTTCTGAATCACATTTGCTTGTATGTTGGGGGCGGAGCTTATAGAGGGTCAACCATAACTGGGATGTTAACTGTCCTTTCAAAATAAAACTATACTGAATCTGTTTTGAGACATTCCGGGTCCCGAGATGCAGAACCATGACCCGAGTTCTTCACAGAGTGGAAATAGATTTTGGTTGGTTCTAGGTTTTGAATGTCAGAAAGGTTTAGGCCCAGAACCTCGGTCTGGACTGGTTTTGGTATGGTTGTGTTGTCTTCTTGATGAGAAAAAAGAATAAATGAAAACCAAAAATGTGTTTGTGTTGTCCTGCAATGATACCTTAAAAAGAGGGTTTTAGAATGTAAGTAATGTAACCATGACGACACCTGTGATATTGAGATTAATAATCTTGCTCCAGATAAGGATCATATGAAAGCTGGTGGGTTTACTGGCTTCCACTTGTTTTAGGTCCTAAAGTGGCAAATGTTCAATTTCATGGTTGTCTAGACTTGTTTTCATGGTTGTAGACAGATTTGATATTAGCAAGTTATTGATTCTAGGGCTTTTCATTTTTGTTGACAGCATTGAACAAAAGTTGTTTTTTTTAAAGAAAACATCTTTTTTACTTGCGATTCTTAGAGATCAACCCCACAAAGATGAAGACGACACGACAACACAATTATTGGTTGCATTTCTGTATTCATTTATGTTGTTTACGTTCATCCGCAAAATAATGAAAAAGAATCGCCGATTACAACAACACTGAGATGTAAAACAGATGCTGAAGAGAAGATTATGTCAATAATCTCCCCAGTCAGCTGGAACAGAGAGGCTACGGTGGTCCGGAGCTCATCTGGCCTGTCAGGGTTACTGCATGCCGAGTAATTGAAAATGTGAATTAAAGGCCTGAATTATACAACAGATTGTGTAAATGCTTTTTCCTTACACAAGTCAGAGAAAAGCACCAAATAAGGAAGGCCCGATGTGGTCCGTCGATGCTTCGGTGAGACGTTGGCAGACCGACGGCTGGTTTAGACCAGGAAGATGAAGCCGTCTTCCTGGATGTGAAGAAGGAAAGTAAAGCAGGTCTTGTTGATGAGAGGATATTAATAGTTTAGACAGATGCTGTAATCTATCGTCTTGTGTCAGATCAGGATCAACAGGGACCATCTGGAGCAGGGATGGGCAAGGCAGGGCCTTCAAGCTGGTTTTTCTATCCTACGGGCAGGGACAATACTTTCACCTGGGCTCCACTTCCCTTGGTGAAAGCAGTTTCTGGTAGGACACAGAAGCCAGTTTGACTCTGACCCTGTAGGACTGGAATTGCTCATCCCTGAAGCGTTTCTTCTGTTTTAACTCACTTTACCCTGGAAAAGTGTCCTCAATGCCTGTTGATCCGCTAATAAACGCAGTCCCCTGAGCTGTGGGTTGTGTGTCGTTGCCTAAATGAGTAGTGAAATTACAGCTCAGACTGATGACAGTAATTCTATAACTGGTTGAACGGTGAAAAGGGTAGTAACAAGATTATTTTATAAGTTTTTTCCACTCTCATTATAATCAAAAAAGGCCTGATTTGGATTAAGAATTAAATTGTTATCACAAGATGAAGCATGTGTAGCAGCACACACACTTTGTTGAGGAGAAACAGTTTGGATTCAGGTGTGTGTGAGGAGCAGTCAGCCTGTAATCACACCAGGAGCAGTTCACAAGTGTCCCAGATTTGGTTTTTCAGTTTTTTATTAATGACAACATGACAGACAGAACAACAGACAGGTTAAAATCCCGTTTCTAAATTGCAGCAGAAATCCAGGATTAACACATCTTATCCTGCTGCACATGAACATTGTCTGACAACTACAGCAAAAAACAGACAAACGCTGAGCAAGAACGGCAGATAAATAAGAGTTAACGGGCCAGGTTGTTCGCTGGAATTAAGTGATTAAAGCTACCAGCACGTTTTAAAATGTGGGCTTAAGTTGCTAAAACTCACAGTTGTGATTTTATTCTGACCAAAAGTGAATAATTGCAGATGTAAATCCAGCTGTTCTTGAAGAGTTCTGTCATCATCTATGAAATATTTATAAAAGCATCCTAAACATGCAATGTCACAGTCTTATTTTAAAAACAAAAACTGTCCCTAAAGATCACAAGAAGCAAGTTGCTGACGTTCTATAGGAAAAGAAGCGATAACTCCAACAGGTGGAACACATTGGTGAACATAAACAAGACTTTTCCACATCGAATTGCTCCCGGAAAGACAAACACAGATCAAAGCGCATCCTTTCTGCTTAAAGCACAACCTCAGAGATCAAAGCCCTTGTAGAAGAACCTGACGTTTGTCCTTTTCATATGTGAAGAATCACAACAGATGATGAGGATGGAGAGAGATGAAAATCTTCTGAGGGAGGTTCACTTCAAAGGCTGATACTGAATCAAACGGAGGGCAGCTTCGTTTGCTAACACTCCCTGGATAAACTCGCTTTCTGTCACCCGATCTGGAGAGAGAAAACAGAAGAAAAAATGGAAATAGACTTATTAATTGTGGCTTTGTGGGGTCCTGTCCTGTCTGCTGAATGGAAGTTATAAAGCTGTTGTCATACATTTATAAAATAATAAACTTCTCACCTTTTTCGCCCTTTTTGAAGAATCTCCAGAGTTTTTCAGCTCGTTTATCGGCTGTGTTTTCATCTGAGGGCAGTTTCCAAATCTCATCTTTAGGAATCATTCTAAATATCGCCTGGTTGGGAATAAAAATCAGACAACAAAGCAGGTTTTAACATTTTATAAAATATGAAGCAGCATATGGAGATGATGTACAGGAGCTTTACATTTAGTAGGTTAACACCTATAAATATTAGTGATTCCATAAACCTAACTTCAGTAAAAGGGTCTTTCAGGTATCAGTGTTTGACAATCTTAAGGTCTCATCTATACTTGATTTTGTTTGGGTTTAATGTTGCCATAGTTTCCTAAATGGTTGAGATTAGCCCTCAGATCTCTCTGAAGCTTAAGCTTTTAATTCAGCCTAAACTGTTTATCTGCCGGTGATTCTGCTGGACTGACTTAAAGACCTGTTGCTAAATTTAGTGACAAGAAAACAGATGCGATTATTGACCGAGCTGGTGCCAAAGGCACGTGTGAGCAGAGGACATGAGTAAATACGAATAAAGGTTTACTTCCTTTGAGGAGTGATATAATACAATATAAAACAGTACACAATATTTAAAGTGCAACGAACAAAAGGTTCATCTGAGCAGACGGTGTAAACTCTCCATCTATGCAGATGAAACTGATGTTTATGTTTCGATCAGCCATCAACTAAACTTTCTCCGGAACTCACCGTGCAAATTTCTTTCACTTCGGACTTGGTGATGTAGCCGTTCTTGTCCACGTCGAAAAGCCCGAAGGCCCACTCCAGCTTCATGGTGGTGGTCTTCCCTGTCGACGTCATGTGGAGAGCGATGATGTACTCTTTGAAATCCAGTGTGCCGTCCGCATTCGTGTCAAAGGAGCGGAAGACGTGTTGGGAATACGTCTGCGCGTCGCTGTCTGGGAAGAACTTGCTGTAGATCTCCTGAAACTCCTCCTTGGTGATGCGCTCTGATGGACACTGCCTTTTAAAATTTTCATACCACTGGACCAGCTCCATCTCAGAGAACTTGGTGTTCATTTTCAGTTCCTCCAGGATCTCCTTGGACATGGCGCCACTCTTGGTGTTGCCCATTGTTGCGTGGTGCTGATGTTTGCGCTGCAATGACTCCGTTAAAGACAGAGAGAGGAGCTAGTTCCTGGAGTGTCGATACTGCGGCTGTCTCGACTCCTGGCCACGGCGGAAAGGTCAGGTCACTGAAGCATATGCTGTGAAGAAGATAGAATCCTCAGAAAGCTAATTAAGGCTGTCAGCCATTTGTAAAGCCAGTGTGTGATCTCATGGCAAGGCTCAGTTATGAACATAGTGCAGCTAACACACCTTTAACTCAATGACATGACGCCTCAACGAGCAGCTAACTTGCAATCTGACTGAAGACAAGAAGGTGAGAAGGTTTTAATCATGGCCAGTGCACGCTGACACCCCATACATGCACACTGATTAGCTGCAAATCTGGCTACAGTACGGACATGAAAAACTTCATTATTCTGTCAACTTTGACTTTACAATGAAAAGGAACCATGAATAGTTGAGCAACTCTGCTAATGCTAAACACTTTAGTATCATTACCAGCTTTACAAAAGTCATCGTGCTTTAAAGGGGTTCAATCCAGGAACCTCTGTAGCAGAACCCTGGAGTGGCCTGCAGTCCTGGAACGATGCAAACTGTGCTGCTCATGTAGAGAAACATGTTCCAGGTTTAGCTGGAACCTGGAACTTTGGATGGTACCACCCTCACCAGTGACCTCTCAGTGGCAGCAGAACCTTCACAACAATGTTCCTGCAGGTGGAAAACCACAGTCGCCTCAAATATTCACAGACAAGGTTCTTGGAGAGGAAAATTGGCTTAAAGGGCCGTAAACCCCTGAGGCTAAGACCCAAATGTAATTACTAAAAATCACAACTAATCAAGAACAATGTCAGAGACAACACGGAGAGTTGCATCTGACCCTGTGCAGAGGAGTCAAGAACTTTTTCATTGTCTAACTGAGTTTAACGTGTGTTAAAGGTGTGACGGAACCAACACCACAAACACATTTACAAACATCCGCACTTCCTGTACGCCCTGAAACCTCCAGCATGAGGTAGATCCTGGAATCAAAGGCAGGCTAATGGTCGGGTTGAGGGTTGAGGATGTCTGCTTCTTACCTGTGTGACCTGCCTGGGACTCCTGTCACGTTCTGTCTGTGAGCAGATGAAATCAGCCTCCACCGGCTGAGATAAGTCACTTAAAAAGAATCTCTCTGAGGCGGAGCTACGGCTAAATCCATGTGAGCGACTCAACTTAACTGAGCTGATGTTTCCTTTTAACCATTTAGATTTCCGTTTCTTTTCCCGATTCAATAAAAATGTCCTAAATTGGACATTTATCAATAATCACCATAACAACGATATTCCATCAATCTCCGCCCCTCCGAGTCTGCCAAATGCTCGACTGCAGACCGGGCAGGCAGCAACAATAACCTCTTTGAGGATACTTTTGATTTCAAAAAGCACTTAAGTATCCTACTTAACTGCAGAGGCCTAACTTTAGCAGCTCTTCCTCATGTTTGGCAGCGGCGGCCTTTCGCTCCACAGGTGATTTGGATTTTGCCATCTGGTCAAAGAGATTTAAAAATGTCCGTGCCAGCAGACATTTAAAATCAATGTCACCTTAAAATTGATGCAGATCTGCTGTGAATACTTGCTAACACAAGATGAATCTAGCAAGTTATTTGATCTATATTTTTGCTCCGTAGTAAAATGCCTTGTTGCCTTTTTAAAAAAAATTTATGTCAGACTTCATTTTAAAAGAAAAAACAAAAACACAACAAAATACAGGAAATACGCGAAAACTACAACCTTTAGCTTTAGCAGGCTCATTAGCTGAGTTAACAACCCTGCAGGGATTGTTTTTCAATAGCAAATCCAACTTCTTTCAAAGATTAATGACACTAAATGCTTTTTAACGTGTTCGTCTATATTAGTGGATTCATCAACATTAATCAATAAGTTTTAATAAAATCAAAGTGTCCTCACCATGGCACCTTTTATCCTCATTAATTTTAGCATCTAACAGATAAACATTCTACTCATCCTATCATAAAACAACAAAACACAAATGAATTAAGATGAAGTTTGCAAGTACAGACCGTTTATCAGGTAACGGAGGGAATCCAGTACCATCAGGATTATTTGGGGGTTCTTTAGCTTGATTGCAGTCCAACTTCAAACAAACATCAAATCATTTCAGAACTTAGTTACTGGAACCTACCAACAGGGCCGGTGGGTCTCGCTGGTGCAGATTGGTTGCAACGACTTGCGCCAAAGAAGAAGAAGTTTTAGTCAAATTATAAAGTGATTTTGTTGATCCTGGTTGTTAAACTATCACTCGCATCTTCTTCCAGCAATGAAAGGGTTCTCTTCCAGGCAACTGGCCGGAGCCAAGACTTATGGATTAGGATATTTTGTCTTATTGGCTCTTGAGAAGACAAACCTTTACCTGTCCCAACCTGGCCTCTCACCTACGGCCTGATTAAGACGGGGTTCCTTTCGGGGGAATCTTCACATCATAATGAGAGATTAAGATAAAGGAACAGAAGGAGCCAGAGAACCACGGGAGGATTTGGCTTCAATGCAAAGCAGGCAGAAGAGACAGGAACTATGGAGCCTCCGGTTGTGTCGCGGTGGGGAAAGTTCCATCATGGAGGCTGCGGCGGTGATGCTTCATGGTTGGACACCGGACAGCAGCAAGGACCTGGACCTCTAAACGCAACGATAAGGGACCTCTAAAGACAGCTGTGGTCCAATTTGGTGCAATTACTTTATTTTTAAATGATCATTGTTCTTGTGTTCTGCTTCTGAAAGAGGAATAAAAAGAACAACTTAAGGTTCAGCATGAACATTTTTGTGACCAATCGTGCTGAGATACACGAGCATTAAAATAATTTATGTCTGATCGTTTCATTTAATTCCTGTCAACGGAGGGTAGAAAACTTCCACGATGAATGTTTAAAATAAATAAAAGTCTATTACACTAAAAACACATTTTATGAATTTGTTTTTATTTGTGAAAAAAGACACTGAAATTCAACAAGACCTGATGTATAAAAATAAAACCTGTCAAAAGGACATTTGGCGTTTCTGAAATGCTGGAAAGTAACTCCTGTTAATACTGACAAAAGTAAAAAATCAGGACGTCCTCCCGTTGGATCAATACTGGCCCCTGTACGTGCGCATCTTGCGGCTGATGTTTCGGGCCAGCCTGTCGACGGCGCTGCCGATGTGTCCCAGCTCCTTCCTGGACGTGAGACCTTCGATGTTCCCGCTGTACCACAGCACCCATCCAGCCAGAGACGCCAGCACCAGCAGAGCCCCTGTGGAGGACGGACGGGTCAGGTCACCCACAGAAACCAAGAACGGGACCAAATCTATCCCCGACGACCGACATCCCACAATGCATCAGTGATTTCATACCAGTGTAGACCAGTAAGTCTCCGAAGTCCTGCCCTTTGATCTCCAGTGGAGCGAAGACCCCCATGAGCAGGGCGGTTCCTCCAACCACGTCCATCAACACAGCGAAGGCCAGAGCCAGTTTACAGTGGGACAGGCCATCACACAGCGCCATGGCCAGACTCTGGAGGGACAGAAGATGGACGGAGACAGAGGACGGATGGAAAAATCGGTGGTGTGGCTGAAAATGTCCAGTCTGAGGTTGAGTGTTGGTTCAGTAATTATATCAGGGTTGGGTCTATTTTCTCATCTGCATTTGAGCCAAAATATGCATAAAACACACCGAAGCACACACATTTTCTATCTTTTGTGATCATTTTTTTAACGTTTACTTTTTCACGAAAACTTCCATTTTTCCTGCTCCGGTAAGAGCAGTGATCCGGGCCGGACAGGTGCGGCAACTCGAGGCAGAAACTTCCAAATAACCTGGTCATAGATTCTTAGCTGTAGAACTTTACAGATTTTTTTCCTTTTTAACTGAACTCACTTGGGTTGTCGGTTCTTCAGCTGCAGATCTTCAGATCTCTCCACCTTCTGAAGCTTCTTCTACTGTATTTTATTTACTTCCGCGTTCACCTTTTTTGACACCTCCCACCTCGGCCCCGCCCCTTACTGGACCCCATTTCCGGTTGTAGGAGCTACTTTAAATGACGCTGACACGAAAAGTCTGACAGCCTTAATAAATTAAATGATTTACATTCACATGGCAACCTCAATTAGATGTTTTCGCTTTATATTGGAAAACCATGGCGTGATATCTCATTATTTTGACCCATAATAGATATATAATTTCTATATAATTTTTCGCTCTATATTATTTGGAATATAGCTGGATTTCTAATAAAAGAAAATGCATATCATATATTTTGGCCTCTATATACATCAAACGGATCCTTCATTGTTTTAAATTTACATCTCATAATAGTTTAATTTGGTTGGTAATTACTGGCTGAGTGACTGTGCGCATGCGCAAGAGGAGCGAGCCTGTGCACCTGGAGGCCACTTAATAATCAGGTAACTGCTGCTGAAGACGCGCTGGCCGGGCAGGTGTGCGTGCTTGCAGGCTGTATTACAGGAGTATAACCGCACACAGGGAGAACCGGACACGAATAAGAAGGCGCCGATCGAGAGCTGAGAGTTACTCATCAGTTATAGTTCACCTGAGCACACCTGTACGACATGGATCCCTCCAGCAGCAGGGACGACACCAGCCCGCCAGGTAACCGCAACTTTCAGCCTGAGCTGCTAAAAAAACGAGCGCGTTGATAGAAATCCAGAATGAGACGTTTCTGTGGAGTTTGATGCGTTCAAAGACTAAATTGACAATTGAATCCGTCAATTTAGTCTGACCTAAAATAGACATTTATAATCATTTCAAACACGCTGAGTGCATATATGTCACTTCCTGTAGATTCTTATGATTGATTGGCTCGGTTCTGGGTTGTTCTTCATATCCTAAAACCTAATGTCGTTTTTATTTGGAGCTGTCTGGTTGTCGGTGTTATGACTGTTTTACTGATGCTTCTTGGGTGTTGTTGCACAGCCACATTTAAAAGTGTGAGAATTAAAAGTGAACTGTGGACACTGGTTGCTTTTCACCTTTTTCAAACTCTTATTTACGCTCAAAGGTCCTACTTTTAAAATGACAGTAATGGAAATTGTTACTGAACTTCTAACAATCGTAAGTCAACCTCTGGCCAATAGTTTCAGCAAGAAACCTTGAGCAGAGCCAAATGGGAACCAGCGGTTTTACACCTTCAGTGCTACAAAGAAAGTAGTCAATACGTTTTAAAAGACTGTACAACGTGTTTGATATCTCTGAATTTAGAAGAACACTATGCGGCTCAGGCATCTTCATCATCGACTGTACCAGCAGGAGGAGGACGCTTGTATCTAGATGCCTATGAGGTATCTTTTCCCCTGGAGGAGAGCATGGACAGACCACCAAGCTACCTGAACCAAGGCCAGCAGATGATGGACGGTACGCCACGTGTACGACACATGACCACCGCTTATCATGTGGTTCAGTTGAGAACATTCAAGTTTGCAGCTGCATACATCTGTGAGGAGGTCCTTTGTTGGCTCCGCCCACAAATAAAAACACTCGGAGGGAATATTTGTGATGTGTTTGTGAATGAAATATCTGAGCTGTCATCCCAGAGCCGGTGGTGCAGGAGCCTCCCCACTCCCAGTACAGCCCCTTCATCCTGGTGTCCAACCTGCGAGCTCACCTATATGTGGCTCTGGAGAAGAACGCCTGGCTGCAGAAACGCATTGAGGAGCTGGAGGAGGAGCGCAACTTCCTGCGCTGCCAGCTGGACCGTTTCATCGTGAGCATGAGGAGCTCCGAAGGCGAGGATGCACGTCTCCTACAGTCTCATTCTGTTTTTTTAATACATCACAATGTAACAATTTGATTAAAATCCAGATTTTCCTTTGCGATAATCAGTAAAAATGGTATCGGTTTAAAATAAATGAAAATTTAAAATGCAGCCGAAGTTTAAAGTTTTAATATCAGATTAAAATGAATGCCAGTTTTCCAGTTAATACAATCTGTGGCGCCTCCACATTAGACCAGCAGGCGTCGCTGTTAGGCACAGTTTTCCTGTCGGTTGTTAACTGGTTTGTTCGTTGTCAGACTGGTGTGGTGACTCCCAGAGGGCTGTGAAGGGCCAGCCTGCCGGCTCTCCCTCCCCTCCCTCCCCCATGACCACCAGGTCTGGTATGACCCTCAAACACATTCAGGGAGCAGGATCACGCAGCCGCCGCAGCGCCGCCATTACAGGTGAGGAACCGTCAGCCACACGAGGTAAATACCAGAGTTTCTCTTCTCATCTCTGCTCCTCATTCTCGCAGCTGCCGTCAAGCAGGAGTTTCACCTGGAGGAGGAAAAATTCTTCACGGAAGACGAGTATGTGGAGGAAGAGGAGGACGACGACGATGAGGAGGAGGACGAGGCGTCGTCCTCTGAGAAAGGGCTAAAGAAAAAGGGCAGAGGGCGGGCCAACGGCGAGCCCAGGATGAAGATGAGGAGGATCTTCAGGATCACCCACG
Organism: Takifugu flavidus; assembly: GCF_003711565.1. Taxonomy (NCBI): domain Eukaryota; kingdom Metazoa; phylum Chordata; class Actinopteri; order Tetraodontiformes; family Tetraodontidae; genus Takifugu; species Takifugu flavidus. The sequence continues at coordinate 6,452,673 of NC_079540.1, forward strand.
GCAGAGAGAGGCAGAGAGGTGACCGGAGACACATCAGTTATCATCACCTTTTAACCTGCAAAACTTTCAGGATGAAGTGTTGGCGTGAGCCATCTGTCCGCAGTCAAAGACCCAGACGGAGTCCTGATCCGTTATAAGAAGATTCTGTCCACCTACCAGCGGGTGAGGAGCATGTCCCGAGCCTTCCAGATCCACGGAGTGGACAGGAACACCATGGCCTCCACTTCGCCCATCGCCGAGCTACTGCTGGTGGCTCCAGAGAAGGTCTGACCCCTTCATGCAGCTCCTGGAACCACCTGCATTACTGTGTTAAAGGTGGTTGTGACTCCAGTCGTGTTGGGTCTTGACCTTTCCTGCTGTCCTGCTGCAGATGACTGAGGTCGGGGAGTTTGAGGCCTCGAGGGAGAAGCTTCTGGATTACGCCCGCCGCTGCTACAAGACCATGGACGAGCAGACGCACACCAAGGTCCAGGCCATGAAGAAGACCCACAAGCTCCTGCCCATCTCCTACAGGTTCCGGAACTGAGCGGTGCTCCTCGAGAAAGAGGAGGAGGAGGAGGAGGAGGAAGATGAGGTGGAGAGTGAGAGTTTTGACAGTATTTCTCTTTTCAGTTGACACAAAAAAAACGCATCCAAAGAAAACTTTGGTGGGATTATGGAAGGTTAATTGACCTGAAATGTGATTTGTTTTGTTACTGCACAGGATTTGGTTACTGGATACTGTGACCTCTGTTTCAGAATATTTGCTGTTTAATTTTGAATTGTTTAAGAACTGAAAGGATCAGAAGTGAGAAATATTATTTATTTTTTGTGCCCAGGTAACGTGGATTTAAAAAGAGTCTGTATTTTGTTATTTGAAATGATTAAATGGACATTGTGTTTTCCACAGTGAATATTTAAACATTAAATCTTTTGAAATGAAAATGTATTGATTTTAGATTCTGATCAATGTCTTACTTTGTAAAGCAATATGTGATAATGACATCTGTTGGTGTCATTTTAAGGCTAAATCCTTGTCTGAAGGTTCTGTGTTGAGGTAAATCTGAAATTCGGGTTTTCACTCACATTGACCAGGTTTGACCTTTAACCCCAGAACAGGCTCCACTGGTGCATGAGGTCGAATTAAAATACAACATTTACATATTCAGTTAACAGTAAAAAAAAAAATCAGGTTAAACGCACCTAAAATGATCATTTCAATTCATGAACAATGTAAAATGTGTAAAAGTATATAAAAGATTCGTTTTCCCCGATACATGTTGAAACAGCGCCACCAGGTGGAGGATTGATGGCATTACCTTCGATTTAAACACGAGATTAAAAAGAAATTTAATTGATAAACAAAAAATGCACCCACCAACCCACAGACCCAGTCAGACGTCCCTGTGGAACGTATAGATGATATATTTATATACACGTAAACGGTTTATGATAAGCCCTGTTCTTTAGATCGACATCTTGTCAAAATACGTGACCTCCGAATTTAGCATGTCAAAGACGTTAAAACTGGTGGCAGCCAACCGGAAATGACCTTGTCAAAAAGTGACGTCATTGTAGCTACGTCCGCCTTTATGAAAAACTCCTTTTGGCACATTGTTTTGTTCCATTTAATTTTTGGTTTTGGCTATGCATATTATACATTATTGTTTACATGTTTAATCTATCCAACTATCAAACGTGCCGTTTTATAAAATTTTAGACATAAACTAAAAAAAATGGTAATTTGCCCTTTCAACTTTTCTTGACGGTCCAATCTCTTTAAGAGTTCTCCAGGAAGTAGTCGAGGCAGAGTCCGTTGAAAGACAACGGGCTCCAACCAATAGAAGTACGGGAGTTGCCACAGGCGACCAATCACAGGGAACATAGGCGGGACTAAGGCCCATCAGGGCATCGGAGGAGGAGGTGTTCCTGGTAGCCATCTTTGATGCGCGGAGTGATTGTTTAGCGAGAAGAATTGACAAATGTTTTATAGAAATACAGCCTTTGTAGTGAGTCGTTAAAGATCTACCCGCGTGAGGCAGCTGAAGAAATAACACGCAACTCGGAGAACTCCAGGTAAATTGGTTGCATGTTCTAAAGTGATGGATTTCCGTGCTGCTCGTATCTCTTCCCCCCCTCTACAAATTGTGTCTCCCACATCACAGCGCAGCCGGTGGGAAGCGACAGACACCAGACCCACTTAAGTCTGCCCGCTAGCTTTGCAAGGAAGCCTGGAAGTTGTTGTGCAGGCCAGTGGTGTCTACCTGGAGTTGGTGGGGGAGTTGAGGGGGTCCTGGGGCAGATGCTGCCGCCAGTGATGCCCGCATTGTTTATAAACATCCCGGGCGCGAGCCTTAGGAGCGCAGGTTTGTCAGGTTTAGCCAACATCTGCAGCTAGTCTGGCTCAATCCGATCGTTCGGGTTACAGTTAAAATGTTTGGCCCAACCTGCCCGGTTGGTCAGGAGAACACCCAGGCCCTTAAATCCAGATGTTTGCACCTGTTTGTGAAGTGACACTGACGCTAATCATATCCACATCTGTTCTGTTGCAGCCGTCCGAGCGACTTAAAAATGCATTTACATGTGCAAAAATGCACATTAGTTGTGGCAGCCGTGCGTTTTAATTTTAGTATACATGACTCGAAGACAAGATGAGGAAAAAAATTCTTTCTGAATTGAACGAATGCATTTAAATCGCTTTTTTTGGCGTTTGTGCGGTCATTTCTTGACCTCTGCCAACTGTTTAGGGCTATATAGAGCCCACCCCCAGTTGAACAACTGCCTCTGAAAGCTCACATGGGCTGCTGTCCTGCAGTCCAAGAATGCTTGATATATTTGTTTTCTCCAGATCGTCTGTTTTTTTTTTGTTTTAATCTGCTCATGTTAAAACAGCTCCAGCTTCAAATCGGAACCTGCCAGAGTTTCTGTGTTGACTAGAAGCTGTTTAGCATGGCAGCATTGCTGCTACCACCTACATCCACGTCCTTCACTTCGCTCAGTATCTATCTTGTCTCTTACACAGAAATATCTTTTGTTTTCTGCAGCCAAAGAAGGCATGAAGACATTATTCTAGTCATCAATCATGGCCGATAAAAGGAAACTTCAAGGTGAGATTTCTTTGTTTGTGAGTCTGAGTTTATTAATTGAAAATTGCTGATTAAATAATGTTGCTGCCGTCTAAACCAATACTGAAAGAAAGGGCTGCAGCTGAGGTGAGTCGTACCCGTGTCTGCCTGCATATTGCATGATGTTGTGTTTCAAATGTCTCCTGCTCGTTTAGAGGAGAGCAAGAGACATTTCTGCATTTGTGTGAGTTCACCGATCCTCACAGACTTTTACAGCCACGCGCTCTCACGCAGCCAGAACAGAGCCATAAAACTTTCACTAACTGCAGGGGGAGCCGGAGGTTGAAGGGATCATTTCATCTACCAGGAGATCAGAGCTCCTATGACTGTCTCTTATTCTACAAAGTGCATGACGCCCCAGCTGTGGAGCTGCTGTGTGTCTGCTTCTGCCTGTCTTTAACGTTTAATGGTGCATTCGTTTTGCTCTGAGGAGGAGGGTCTCCGGTTCTGCAGGCTCCACAGTGTCTGTCTTGTTGGTCTGTCAGGTTGGATCTGTTCGAGTGCTCCCTTGTGTGTGTGTTTTTTTCCCCCAACATAACGTGCTCCAGTGTTTGGGCTTCCTCCGAACATCTGAGAGTTTATCTAGAAGTGTGTAAGTCATGTGACACCGTCTCTCTGTGCAGACATGTTGGCCCTTTGACAGACTCCAGAGCGTGTCTGAGAGCTCGGACAAACACGCTCTGTTTCCAGCGAGGACCGGCCTCCTCTGCTGCTCCTCTCCACTCTCAGTTTTTGTTTAAACACCTGAAGTTCACAGTAATCTGATTACAATCCAGTGGCTCACTCAGCAAAATGCTACAGGTCTTTGTGTGTGTGACAGAAAAGCATCGTTTGTCACACAAAGACAGTCTGGTCTTACCTTACTCTTCCCTCCCTCAGCGTCTTTCAGCTGCTGTGGGTTTACAAACGCAGACACACACACACACACACACACACACACTCTTGTGACATGAATCTCTTCTCTAACGTGCCATCATAGAAGGAGCAGGGCTGATGTATTATTCCAGAGGAGGTTGACTTTCGTCTAAAAATAACACCGACGGCTGCAGCCGATTCCTTAATTTTCACGGATGTTTGAGGTCAAATCAGAGAAGAGTTAGTTAACGGTCTCGTCTGCTCCGCTCCAGCGATCCTCGGGTTCCTGCATTGTACCAGAAGATTACGTCACTTTCATTCGTCCCCCGTCTCTCCTCCAGCTTTCTCGAAATATCCTCAAAATAGAAATATGTTTAAGCAAATGTTTGTGCTTATCAGATAAAGATAATGTTTTTTTAGTCTTGCGCTAAATGAGGATGTTTTGGTCTTTGCTTTCATGATGTGTCAGCAGCATCCTGGTATTGATTGCGAGGCATGTCCCCCCCCCCCCCCCCAGCAGCAGCGGCAGCCGTCGCTCAGCTGTGCTCCGTTACACGAGCGTGAGTCATTGGAAGCAGTTGGCGGCTTGGTGGTGGTACTTTACACCGCTGAATGCCTCTGTTTTCAGGCTGGATATCAAATTGTACTCGGCGTTCTCACTGGAGAGACAAATTACAGACGACAGCTACAAGAAACGCTGATCAGGAGTCAGCAGGTCGAAACTAAACCCTTAAGACAAAATAACCACGTGTAGGAGTAAATCTGTTGTGTCTTGTGGCTGTTTTATATTGTATTTGTTGTAAAATGTCAAGTGCTTATTGTTTGCGGGCTGCCTTAACCAACCTAATCTATCTGTGCTGTTTGTTGTGGCGCTGAAATTCCCTCTGAGCCTCTTACAAACGTACAAAAGTTGCACCGTAAAAAGTAAAAAAAACAACATTAAACAACATTAAAGGCTGAAACGACCCATTTTCTGCTCACAGTTGAAGACCTGTGTCGTCATGGCACGGGGGGACAAAAACCTGGGACTTGGTGTTAATATTTTAACATTTCTCTGAGAGACATCTCTCGCTTGATAGCTTTATATATGTGCTAATATTCAGGTTTTTTTAATGTACATATTTTATAAGATGTCGCGCAGTATTTGGACATGCTCCGTGGTTTTTTGATTAGGTTGCAGTTTTGTTTGTTCCATCAAACTTGATATAAATAATTTCTTATCACATGTTCACCCCAGTTTCTTTTTTTTTTACTTTGTTGTGCACTCATTTATTTGTCAATTGAACTTTTCAATGAAATTTTACAGCTCCATTTTTTCCTCGTATTTATTGTCTGGATTTTATTTTGATGGGGTCGCTATTATTTCTTTTTCTGACCAGTTGCTCCGCTCTTCTCTTCCTCCACAGGTGAAATAGATCGATGTCTGAAAAAAGTAGGGGAAGGAGTGGAACAGTTTGAAGACATTTGGCAGAAGGTGAGCAAAGAGACAAATTCTAGATTGTAATGACAGATTCTGGACGTGCTTTTCCTCACTTGCTTCGAAGGCTATTTTTGGCTGAACTTTTTCCTGAATTTTAATTCAGGGTTTCCACATACACTCAAAGTCCTTGAAAATGCTTGAATTATACTTTCTGCTATTATGGCACATGATTAGATTCTTATAGAATAATACAATGCATATCATTGTGATAAAAAGTGAATGTGTATTTCATTCTAATGATAAGGTTCTGCACCTTGAAAGTGCTTGAAAGGTGCTTGAATTTCACCATGAAAAATGTGTGGGAAGCCTTTCTGCAAGATTAAAAACGGTGTTGTAAAGATTCCGACGCGTCTGTTCTTCTCTTTTCCCCTCTTCAGCTTCACAATGCAGCAAACACAAACCAGAAGGAGAAATATGAAGCAGACCTCAAGAAGGAGATTAAGAAGCTGCAGGTAAATTAAGTGGAACCCACCAAAGCCGATCGGTTCTGATTCAGATCAGAATCTTCTCAGAGCTTCAATGGGATATAAAAGGGTGTTTTCATTTTCACACGTTTCCACCGTACACCATCTTTTCACAGCGTAACAATAGTTATGATGGGCGTGCGTGTGTGTGTGCGTGTGTGTGTGTGTGGTGTGTGGTGAGAGAGAGAGAGAGAGAATCTCAGATATCATCACACTCAGCCAGAGGCAGCGTCCGCTTCAGCTCTGTTTTCATGAGGATCTGAAGCCTGAGTCTCTGCATGTGCTCATCCCTGTCTCTCTCTCTCTCTCTCTCTAGATCTCTCTCTCTCTCTCGATATTCTCTACTCAGCTCTCTCTTCGCTCTCTAGATATCTCTCTCTCTCTATCTATCTCTCTCTCTCTCTCTCTCTCTCTCTCTCTCTCTCTCCTCTCTCTCTCTCTCTCTCTCTTTCTCTCTGCCTCCTCCGCTCTGACTCCCTCCGTTCTTGTTCTTCTGGTCCTCCAGCGTCTTCGGGACCAGATCAAGACGTGGGTGGCATCCAACGAGATCAAAGACAAGAGGAACTTGGTGGACAACCGTAAACTCATAGAAACGGTGAGTAGAAGCTGAGCGGGGGAGGACCACGTCATCATCATCACGGACCCCCCCCACTCTAAATATGATGTTTTGTGAACTGACACTTAGATGGAATTAGTTTTTGCTCAGAGTTCTGAACTTTACTATCAAGCCATGTTTGGTTTTCTGTCTTTGGTGTTTCTTCGAGTGTCGCAGCCTCTCCAGTCACGTCAGACGACTCATATACACCAGATATCACGAGAACCTGTGACACATGCGGCCTTCAAGGACCCTCAGTTGGGGATCTTCCTCCTGTTGCCTTTAGATTTCACACTTGTTTTCCTGTGACCTGAAGCCTCCAAACAACAGGCTCATCCAGGGAAGAAGAACTGCTGTAGCTCCTCTGGTGCTGACAGAACAAATACGATGTGTGTAAATAAGATCCAGACAGGCAGAACCTGTCTGGGTCACAGCCTCTTGTGACCTTCCGTGGACAAAAGTGAAAGTTTGAGCTGTCAGACTTTTGGACGTGTCCTCTAGGCCGAAAAGGTGCGGGTCGTCGTGGTAACCTTGGCCTTTTTTGAATAAACCTTTAGCTGTGATCAGTTTACATGCTTAATGCTGCAGCAACATTTGTCAGCATTGTGGCCCTGTTATGAACGCCTCCCAGGGAGCGATCCCTTTAAGAGCTCCTGAACTCAAAGTTCCCTCACTGAAGTTTCAGAAAAGGCCAAATCATCTGTGATTCCGGCTTTTATCCGTCCCCCAGAGGCACTCATTAGCACCTTCTTCACTGAGAGCAGAGGATCATGGGAGTTGGTTTGGTGTCAGGACGACACCTGCCAGGCTCCACATGAGCTTGTGATGAGGATCATTGAGATGGACTGAATATGAGCCACCTGCTCGCACAATGAGGGACGAGAGCAGCTCGGCCGGCTGCCTCTGATCTCCACTTTGCTTCTTTAGCTCTGGATCCTTCAGGACTTCCTGTGGTTTCATCATTTGGCCAGAAATTACAGCATCGGCAGGGTCCTGCAGGAAACTGAACAGAATTATGTTGAATTTTGGACAGAAAGAGATATAAAAACAGGACATTTGACTTCTCATAGAAAAAGAGCTGTTTTAACTCTTGTTTCTTTTCTCTGTGTTTCGCCTCTTTGCAGCAAATGGAAAGATTCAAAATCGTTGAGAGAGAAACAAAGACAAAAGCTTACTCAAAAGAGGGCTTGGGTCTGGCTCAGAAGGTGGACCCTGCCCAAAAGGAGAAGGAGGAGGTCGGCACATGGCTGACGGTGAGTTTTCCTGGTGTCATCTCTGGGATTTTACCATCAGCAGCATGATCGACACGTCTGTGCAGCTGTTCACCTGTCGGAATCACAATTTTAACGGTGCCTGCTGAGGCCCGAGTTACAGTGATCCATTGTGGAGGAGATTCTGCATCCATGTGGAACACGTCTGTTGCAGAAAGTTCCTCTGTCTGTTAGAAAGGAGCCTGTTTTTCACGTACAGTTGTCACAGATGATCAGATTTGACTCCACGGGTAGTGGATGAAGCTGCGTTCAAGGCATTGTAAAAAGTGTTTGTGTCAATATGTGGATCTGAAAGTGAGGAAAAAAGTGGAACCAGAGTCAAAGTTAATCCTAAACTGTCGGGGTAGAAGGAAATACGTGACCCAGCTCTTTTGAAATGCTTCAAACGTCAAAATTTCTTAATGCTGCACGTAATTTATCCAGATGTGATGTCTGGATAAATTACATGTAGCTGAAAATCTCAAACGTTGTAATAATCCATCGGTTTTCTTCCATCTAGAACATGATCGACACGCTGAACATGCAGGTGGACCAGTTTGAGAGTGAAGTGGAGTCTCTTTCAGTCCAGACGAGAAAGAAGAAAGGAGATAAGGATGTGAGTCTGCTCTCCTCTGTCATTCTTCCCCTCTCTTGTCTTCTTTGTGCCTCCTTTGCAGTCAGAAATGGAGCTCTGCTCTTCTGTTATTCCCCTGACTCTTTCCTCTGTTCATCCTCTTCGCTCACTCATTTCCAGTGGCAGCTTTTCAGGTTTATTCTCATTGCCTGAGTCAGTTTTAGCGATGTTCTCTGTGCGCGGATGTAATCATTTGAATCTCCTTTGAATTATGTCTGAAGAACCTCTGATTGACTCAGACGGTTTTGTTCTTGTCCTGAAGTGTGACTTGAATCAACATGTGCAGCGCCCTCTGGTGGCAGTGACGCAGCAACACAGATTCCTCACACCCCGATTCTTAGACATAATTTAGAATTTTGTGTATTAATTCTTTTAATTAAGAAGTTTCGGGTGACCCTGCAGCCTGGTTCACAGTCTATCGCTTTGCTCAAAGGCACACAGACGGTAGACTTTCTGCTTTTAGCCCAGAAATGGCCTCGTGTTGGCAGTGTGTGCTGACGCAGCATTAATGTATACGCCGTGCTGTAATGAAACAGTAGTTAGTTCCACACTGCTGCCGTCTCTAATGCATCTGAACAACCAACATGTCAAGAGTTCTGCGCCCGTGTACCAGGTGATGCATTTTGGCACCTGGATTCTAATGCAAGTTAAAAAGAAAAAAATACAAAATACATGAGATGTAAGTGCTTCAGAACATGCATGAATTAGTGGTGGAAAAAGAGGATTAATTATTGAGCACAGATGCTGCCGCTGCTGCCTGATGCATAAAGTCATTAAGTGCACATGTACCAGCATCCCTGTTCTGATGTTAAAATTTTAAAATGCTTCTTTATTTGTCTTAATATTTAAATAATTCATTATTTTAGCCGATGAGGCATCTGAATCGTTACACAAACCAACAAGAGACAGACTGACGAGCTGTTTTTTATCATCCAGAAAGACCTGAGAATAAAATAAAAACAACTTCTTCCCTGCAGAAGCAGGACCGGATCGAGGAGCTGAAGAAGTTCATCGAGAAGCACCGGTACCACATCCGGATGTTGGAGACCATTCTGAGGATGCTGGACAACGACACACTGCAGGTGGACGCCATCAGGAAAATCAAGGTTTGTCTATCTATGGAAACGTTGTTGCCAGTGGAGGCAGAATTTTTGTTTCCGACTCTTTGTTCAACAGTTGTTCTTGTGCAGTTTGCAGGGGAATTAATTAACCTTTGATCTTTATCTTTTTTCCATTGGAAAGGACGATGTGGAATATTACATAGACTCTTCACAGGATCCAGACTTTGAGGATAACGAGTTTCTCTATGACGACCTGGACCTGGAAGACATCCGTACGTAGGAAAAAATATCAGTGATCCATTTGGCTGAGACAGAAGAATCGCGATGCCACTTTTTAAAGAAAATAATGTTTTAGTGGCTCTTTAAATCATCTTTGGCTTCATCTTCTTCTGTGTGTCTGTGCAGCTCAGACACTGGTCGCCACCTCCCCCCCAGGACACTCGCACTTGGAGGACGAGATCTTCCAGCACTCCAGCAGCACACCGACCTCCACCACTTCCTCCTCACCCATCCCTCCCTCGCCTGCCACTTGCACTACGGTAACGCAGAAATGGGACACCATTTAAACTAGTTTCACCAGGATGAACCAATTCAAACTATGAATAAAGTCATTTGCTCCTTTAACCTTTCACCAAACACATTTTTAAACTAGACAATCTGGTCTTTCCTTTCTCCAAACTGTGATTTTTGTCTTTAATAGTGGCCGTGATGCGCTCCTGCTAATTAACCTGCTGTTAACATTCACCTGCAGCCATTATGGGAAACATAACTGAGCCATAATTGCTTCTCCATCTGCTTTTGTGCTGCTCCACCATCTGCTCTTATTGTTCTGCTCTGTTGTCATTGTATCAGCTCTTCTTCTACTCCTGTGGTTTGTGCTAAAGGCAGTTATTACAGGCCTGACGTGTGTGAATAGAAGGCCTGTTTTTTTTTTGTCAAACTCTTTATATAAGAAAAGAGCCAGACTTGAACTTAGTTCTATAAGTAAAGGGCTAATGTTCTCGGTGTTTAACTCTGAATTAAAGGTCAACGTTCCTCGTTTGTGTTTCCCAGGAGAACTCGGAGGATGACAAGAAGAGAGGCCGATCAACAGACAGTGAAGTTAGCCAGGTTAGTTCCCGGGCTGCCCTGGGACGATGTGCCGACGCATCAGTAGGGTGGAGACTTCTTCATTAGCCAAGCAAGAAATTTGGGTTCTACTTGCCAAATTTGATGACTTTAATACGCAGGATCAAGGTGGACACATGCACAACGGGCTCATTTTTACCCCAGTTTAGTCACAGAGCTGCAGCCATTTTTAAAGACAGGCAGGTGTGTTCGCATCAGTCACCTGTCAGTTATTATTTCTGCAACAACTTCACCATAAAGTTACAAAAGAACACTCAGGTGATGGATGAAAACTGTCCAGGTTACTCACAAACTGTGTGATTAGTGAGGGAGGCCACAACACACCTGTGACTACAGCATGTGGAGACACCAACTGTTGCCTGGGTCCTTATTGGCGGGAGAAGGATGAAAGGTCGGGTCAGGAGGCCTAATTATATCAAAATTAACTAAATCTCTCTACCTTTTCAGTCACCTGTGAAGAATGGAAACCCTTCGTCCTCTCTGTCCTCTTCCTCGTCCTCTTCCTCCTCGTCCTCATCTTCTTCATCTGTTTCGGGACTGACCTCATCCGCCTTGGTCTCTATGACGACCATGGCCGGAGGAGGGAACAGCAGTAGCTCTGGGAGCAATAGTCACCACGGCACCTCGGGGGGCCTCCTCTCTAACACCTCTGTCGGCAGCTACAGCAACGCCACCCAGCAGCCGCCCCACCCGGCGGCGCAGCCACCGGCCAAGAACCTGGTTAGCTCCGCCTCCTCGGCATCCATCTCCAATTCCATCGCCTTGGCCAACAGCCACCCGGCCTCCTCTGCCTCGTCTCCCCCCAATGCAAGCACACTCTTGACATCCAATAGCCAGCCGCAGATCCTGTCAGGGCCCCCGCCTACCTCCAACAGCCTCAGCTTGGGTCTCTCGCTGGGCAAAGGCGGGATATCGTGCTCCGTCACCACCAGCCCCATGTCTGGCAGTCTGGGCCTGTCGGGGATGCCGGCGTCCCTAAACACCATGGCGAGCCTTCTCTCCAACTCCACCCCAGCACCGTACGCTCAGGCAGCCGCTGTAGGCGCGGTCGGATCCGGCCTACCGGGCTCTCTGGGCGGCATCATCACCACGACATCCAACAGCACTTTAGGCTCCATCGGGAGCGTCACCGTCGGCGGGCCGACGTCCTCGTCTGGGGGCCTGCTGGGCTCGGTGTCAGGGGTGAACAGCATCGCATCAGGGATTCTGGGGTTGAGTTCTGGTCAGGCGGGAATGCAGGGCTCCTCGCTGGTGTCGCTGAGTCCGGTTGGGAGTTTGGCACCAGGCGGCAGCGTAGGAGTCATCGGGAGCAACAGCAGCAGCTCAGGATCAGCAGGAGGAAGCTTGTCGCTCTCTATCAGGCCGCCAAGCCAGCAGAAGCAGACCAGTAGCACCAGTGAGTACGGGACTGAGTTCAGCGGAACGCGGCTCCGGCCGGTATAAATGAAATCTTTTTTCCTCCGTTCTGTGAAGGTTACAGTGCTGTTGTAGCAGACAGCACAACAGACTCCACCCTCAACAGCACCAGCCAATCCCAGATCAGCCAGTCCTTGTCCTTGACCTCTACAGCCAATCAGTCGTGAGTATGACGACCTGGTTACTGGTTAACGGTTTGATAATGCAGATCTATCATGGGAAAGTAGTTCCACATCCCATTGTATTTTCTCCCCTCCCTGATTTTGTTTCCCTCCCCTTTTGTTCTGTGTCCCAGGAAAGACAGCGGTCCAAGTTTACTGAGCTCATTGAGTTTGTCCTCCAGCTCCCCATCACCAGCCTTCTACAGCGAGGCCAAGACCGCCAGCAGTGGCGCTCTGCTAAACGGGCCACTGTCGTACTCACAGTCCTCTGACATCATCAAGGTGAGCCAGCGTTGGGACGTTAGAAAGGAAAGCTGCCCCGACCAGACCTGTGTCCCTCTATAATCAGTGTATCCTCTCTGTCCCAGTAAAACCAGTCTGTCACTCCTTCCTTGAGTGGGTGTTTGATGCTCCTGAGTCAGTTTTTACAGTGCATGATAATCTCGGTCTACAGTGACATCATCCTTTTGCTTTGCTGATGATGTCATGGTTTGTTGGTATCTCCCCCAGCTGCAGTGATGGCATCATCACACCCTGGACATCTGTCCTGTCGTCCCTCCATTATCTGTTAGACATGTCAGCCCCAAGATATCTTATGAAGAAAAAGCATCTGAAACAAAGCAGAATAGCCCTCGAAGTGGTGGAGTTGGTGTCACCACCGGGTCACTTCCAACAACACAGGTCCTCCTCTGGTCTGCAGACTCTGTCTCTGTGGTCTCGACGCCCCAAAGCCGTCAGTTTGCTGCAAAACTGCTAATTAACTGTTAATTAATGCAGCCAAAAGAGAAGTCCAACCGCAGCACCTCTGTAGTTTAGGCAAAAGATTTATAAAAAGAGAGAGAGAACCAGACGGAACCGCTTCAGACTGTGAGTGTGAAGTTTGTGGAGGCCTCGGCGGTTGGTCAGGGCAGGTGCGGGTCGTTTCGGACCAGGCCTGTAGGTCCGACCCAGATGTGGCTGCTGTCCTCACCGCTGCTCCTTGTCTGTCCTCATCAGCCCCCAGAGCCTCTGAGCAGCCTGAAGTCCATGGCAGAGCGAGCAGCGCTCAGCTCAGGGATAGATGGAGACGTGCCCTCCCTGCACCTCACCTCAGGTACCACACACACACACACACGCACACACACACACACGCACACAGCAGAACCGACAAATCTGCAGTTTAATGGAACAAAATGTCATCTCACCTCCCACTCCCAGCCTCCTCTGAACAGAAACACTGCAGATATTATCATCCCTGACTCAACTTCTCTCTTTGTCTCACCAACTTTAAATTCAGTCTCTTCCAATCCCGCACATCCTCTCTCGCCCCCGCGCCGTCCTCGCCACGATGCCGACAATCCCGACAATCCCATGTTCTGTTTTTTCCTCTCCTCAGACATCTTCCCCAGCAGCACTACGGCCCCCACGGGCCCCACATCGGCACCTCAGTCCCTGCTGTCAGAGGTCAGCATCCCTCCGTCTCTGGGGGTCTGTCCTCTGGGGCCGGTCCCCCTGTCCAAAGACCAGCAGTACCAACAGACCATGGAGGAGTCGGCATGGACGCACATGCCCCACCCGTCTGACTCTGAGAGGATCAGGTGCTGTGAGATCAGCTTATCCTACACATCATCACTAGCCAACATGTCCTCAGGTTCCAGAAATGTCCTCACTGTGCTGGTGAAATGCACATTCTGTTGCTCCCTGTGTGGCACAAGTACAAACACACTCAGACACACATCTTAACAATTCTGACCTCTGACCTTAACCCCGTTCCAACCCCACACCCGAGTCTTATCCCTCAAACGGGCCTTTGACAATGCAAGGACCTGATAAATGTCCAATTTTTGCTAGTGAAATGTGTTCTGGTACTTAATATGTGGCATGTACAAGAACGCAAACACACACACACACACACACACACACAGTTAGAGCCGATGATGCTTTTCCTGTATCTGGTGCTTTCTGCCCACACATGTACAGTTGACTTTTAAATCCAAACACTCAAACCCTCTTGTCTCACAATTCTGTGTGTTAGAGGACAGCAACACACACATACATACACAAACACACACTCAGGGGAGGCGATTACTTAACTTCTGCAGCGGTTTCAGTGATGTTTGTGTGTGTACCCGAGTGTGTTTGTGGGATGATGTCATGTGTTATGAGCGCTAACTCACACCTGATATTTTCAGTTCCTGCTGATTTGACTCGCAGCATAATGAGAACAAGGACAGCGTGGGTTTGATATGCTCCTAAAAATACCCGGTTCGAATGAAAAAGTACATCTGGGCAGCATCTGACGGGTTTTCTCCCGCTGTCGGGATCAGAATCGTTACGGGGTTTAGCTAATTGGGCGCTGACGAGGTTCTTGAGAAGGCTGTTTGTGTGGGTCAGTGCTGTCCTGCTCTGAGGTCTATACGAGCTGTAGGCGTCTGCCATCAAACACCGCGCTGATATTTTTGTCTGGCTATTGGCAGAACCACAGGAATCCCAGAGCAACCTGTCAGCTGTTGAGTTTCTCTTGTTTAAATCTGATAAATGAGCTAATCTCACGTTGCCTGTTACCAAATAGCGCGGTTAGCATCTCCGTGGCAGCTAATTCCAGCTCCCGATTGACCTCCGTCTGTCGGCCATTACAGGCAGTACCTGATGAGGAACCCTTGCCCCACCCTGCCTTTCCACCACCAGGTGCCGCCGCCTCACTCCGACACGGTGGAGTTTTACCAGAGGCTTTCCACGGAAACGCTCTTCTTCATCTTTTACTACCTTGAGGTAACACGCGCTCGAGGCGGCGTGCGACTCTAAACTCTTCCACGCGTCTTTTCTCATATGTTCCTGCTTCACGTCCGCAGGGCACCAAGGCCCAGTATCTGGCAGCCAAAGCTCTGAAGAAGCAGTCCTGGAGGTTCCACACCAAGTACATGATGTGGTTCCAGAGGCATGAAGAGCCCAAAACCATCACTGATGAGTTTGAGCAGGTCAGCCCCCACTCACCCACTGTGAAATGTTCCCAAAGCAGGCTGGGAACGGCCACAGGACCCCCCCACTAACGACCTTTGCTTTTCTGCTCAGGGAACATACATTTACTTTGACTACGAGAAATGGGGCCAGCGCAAGAAGGAAGGTTTCACCTTCGAGTACAGGTACCTCGAAGACCGAGACCTCCAATGACCCTACAGTCCGATGGACAGGCAGCCACGAGAGCGATGGATGAAGACGGGATGATGGAGAGGCCTCCAGCTGCTCACATTCCTGGATTTTCTCTTTGCTCGGGCAGGAGGCGCGAGCAGATCAGCGATCTGAAGCCTTCGGCCGGCCTCTTCGTCCTCACCCAGCAGAGAGGACTCTTCTCTCTTCTCAACTCCATCGTCAGGCCTTTTATTTTCCTTTTACTCTCTTCAACTGGAATCCTTTTAAACCAGACTCTTTTGGCATAAAAAGACACGTTCATGCTTTCCCCCCTCTATGTTGTGTTGGCTTTAAGAACTCTATCAGCCCCTGAAGAACCAAAGATGATTGGTTAATCCTGCAGAACAGGCTCAGTCTACTTCCTGGTCAAACTGACGTCGCTCATACGGTGAGGCGCAGATCCCCAAAGGTTAGCGAAGCTTAGATTAGTTATTGACGTAGGAACGTCTGGTGGCACAAAACAGCCCAGCAGCGTCACAAAGCAGCTAAAACGCGACAATCCAGACAAAATTTGAACAGATTTGAGTGGTTTTCCCTCCGTCCTGAGATGATTCGGTCAGTTCCACCTCGCTGAACCTCTCCGCCGTCCCTGCCGCTCGGCCGGTTCTTCAGACCCTGTCCGTAGTTCTCCTGAGCTTCCAGGTCCTGACACCGGCGATCCTGACAAACCCAACCGGAAAACCCGCCTTCGCCTGACCTCTCTGCCGCGGCGCCCACGTGTCTGTTGAAAATAAACACCGCTGCCAGACCGTCGTGGGTAAACGCCGCTTGTAGGTGGCGGCGCGCCTCTCGCACTTACCAGTTTCCACGAGGTCCCGTGTTCTTCTCCTCGTAGCAGCGTAATTCCGTGACTCCTCCAGCCGCGGCGCTCTAAAAATACAGCGCCCTGCCTCGCTTCCCGGTGGAGGAGGGCGACGCCCCGCTGAGGCGCTGCTAGTATTTGATTTTGTTAACCTGTGGGCAGCATTACATCACACTTCACCCCTCTCTCGAGGATTTGCTACTCCTCATAGTTTGAAATCCGGCCCTTGGGCGGGACGCCCCGGTGGAGGAACGTCGACACTGACGGAAGTTTTCAGATCTGATTTATCCACGGTCGTTTCTGCTCCTCTGAGGTCTCCGTTCCAGCTGGTTTAAGTCGGTCGAGGGGGAGAGTCTCCTCCGCTGAGCTCTGCTGATCCCGAAATGAGTTCATCTGTGAGTTGATTGGTGGAAACGACTGAGGCGAATGTCGGTTTGGCGAACTGGCGGTTTGACTGGCGGAGCTCCGGCAGCGATCGCCGTGGGTGTCGGATGTTAGCAGCAGCTGGACGGACGGACGGTGTTATTTTACCCTCCTCCTCCTCCTCCTCCTCCTCTCCTAAAGTGAGCATCACCAGCATCGCTGCCCACACCTCCTCTATCCTGCAGCTCCGTGCTCGCTCTGACGGGTCGTGGAGCGCCATCTGGGCCTGCGGTAAACACGCCGCCGCCTCACACGGCGGCTCAGTCAGGTTGATATTCCCACCGTGTCTCAGGAAGTAGATGATTTTTATGAGAAAACGTATCTGCCAGCAGCTACAGCACAACAGATTTGTACCCACCAGTCCTCTCGGGCAGCTCATTAACCTTTTATTTCTCCTCTTTATCAGCCGGTGGCCCTCTCCATTTCACTATAAAGCCTTTTTTTAGTTTTAAATATTGTCCTCCAATGTTTGGAGCAGCGCCTGGAAGAGAGACCATCTTTATATTTTGTATTTGTTGTATTAATTGTGGTAGATCATATATATTTTTTTCAGAGATGGGGAAAGCATTTTAAAATCGAAAGAACAAGGAATGCGGTTCTTTTTAAAATCATCGGAGTGTTTTTATAGCCAAACAGACGGACGGACAATTCGACTGACACAACTGCTTTTTAACCTTTTTTTGTTTACCTTCTTTTTTTGAAAAGTGCAACGGGTCAGAGGTCAATCCAGGTGCCCAAATGTGAAACTGTCCCTCTGCCCCTGACAGTGTTGTATAGACTCTCATTCTTCAACTCTCCTTTGTTTATTGTTTATTTGTCATTGTTGTCGTCATGACAGCATGGAATAATGACACTTGCAAAGTGAAGTGGAAAAAGTAAATAATGACATAACCATGAATAAAGGATTGTAAAATATTAATAAAAGAATTACTTTTCACAAGAGTTGAGTCGTGCCGTGTTTCACCCGCGAGCCCAGAGGTTTGACCGCCGTCCGTCGGCGGGTCCCTTTGAACGTTTCCAACACCCCCGTCACAAAAGCAACGGCGCTGCACATTTGGCCACGCCCCCACGGCGGTCTCAGTGACGTTGCCTTTTCACTCGGTGTGGGACAGAACAAAGCTGACCAACGTTCCCGTCATGCTTCATGGAGGGAGTCTCATTAATATTTACATTGTTACAGTTATATTGACATTATTACAGTTATATTTACATTATTACAGTTATATTTACATTAGTGCAGTTTTTAAAGCACTAATTTCAACATCTCGCCGCTGCCTAAAGACTGGCTATTATTTGCCTCACCTGCAGCTCCTTTAACACTGAATGCATCATGTTAATATTTATAAGAAAAAGCAAATTTGATTTTGATGGGCGGCGTTTGTTATACTGCAGCCCTCCACCAGGGGGCGATTGAGATTCTCTCACACATGCACACGTTCATTACTCTGTTGATCACCTGGCGTCTCCCTCACAGCTGTCAGGCTGTGCCGGGTTGCTAAAGGGCACCTCAGCGGTACATCATGCCCCGCCCCCTCGCCGCTGGGTTAGCATAGCGCCACTCGCCGACGTCCCGTTTGCTTTCATGTGCCTGCTTCTGAGAGATGCTTGTTTACTCCGCGCACAGCTTCACCTCGCGTAAACCTGCGAACCACATATGGCGACGTGCCGCCATATGGCCGTGTTTTGCTGTCGGTGGCGGCTGCAGAGTCTCCTGCTCCCTTTCTTGGGTGAGCGGCTGCACGTTCCAACGCGACTTGACCCAGACCGTCGCCGGCAGATGTTCCGTTTGCCCATGTCGTTCCTAAGATGAGCGTGCAAAACATTCACATGTTAGCATGCGCTGACGTTACACTTTAACCCTCTCGCAGCCTCGGAGAGCTGCTAGCTCGGCTGTTTTGACTCGCAGTCCTGTTTGTCCTCGTCCCTCCACATTAGCGTATCCTTTTGAAGGAGTTTCAGGACTGGTTTTGTTGCACCACCTGGACAGCCAGAGACGAGTCAATGGCGATGTGCTGCAGCAGTTGAGCCGCGTGCGCCCGCTAAAACCCTGCTGAACACGAGGCGGCCTCTGCTCACAAACAGCTTCCCTTTATTGCAGCTCCTGAGGCGAACGTGTCCTAAAACCACCGGGGCTGTAGTTCCGGGTTCCGAAAGCAATGTTTAAGCTTCATGTATGTTGACATTTGAGATGTGTGTGCGCCTGTGCTGCTGCGGCGCTGCTACCTTTGCATATGCTCGGTGCATGTGTGCTCATGTGTATGAGTGACGCACTCACCGCCGGCCAGAGGACGCTTTGACTCATCCCTGCCTGTTGACTGTACCGAGGTCTGGCAGGTCCACCACTGAGAGCAGCGCTGTGCCGGCTGCAGCGTCAAATACCCCACACCCCCACCTCAATTCTGCCCTGGGGTGTGCGATGTCAAGTGATGAGAGAAGTGGTGGAAAAACTGAGACTTTAAAAAAAATAAAATAAGTTTTCCTTTAAATAGAATACGGATGATCGAAGACACTCCTCCGAACATTAGCAATGCTAAAATGCTAATTTTCTTTTTGAGAATATGCTGCTCGCGTTCCGGCGGTCGCCATCTTTGCTCTGACCTAGATTCCTCTTGATGCTCATCCATTCTTACATAGTCGCTACAGAGACGTTGCCGGGGCCGACGCTGGAAGAACGCCCCGAGAAAGTTCCCCAGCTATCAGCCACTTACCTCCGCAGGCTGCGCGCCCACGTCATCTCCGAGAGCTCCGCTAATGACGCCTGCTTCCTCTGTCAACAGACGGCCGAGGCGAGGAGATGTGGCAGAGGTGTCGTCCAGGTCACCGGTCGTTTAGCTCTGATTTGAGGGCGAGCCGAGGGCAACAATGACTCAGTGGTAGAACGTCACGTCAGAGCAGATGGAGCAACAAGCTACTGATGAAAATTAGCTCCCGACGGTCGTAGAGTACAAACCTTTGCCTTCTTATCCTCTGTCTTTAGCCCCGGTTCTGGTTCTCTCCTGGCCAAGGACAGCGAGCGAGTAGTTTCCTCCTCCGACAGCCAAACAAACTGCGTCACCACCAGATCAATAGTGAGAATAGGAAAAAGATTTACCAGCAGGATGAGAGCTACCTGAAGCAACAGTGTTGTAAAAGAAGAGAACAAAAAGGGGTCAAACAGAACCATTCGCATCTTCCTGGGTTTCAGGATACCAATAATAGGAACGGGCTGGAGGAAGGCCAGTGGAAAACAACTGCGGTGTCTCCTTACGTCACGCTGTTGGCCCTGCGAGACCCCAGTGTTTGACCTTCCTCATCTCATCCCTCCTCATCCTCTGCTGGCGGCGGGACTGGATCCCAGAGGGAATCATTAAAGGTTCATTTCTTCGAGTACCTCGCCTCACATCACACCGCCCGCTCTGAATCATATCTGCTCGACCACGTCTTCCTCCTCCACATGCTCTAATTCTGCCTTTAAAAAAGAAGCTCAGCTTTCATCTTCTCCTGTTTACATACAAACCTTTATTTTGCGTTGACCTTCTTTCCCCACGATCAGACTTTTTTACCTCTACGTGGAACAAATATGTTGGTGACGTTTGCACGTGTGCCGCGGCGACCAGAACAAAGGGTCGCCAGTAAAGACGGGTGACATCTTTGACATTTGAGGCTGGTTTAAATTTAACCGTTAGGCTCCCAGGTGACATCGATGGCGTCCCTCTGATCGCCTCTTTGTTCCCTCAGGAACTCACCAGAACCCCCGTTTGGGATCTTCTGGCCCTGATTTCCAGATTCACATCGGGGTCTGCTGACAGATTTGGGTTGGGATCAGCGAACGGATTCCCTTTAATGGGCTGACTGGTGAACGCTGCATCGTTAATTATTCACAATGTCATGAATAGGTAAGAGTTCCGATGAAACCAAATCCGTTAATGTGTTTTGAAGGTAAATCTAAATTGTTTTCTTTGTGCACAAGAAAACACACACACACACACACAAAGTCAGGCACCATTGGTTCATGGGTGTTATGTGATAGCGTATGTGGTGCTAATGCTATGGCTAACCCCCAAACATCGGGAGACCATTTTATATATCATAATATCAGAGCTTTTGTTGTTTTTAGATTAAATGTATGCATGTTTGAGTTCTTTTGTGAGCTGTTGATGTGCAATGAATAAAGGGGAAATTTAGCTCCCGCTGGGCGTGAGCTGTCTGTATTATCTGTCGTGCTGCCAGTAGGGGTGCTGGTGAGCTAAATCACTATAAATATGAAATAAAACTGTCAGCAGACTGGTGTGATTGGGACAGATTTAAACGATGAATCACATTTTGTTAAAGGATTGACTCCACTGTGAGGAAATGGCTGAAACTCATGTGATAAAAGCAAAGTGTTGAGATGCTGGATTCGCCTCTGGCTGCTCCAGCTCCAACACATCTGCAGGACTGAGATTTGCAGCCTGTCGGCGGTGGGAAATAAGCCAGCTGCTGATTTGCATTTTCCTCTCTTGTTGTTTAAGTCAACAGTGAGTGATGGAGGCAAAACACCTGAGCAACAGCCGCCTGAGCCAACGAGCAGGAACAAGCTCCTGCTAATTCCCTGGCAAAATCCATAATTAACATGTTGGAGGAGCAGCCTGCGGTTGTCAAGGTAACTGATGACACCACATTATCACTTCTGAAGCCTCCATCCTGCCTCTTTCCTCTCAAGCAGCCATTGAAGAACTGCAAGTTGGGGGTGGGCAGGCGGTGGATGCACATAAACTGATATTAGACACTTATTTATTTACTCCAGAGAGTTTGTGAGATTAAAAAGGGGCCTTTATTACTCTGTTATTAATCTGGAGAAGTCAATTACCGGGACAGATGAGCGTGCAGGAATACACGATGCTATGTGGAGATGATGAAAATGACAGCACAACAGACAGGATGGAAGGTGGAAACTTGATGCTTGGCTCAATCAATTGTCAAAATCAATTAATTTAAAGCATGTGGATGTTACCTCTATCAGGGATAATCACAACGAGCACATTTTAAATTCCTGGCTGCAAATACTTCCAATAAAATGTAAATAATCTGTAGAAAAGCAACTATAATTTAACAAAAATGCCAATATGAGAAGTGTAGAAGACAATTAGCTTGATGCTAATGAAAAATAGCTAATTAAAATAGCGGGTTACAGCCGTGAAGACTTCTAATGTAAGGCATTTGATCGCAATATTCACCCAAAAGCATTTGGACCTAGTCCCATTTCCAGATTTCAAGCTTGGGAAATGAATATTTCTTCGTTTTGCTGAAGCTAGCATTGGGACGCTTTAATGTAGCGACCATGTCGCTTGACGTTAGCTCACTGAAGGGAAATAGTTGAATAACATTGACATGTATGTCACTTTGGTGCAACAAAATAATACATTAATTCGTTATTTCCCCGACGCAACGACGGCAAACAGCTAGAGCGCATTAATAATTGGTTAGCCCTATATTACAGTAGAGCGCATTAATATTCAGCTACGCTGCCGGTCAGCGCATTAATATTTACTGTAAACGGTGACAGGTGCGCGTGTATCGGGAATTTGCGAACGGTTCCGAACGCTGCTCGGCCAATCACAGACGAGCGCGGAACAAATGGCCGCGTGGCGATTGGCCGTTCACGTGCGGCACTTGAGGAATGCAAACGTGGGCAAGAGCCGCGCTGTCCAATCAATGACCCGGCTGAGGCGCGAGCGCGGCTGAGGCGCGAGCGCAGCGGAGCCCAGCGAGCGGAGGCAGAGGGCGCTTCTCCGGCGTCGAGAGAGGAGCTCCGTCCGCGGTGAGAGGAGCCGCTCAGCCACCCAGAGAGATTTTATAACGCCATTCGTGTGATTTTTTTATATAGATATATATATATATACACGCTGCCATTGTGTAAAACATTTTATACCGGACGGGAACCGGAAACGACGCTCCGCCGCGTCTCCACGTCCAAACCTGGGAATTACAATGAAAAATGTCGGTGACACGTTTACCAGACCGGGGATGACTTTACAGCCAGCAAGAGGGCGACGAGCAGGTAAACGAAGCCGCTTAACCGCGCTGGCGTGCGGCGCGGATGTGAGTGTGACCCCGCCTAACTTCAGAGAGGTGTTGTCCTCCACCTTTAAGTTCTTGTCGTTGATTGTGGCCGCTGCTGCGCACCTGAGGCGCCCAGCGACGCCAGTCCAGCGGTTCCAGGGCGCATGTGTGGCACCGCAATGTTGCTGCTCCATTGTCGAGCCTCCATTGATTTATTGCGGGGAGGGACAGCGTTATCCTCACCGCATTTTGGTCCAATTCACACGCGTCTCCTCTCAAGGGGGGGAGGGATGGTGTCGCATTTGTGGGATTCTCTCTGCGGAGGTCCTTCCAGGAAAAAAAAAAAGCAGGTCCTTGGTGCCTTTATGGTGGTGTGCAGAGCGTCACCGACGGGCTGCTTTTATTTCTTTTATTCAACACGCAGCTCTTGTCTCCTCTTGTTCCACACATGCACGCACCACAGAAACGCCTGAGCACGCAACAAAACCCTCCCATTTTGTCTCCCTGTGGCGCCTGAACGCAGCCGCCGCAGCGTCACCTGAAGCTGCTTTTAAAAACACTGTTTTGTTGTCTCCATTCTGTGTATATGCATGTGTGTATTTGGCATTAAAGCAGCGAGTGCAAGGAAAACACACACACACACGCACACGCACACACACAGAGTGCAGGGACTGAATTCAGCCTGCGCACAGTTGCCTCATGAATGCTAATGCATGAGATTAATGCAGAAAATGCTGCAAACTCCAGCGGACCCTCTGCACCGCTGCCTCGTGGGCCCAAAGGTGTTTATAGGCTGGTTCACTTGTGTTTGCACATCTGGACACGTGTGTGTGTTTGCGTCGAGCTGCGCACCTTCACCTGCCTCACCGAGGGGGGGATTTTCTTCATGGATGTGACTCGGATGTGGCCGTCGTCTGATGTCCCGCCGGGAAATGAAGCCGAATGTGCAACAGAAGCGGCTGTGAAATGATGGTTTCACACGTCGGTCGAGTGCGTCACGGCCACACGCACGCTTGGCTACCGCCGTTGGGTTCATTTTTTTAAATTGGATTTGTTTGTTTTTTTTCAGCGAAGGCTCGTGCACAATGTCAGGGGCCGCAGTGTCACATGGTAGGAGGAACCGACCAGCACACACCTGGTCTGGGCTCACTGGTGCGTTCTGCTGTTCTGGTTCCTCCTTCCTGTTTCCAGACCCTGACCCTCCCTGCTGCACGGCTGATCATGATTAATTGCAATTATCATAATCAACCGTGATTTTTTCTCGGGACCCAACCAGTTGAACCGGACAAGAACCAGCACCAGTGAAATACGGATGATGTCATTCGTCCGATAAGTGAATTAAATCCAGCCATCCAATACAAACACACCTGAGCTCCCTGAAGAAATGTGCATTTCAAAAAAATCAATGGAAAATTCTTAAAATTAATTCATTCATCTGCAATAATTAAATATTAAAACACTTTTACTATGAACTTAAATAAAGCCTTTAAGTTTTGACCCGACTGCGGTGAATCTGCCCTTAATATGATCAAATTTTAGGATTTTCTCGGCACGCTTGTGAAAAACTGCTTACTAAATTATGGCTTTTATTATTTATGAACAGACCATAAGTGACCCAGGAAGAGGACATAAAAAAGTGATGGACACAAGGTGGGAGATGTCCTCCATCTCAGAGACGTTGCAGCAGATCCTGAATATTAATACGACTGTCACATGTTCCAGAATGTGTAATGAGATGTAACATGTTGGACCGGATAGTGTCCCACCGTCCTCGCGTCCCTCAGCTCCACCTCCCGTCTGAGATCTGAACTAATGAATGCTTCACAGTCGGCCTTCACAGACTTCATTGAGTTTCAGGGCCGCGAGATTCATCTCATCTACTGAAAGCGACCTCAGCGGTCCAGGAGGTTTCTGTGGCTGCGGCTAGCACGCTAACGGCGTCTGGAAAACCCCTGAGCCGAGGAGGAGGGGCGCGCTGCGCTGCGGCTCTGCGGCGAGGCCACGGGACACGTCGCGTTGGCCTAACGCACAGAGAAATGCGCCGAAGCTCACGACCCTCCAGCCGAGGCACGCTCACAGTTCCAAGCTGTTTGCGGGCCCGTGCACGCCTACCTTTGAGTGATATCAACAAATTCACACCCACTCTCGGCAGGCAGCTGAAAGGCATTCTGGGAGAGGCAGGGAATCACTAAATGAAGGGGAAGCAGACGAGAAAGTGGGCACATCGAGAGATGATGATATAAGATGAGAGGAGGGTTGTTCCTCACATCAGCCAGCTCTCTGCGCTCGGGTGTTTCAGCACCTTTTCCTCCCAGGCCGCCATCTTTAAGGGAAGCTGTGGGCGATGGGGAGCGGCTGTGGCCGACAGTCACTGGTGTCTTCATGAACCCGGTGGACACGGGTGGCGGCGCAAACAAAAACGGCCTTGACGCCGGGTGACGCAACGGCGACGGTGTTGACATCAGCTGTGGGTACAAAGGCTGAGGAGCAAACGGTTTGTACTTCCCACCGCAGAACAGCTAGTGCCTGATTGGACTTTCGCGTCGCCATGGCAACAGCTTTTAAAGGATGCTGATGTTTTTCCTGTGAGTCTTCGTGAGGGATGGATGAAAGCGATTTACAGGTTGTTGTTTTGCGTCGTTTCGCTCGTTTCGCCTCGTCTTTCTTGCCCGGTTCTGCCAATTCTGCTCATCGCCGCGGCTCCGTTGGCAGAGCAGAGCGACTGTCGGCCAACGATTCACCAGCTGGTGACACGCAGCACGCGGGCCCGGACCGGAGCTGAGAACGTTCCCCGCCGGACCGACACCTTCCAGTTGGCTGCGAGGGGAGCGCTGGGCCCACTCATACGGGCCGGCTTCAGCAGATGGGACGGCGTGGCGACATCTCGCCGCTCTGCACACGTGACGGCGTTCATCGTGTTTACTTTACACTCTCCGAAGCTGTCGGCGAGATAACTGACGCGGCCACTTTTCCACGGACGGGAATAATTAACGGCGAGATCAGGCTGGCTGACTGCACGGGTGAAAATCTGTTGGAGGAAATATTTCCCAGCGAAGGGAGCAGAGCGTGTCTGTCGGGACAAGAGCGTATGTTGTCAGAACCAGAGGAACGCCCACAAATGAGTTCCTGATCATAATGGTTTTTTAAATTCGTGACCCAACGGCCGTCCCCCAGAGAATCACCTGAGCTAATGCGTAGCGACAAACACGTTAGCTTGTTCGCAACAGTGCAGCGTTGTGCATAACGGAAGACTCCGTCCCGCAGAAATGCGTGAGCCAGGGCTCGTCCCGGGCTCCGGGAGCGGAGCAGCTGGTGTTTCTCGGCACTGATCCCCCAGAGAGCCGCAGAGCCGAGACCCGTCCTCGCTTCGGCTGACAGGCGCTGGCGTCAACGGCAACTTGCAGTGTTCATTATTAACTTCTGCCCACAGCCATGGAGCAGAACATGGACACACTCACGCTGTAACTTTCTTCATGTGGGTTTGGAAGATGCAAAGGGATAATTACCCACAATCCCTGTGGGTAACCCACACGCAGCCCTTCATCTTATACCTTAGACATCATTAGATTGTCGTTGGATCGAACCCGTTATCCTGGCAAATCGTGTTTGTCGTAATTGGCGCGACCGATTGTTTCTTTTGGCCGATTTGGTCTGCTGTTTGTTTTCAGACTGGTTCAACGTGAAGTGTCACAATATTGTGGTAGAACTTTCATCAGAATTTGCCTTTTGTTTGCCTCTACCCCCCGTCAGCCATCAGCCGTCACGGATGAGAGAAGAAACAGGAAATGGAGACTTTCATCCAAGAACAAGTGCAAATAATTAGTCTGGTTATTACATAGGTAATAAAACCAAGCTACGGTCCAGGACGTCGGCTCAGCTGTTCAGACTCTCAGCTGGAGAGAATCAGGGTGTTGTGTCACCGTCATGATGGAATCCTCTCCACACGTCCCTCGGAAAACTAGGCTGCATTAATGGATTTCTCTTATTTTTCAAGCCAGTTTTATTCGGCTGCTGGGACCCAGGGCAACGCGCTGCCCTTTACGGACAGAGGTCGCAGCAGCGGCGACTCTGCCAGCACCGCCTCGGTCCGTGTCACGGCACAGAAACCGAGCTCGGGCCGCTGCCGTGTGCCCTACTGCACTGGCACATTTCCCAGCATGCTCCAGGGAGGGAGGAGAAGGGCCGAATGGAGATGAGAGGAAGGACGAGGGGTAGGGAAGAGAGGGACGGGGGTGTTGGAGGAAGAGGGGATGGAAATGGGTCAGCAGGGAGGACCCGCGGACCCTGTGTGGTAACTTTTGGTCCGTTTTCACGGCTCTGAGGGGGCTGAGGCCCCCCCGCGCCGGCGGTGAGCGCATGTTGTCAGACGCATTAACCATCTATTGTGGGTCCAGATCAATCTTCAGATATGATTCATGTGTTTTCCGATATCCGTGCCCTAATGGGACGTGAGCATCATATGGAATATCTGCGTAATGGTTCTGCCTCTCGTGTCCACAGCACAGTTTATTCTAACGTCTCATTATTTCCAATGTTTTGACCTCATGCGTATGAATTTGTCTTCGTTAACGTTTTAAAGACCAGAGTGACATTTATCTCCGAACGGGATGAGTGAACAATTATGCTGATGAGCAACAGTGGGTAAACGACCCATTCTGGTCGCATCAGGTTTGGCTGTGGCTGATGGGGGATGGTCAGAGTGGCAGCACGTCTCTGAGGATGAATCACGCCATCACTCACACCTCCATGTTGCCTAACGCCTACAATAACCTCCACGTCACCTCGGTGTGCGGTTTTGGGGGGATAACGGCACCTCAGAGGTTCAGAGTGTGTTTCTGTGGCGACAGATGAGCATCCGGGTCGTCCGGACCCGCTTCCAGCTGTAGCTGCTGAAGATGATCATTAGCTTTCATGGGTCGCCCGTGTGGCAGCATCATCACGTCTGTGCAAGGTTTAATTAGTCAATCTGAGTACTTTTAACCTGGATTGTACTTGAATTGATGGGATTGGATTGTACCTGATCACTTCGCACACCTCCATCATCATCATCATCATCATCATCATCAGCAGCAGCAGCATCATCATCATCATCATCATCATCATCATCATCATCATCATCATCATCATCATCATCATCATCGTAGGAACTGCATCTCTTCCCACCTCTTCTAAAAGGCTGCAAAAACATTTCATCGTATCAACTTGCAGCTTCTTGTTGTCATCTGTTACCATGGTAACAGCAGTTCACTTCCCCACACGGCCGCAGTTGAAGCTTGGAGCTGGAGGAGACGCGTGATTCTGGTGGAGTTTTGCGGAAAAATGACAGTAGACTTAAAATGGTGAAGGAAACCAACAACATGGAGGCGAACATGAAAGTTCTCTGGTTTTCTGAAGAACGTTTTCACGTCTTCAGTCGTTCGATGCAGTGAAAGGACAGGATACGAGGAGGCGCCGTATGGAAGAGCCTATAGAGCTGCTGGCAGGAAGGCAGAGCAGCAGGTGCAGGAACACATGCACGCGTGCAGCACAGAGCGTGACGAAGAGCCAGGATCAGCAGGAGGGCAGCGGGAGGCTCTGCTCGCACGCATGTTCACCCAGGTGATCCGGGGGAAGGTGCTGGCTGAACGTGTCATGTTCATCAGAGATAACCAGGATAGTTTCACCATCGCTGCTGCACAGCTGTTATTATAGCGTTATAACTAAAGACAACACGGAGGAATCGTGTTATTCCACCCGCATGTGTCCCTTAAACATCTTTTATAGCGTGTTGCCGTGTGTTTACGCCCTGAACGCAGCATCTACAGTTATGAATGATCACTGTTGTAATTATTACAATCACAATAAATGGGGAAAAAGTCTGAACAAATTTCAGTCGCTCCAATGAGGCTGTGAGAGATTTTTATCCCACATCAAACCCCCTGTTCCTGTAGCCACAGGGCCAATTCAGCCCAACACACACACACACACACGCACACACTCGCACGTTCATGTGTGGCTGTCCTTCTGTCAGATGACTCCATATGGCAGTTGTCATGTCGCCTGCTCCCTTTTTTTCTCCAAGTGAGATCACGGCTGCTCCCATCTCTGTCAGCTGATGTGTGTGTGTGTGTGTGTGTGTGTGTGTGTGTGTGTGTGTGTGTGTGTGGGTGTGTGTGTGTGTCTGCACCCCTGAGTTAAACAGAATTGCAGGTTTAATCAAGCATTTCAGAAGCTGGAGTGAAAGCTGCTGCAGGGATGAGCGTTATATAAAATAAGCTCCTGTGGTAAATGGCAGCGTTCCTGATGAGGCTGGAGAAAATTCCTGCGTGCTTGATTGATTTTCTCACCTGATGTGTGTGTTCATATCTTTGTACTAGAACTGAGCAGAACATCATGTTTTGTGCAGTAGTTGCTGTAGTTTTGGTAAAGAATGATATAATAACATGGGTTTTCATGTAAATTGATTGATATGACATGATATTCCTAAATCAGGACAGAAATCCTTAATTTGGTTGTTATAGATGATTAAAGTTGGTTCAGACACCTCTAACGAGACACCTCTAACGAGTAAATCCAGTGTTGACAGTCGATGAGAGCCGGGGAGATTTTGGAGACACATTTGTAATTGTCAACGTTTGTTTTCACCTTCTCTTCCAGTGGTGAACCTGTGAGACCAAGAACGCCCCGAAGAAGCCGAATAAAGTCGTCAAGGTGCCACCTGGAGGAGTTCTGGGGGTTTTTCTCAGCTGCTTTCAGAGCCGACGCGCCTCACTGTCGGTTCCTTTTGCACCGTTTCTACCTTCTTGTTGCTCGCTCCTTCCTGTCGGCTGTTTTTGTGTTTGGGAGATGCCACATGGACTCAAGCGTCTCAAGAAGAAGCAAAAATCTCCATCCCCCAGCCCACCATAACAGCTTTCTCCCTCCACCTTAACTCCAGTCCTCCCAGTCCTCCCAGTGTCACCGGCTGCATCGTTGCCTCTAAATGCTGAACCAGTGCATTACTGGTTCAAAGTGCTTTATGAACAGCTGATGGTTGGCTGCTGCCACGCATGGTGAGCAGCCATAACTCGCCTCAGCGACGCCGTTTGGAGTCTTTTGGGCTTCCTGGAAACGCAGTTTGAACGTCAGACAATGGGAGGCCGATAATGACAGGCTCCTCCTCCACCACCGCTGCCGCCGCCACCACCGCTGCTATCTCCAAGGCTTGGAAACAGGCCGAGTCCGCGCTGTGAAACACTGTTGACACTTTGCCTCTCACCTTCTTCCAGTCTCGATCTTCGTCGTCCTCTGTCTCTTCCACACGTGGCGGTCGGCCCCGCCCCTCTGTCGCTCCAGCGACCTCTTCTTTGACATTCTTCCTTTTATCCTTTAAAAAACATGCAATTCAAAACCTTTCACTGTTTTTACATGTTTGGCGGAAGGTGACGCGTTTTGTACAAAAGGAAAGAGAGCAGAGTCATGAAGCCATACTGAACACCAGCCATACGACCCTGCTACATGCTAACACACATCGCTCCTTCAGGGACGCAGCGTTTGGATCAGAGGCCAGTTTTCCTGCTCTGAGTTGTGAGCATCGACTTTCTGGCATCGTCTCGTTTCCTCTCCCGTGTTGACGGATGAATCCGGACATTTTCATGTCTGTTCTGTGGGCAGAACCTCGCTGCCCTGCTAGAACCGGGCCCAAGCCCTCCTTCGTGCTTTTCTGTTGGGCCAAGCTAAACTCTGAGCAAAGACACTCACGCGAGCGTATCGAGCGCACGTAAGTCCTTCCTTTTTTCCACCTCTTGTCAAGTTTCTCGCTAATTAGCCGATGCACTCGCTTCATAGCTGCTAACAACATTTTTCTCCAAGATTCCATGCTGCTTCGTAACTCAGCAGCACTTTATAAGTCAAAGCGTCCTCCAACCCCCTGTAACTTCACGCATACTGACCTTTACCAGTAGTTTGAGAGCATCGTCTTTGTGGTCGGCAGATTTGTGCCAAATTCATCCTGACGTCCTGTCGAAGCTGAAATCTGTGAAGCTGCCAGCACTGCTGTTTACTGCTCCCATATTTGTCTGAAGAACGCATTTTACACATCAGTTAAGACAAGAGAAGTGCCAAACCCACACTTCCGACTTCGGCTCGAGCTCATCAGGCGTGAGGCGCGACGTTTACACACAGCTAAATGTTTACAGAGCACATTATCCATTCCACGTGCCATAATCCACCCTGCAGCGGCTGATTTAGTAAGAGTTTACACACATTTTGTTTACAGTAAATATAAAAAATACTGCCTGTTGAGGGAAAAAAAAGGAGCTTCACCAAAACTACCGTTTAAACTCTGCCGTCATCCAAGAGACGCCGCGGTCATTTATTCCAGAGACAAAGACTCTGACTGGCCTAAAGACTCTCAATGTTTACAAAAGCTGCATAAAGGGAGACGGAAGACGCGTTTACATCGTGGTGAAACGGAGGACGCGTTCGTGAACCTTCGGAACGTCAAGAGGAACCTTTGTGGGGAACACGAGACTCCGATCAGAGATTAACCTTTTCATACGGGACCCGTTTTGTACTGTCCTCGGCTGCGTTCAGCTCTTGATGCTGTTAATGTGATTTTATTTGGGACGGAAAACAGCTCAAGACCTGAGAAAACAATGAAAACTAGAATTTCCAGCAGGATGTTTTGCTTGAGCCTGTTCTGCTGCTGCTGCCTGGCTCTTTCCACGCTGGCTGTCGCCACGGGGCGGCGTGCTCACGACGCCGACGTCAGGACTCCGACCGGCAGGGACGGTGGCACCGCCTTGTTCCTCCTGACGGGTTACAAACGGCCGCTGCCACAGCTGCCTGCCGGCCCGAAGGTGGCGCCGAAGGTAGCTGAAGTCGAGGACGAAGAGGATCCGCCGGCCGTGGCCGAGCTCCCGCCGAAGCCCCTCCCTCAGACCATGTTGCCAAGGAACGTGACAGCTGATGCCCTGAAGCCCCCACTGGGTGCGGCCCAGGTGGCTCCGCCTCCCAGGCAGCTGGTGGACGTGGATGTGTGCAGGTACTTCCTGTTCTTCTGTGCTGCATGATGTCATTTCCAGGTCAGATAAATGCTAATATCCTTTGATGTCAGGGATGTTGGGCCTTTATTCCAGCTTATTTGACTCCATCACTCCATAAATTCATT
The DNA here is from genome assembly GCF_003711565.1 of Takifugu flavidus. Classification (NCBI taxonomy): domain Eukaryota; kingdom Metazoa; phylum Chordata; class Actinopteri; order Tetraodontiformes; family Tetraodontidae; genus Takifugu; species Takifugu flavidus. Next base: position 6,484,365 of record NC_079540.1, read on the forward strand.
TCCATCTGGAACGTGTTAATCACAGTCAGGTCTCTTCTTCCTGCACCTCCGACGATCTCACCCCAGCAGTGAGAGGCGTCTGGCTGTTGCTAGGCGACGTGTAATCAGGTCTAAATGCGCTCACTGCGACCATCAGGCCGCTTTTAAACTTACGTAAATGTGCAGATATGCCAGCGCAGTTTCTGTCAGGCGTCCAATCAGTTGAGATGAATCCTCTGATGGTTCTGAGCTCTGATGTAGGAAGAATCAAGGTCACAGGTGCTGGACTGAGATCTGAAAGGGCTGTTAGGGGGAACTGAGATCAGCTGCACGGCTCTGATCCAGTTGGTCCTGATGGAACACGGCGGAACTAGAATGTGGTGAGGATGACAGTGACAAAATTCTTCATTACTATGTCACACAGGGGTTATTACGACGTGATGGGGCATTTTGACAGCACCTTTAACTGCTCCAAGGGCAGCTACATCTACTGCTGCGGCACCTGCCACTACCGCTTCTGCTGTGAGCACCAGAGGAACCGACTGGACCAGGACGCCTGCAACAACTACAACTCTCCTGTCTGGGCAGACTCGCAGGTCACAGTCACCGTTCCCGTGGACATCGAGCCCGGCCCCGACTTTAAAACCCTGCAGCAGCAGAACAGCAGGTCAGAACCCTCCCGAGATGTGAACTGCCACAGACGCTTCTCCCGAGTCCTCCTCACTTCCTGTTCTCTGAATGCAGCACGGCCTACGTGATCGGAGGGGTGATCTCCTTCACGCTGGTGGTGGCGGTGGGAGTGAGGATCGCCTTCAGCAAGGTGGCCCGCCGACCGCGGAACAGGGACATCAACATGCCCAGGTGAGCGCTCTGCTTCCCGCCTCCGACACGCCTCTGTCGCTCTCTCCGTCTTCTTCACGCCCTCCTCTCCCATCCCGATGCTTTGTCAGATCACTGGTGGATATCTTGCGTCACCAGTCCAGCCCAGTGCAGCAGGGAGAGCGGAACAACACCACAGTGCTGACAACCTCAGACGGACGAATGTCCAAAACCCTGTACACCCCCGTCCTGCAGAGCAAAGACAACCGCAGTAAGTGGCCCGAACCAGAGGAAGCGATCACACTTCTGCACATTTATCATGGATACAACGGCAGGAAAACACAAAGGTACCGGGTCCGTTACCGTGGACACCTCCTAGGCAACCATAACCAGAATGGGAGCGTTTTCTTTTACACATTTATTGACTTGTTTATGCTTAATTTGGTTGATTCTTTTCAATCCCTCCCGTTCATCTTCCTTTAAGTTAAACCTTCACAGCCAAATCTTTCAGATGAACCCAAGTTATCCTGGATGTTTTCTGGACTCTGTGTCTCTATTTGGAGCAACGAGTCTGGGCTGATTTCGGCCCTCTGGGGGTGGATACCATTGCCTCCTGGTTGTTTTCTTCCTGTGAACAGACACTTCTTCCTCAGCTGTTCTGTCTCTAAACTCCCTGCTTTCAGTCCCTCCAGGATTTGTGGGATGGGTAAATGAATTTAGCATATACTTGTGTTTTCTAGATGAACATAACATCTTTTAGCTAGGTTTTAGCTAATGCTAAGTGTAAGTCGTGCTAACCGTCCTGGAGGGGCTGCCTCTCTCCGCTCTGTCCCCCTCTGTCCTCTCTCCTTTGACACTAATGCTGACTCCACACATGGCTCTGTGTCTCTCGAGTGGTTTCCATCAGTTTGTTGGCTCTGCTCTCTCCGCAGCTGGGAACATGCACCACCATTTTAACCAGCAGGGGTCTGCTTCCAGCCCCAAACACTCCGCCACCATCGGTAAGCCTCGTGGTTAGCACCACGGCCGAGCTCGGGCGGAGTCGCGGCCTCGCTGCCACCTTGTGTGTCGGTCTTGTCGTCCTGCACTCTCAACACTGCAGTGTGGCAGCATGCAGATGTGTGTCTTAACCCTCGAAAGGTGGTGCTGAGAGTGACACATCCTCCATAAGAGCGTGCGCTGAACGTTGTCTGCTCCTGCTTCGTGCAAGCCTGTTTGCCCCCCCCTCCACGACCCCCACTGGCACCCCCATCCTGCCTCTCTCTGTGCAGCAGTACAACTGTGCTTCCAGTTAAATTCCACAGGTCTGGGCTTAAGCAAGTTTGCTGCATTTACCTGGATGTGCACCCCCCCCCCCACCGAGCACCTAGAAAACAGCAAAAAAAAACAATGCTAGCAGAAGAGTTTTGAGCATCTGTCTTGACTGAATGAGGCAGTTGTGGAAAAATGACAAAGCTAAAGAGGACGGGTTTGATTTTTCACTGAAGTTTATAAGTTATTCAGGGCCGGTTATTCCGAGCCATTACACCCACATGTGTCCCTCAGGGAACCAGTTACACAAGAAGGCATCAGAGAAGAATGGAGCAGAAGTGAAGAGTGCAGATTATAACTGCTATAACTCAGAATTTCTGTTGTTTAACAGCAAATCCTGATTATTTCGGTGATTCTAACGGACACAGTCCACTGTTGATGAGGTTAGAGATGCGCGTCACGTATCACATGTTCGGTACAGAGGTTACAAGATTGTTTTCCTCATAATTGTGTAATTAAACCCTCTCTCAGCCATCAGGTCTGTATTTTATGCCTCATTGTCACCACATTTTTCTGAATGAACCAGATGACCTCAGAGCTAGCATTGCTTTTACCCTCCTCCGCCTGTGGAAGTGGATGTGGTGTGTGTTCCCTGGGTGATGTTTAACAGAGACATTATTGCCCATTACCGTCAATGGTCAGTGCCCAGACAGGTCCAGCAGTAATCTTAACGAGATCGCCGGCCGTGGCCATCAGTGCCCCCGGATGGACTCAACACTGAAGGCGTCCGTTTGGGAGACAATGCAGCTGCAAAATGGCCAATTTTCAGGGCTGATCTCATCATTTCACCACCAGTCCTGTTGTTCTTGTTATTTACCCCCCCCCCAACCTCTGGGCAGTATGAGTCTTTGTTTCAGAAGCACCTTCTGGGTCTGAGCTCGCACATGTTGGGTGGTTCCATGTTTGAATGTCCTCCCATACTGTGTGATGTAACTGAGTATACGTGTTGCAGCGCTGCCCCGCCCCCACACTCCAATATTACATAAGGAAAATCACTTTTGTGCGTATTGATTGATGTGCTGCTTTTGCATAAACTTTGTGTGTGTTCAGTAGACACCCCCCCCCACCTCCCTCCCAGTCCCATCATGTATCTGTATGTATTTACATGTGGCTCTGATATTTCTCTTGGAGCCTCAGATGAACATTAGCGATGTATTTATAGACAGTTGCCATGGAGCTCTGACACTTTACGTTGTTTATTCAACATTAACCAGCTAGTTTCATCCTTTTATTCACTTTTCCCCTGGTTTCCTTTGTTCCTACCTCATCCCAACGATCGTCTCCTCCATTTACCCTCATTTATCTCCCTCCATCTCTGCAGAGCGTGGGCCACGCATGAACAACACCCCCCAGCTCTCCTCCGGACCCACTCTCATTTCGAGCAGCATCAAAGGTAGTGGCGGAGGGGTCGGAGGGGGCATGAGGCACAACAGCAGCCACCCCTCCTTCTCCCACTCCTTCCACAACCTGGCCCAGCTGCCCCCGTCCTTCGAGCTGGCGCTGAAACCCGAGATCAGCCGCTACAGCTCCCTGAAGAGGCTAGGTGAGCCGTGTGGGGAGGGGGCCGAAGGGACGGGTGAGAGGAGAAAAGTAATCCAGGTCGCTGCTGCAGACATTTGAAAGGCGGGGGGGGGTCAACAAACGCGCGACATGAAGCAGCCAGGTGGGATTGGAGCAGAATGGGACAAATTAGAGTTAAAAGGAGGGACACGGAAAGGTGGAAAGAATAGAGGAAATGTGGGAGGATCTTGCCAGACCAGAAGGGAATTTTCAGCAGAGGCAGTAAAAGAGCTGATGATGATGATGATGATGAAGATGATGATGAGACTAGAGCGGGAGGAAGATGAGATACTGGATAAACGAAAGGAGAGGGAAGGAAGGGTCGAAGGAATGAAGGTGGGGGAGGGGAATCGGCTGCTGGTCTGCAGGGGCCTGTTTTCCTTCGATGGGGAAGAAGCAGCCTGGCAACTTCTGTCTGTCTGTCCTGTGGTTGCTGCACACCGCAGGGGGGAGGGGGGTCGCCTCTGCAGCCTGAATGATGGATGGTTCCTGCACACGGATCCTGCCTGTGTGTGTGAGATGCTGTAGCTGTAGCAGCAGTAATGAGGTGGAAGACCAGATGAGGTTCTGGATGACTCCAATTCAATCAGAAGGAGGAACCACTTGATTCTAAAATGATTCCTCTCCTTACGCTTCAGAAGACGTCCCCCCCTCGGTTCATCCTCTTGCTCACCTCCTCATGTTTCCCTTTACCGAGGTGTTCATGGTGTTAGCACGAGCACACGACGGCGGTCATTAGCTACAGGCTAAAAGTGCTGAGTCATCGTCGACTGAATAAAGGAAGCAGAATTATTGTTAATGAGGGACACAGTGGATCAGACCTGGATCTAACAGATGATAAAAGCTTCTTTGACTGGAAAACCTGGAGATAATTTACCTTCCAGAGGGAGAGAAGGAGAGGAAGACAAACAAAGATGGTGGCCAGGCTTCTGAAGGGCAGGAAAAGAGGGAAGCAGGGTAAAAGAAGAGAGAAGGAGACAAAGGAACGAACCTGACATAGGTAGAGGAGGAGGCGAGAGGGGAGGAAGAGATGGAGAGGTGGCCGGGTAAAGGTCAGGTTTAAATTGGCTCTTGGGGAGCTGCTTCCATGGAAATGCTTTGAAGATTAAAGTCGTCTCGGGCTGCAGAGCAGAAAGCAGAGAAAGGCTGTATTACACTATTAATGAACCTCTGAAAGTTCAGCTTTCTTCTCTTCGCCTCTGTTCTTTCATTTATGCCTCATTTCTTTGTCTTCTCCTATTAAATGTTCTCAGCAGCTGATGTAACCTTGGTCAGACCTGTTTTAGTCTCCAGCTTTGTTTTCTTCCCATCCAAAAAAAACGCTCGTTTCTCTTATTTGACTCAAATATTTCTGTCTTTTCACAGGAAACTGTAATAAAGTTCGAATCTGTTCTTTTGTTGTCTGAACCAGAGAAAGAACTGGATGAGTATTCCAGCCACTACGGCTCCAAACGCCGCTCCAACGCCCCGCCCTCCTTCCACTCCTCCCAGCACCACCTGCCCTGGGGGGGCGACTACACTCTGGGGTCCAGGGGAACTTTACCCCTGAACGGCTCCCGGCCTCGCATCCACATGCCCCCGTCCACCCCCAACCCGTACCCGCTCCCCGGCCAGACGCACTACACCAGCTCCTCGTTCGACAGGCCGCCGCGGCGGGTGCGCTCCCAGGACCAGCTGCTGGCGTTTGGGGAGGGCAACTCGCTGTCGCGTCTGTCCAAGAACCAGCAACACCAGTACTACAAAGCCATGATGAACTCCAGCAGGGGCTCCAACTCGCAGACCCTCCGCAGGTGAGATCAAATATGAGGACGTCGTCGGGTGAACAATTGTTAAGAATGATCTTGGACGAAGAAAAGGTCAAATCATTTATTGGGTTTCCAGGTCCCACGAGAGGCTCCTGGTGTCTCCTGACCGTCTGGAGGACCGCTTGATGGCGATGGGGCTGATTATGGGAGGGGGCGACAGAGGAGCGGGGAGCGGAATGGTGCCCACCATGGGCCGACTCAGCCATCACCAGAAGGCCCAGTCGCAGCAGAACATCTGCGTCACGCCTTCCCTGGATCGCCACCACATGATCAAGATGAACTCCCACCCGACGCCGGGCCACGACCACGACCGCACCTCTGCCGCCATGCCAGTGATGGGCATGCAGGGCGGCTGGGACTCCCACAGCGGGACGGGCACCGGGGGCCACCCCAACGCCCGACGGATGGCCTTCGCCAGCAAAAGGCAGAACACCATCGAACAGCTGCACTTCATCCCAGGAGGAGGAGGGGGGGGGCAGGGACTGCGGACTGGGAGCAAGAACGAGGTGACGGTGTGAGGGGCGGAGCGAGGCAGGCGAAGGCTAAGGCTTCTGAAGAAATGGCGAGAGATTTAGGAAGGCAAGCGTGGTTTGGTCTCAGCCGGGGGGGTCTCAGGGTCCCGCACTCGGCCCCCCCCCCGCTTCATTAAGAGAGAACGGCGCCCTCGGTGCCAGTTCGGCCAATCGGTTTAGTCACTTTGTGCATTGAAAAAGAAAATATTTAGCCATTCTTTGTAAAGGGGAGACAGAAATGTCCACTTAGAAGAGCAAAAAAACACGGTGTGAGTGCAGTCGTGAGGGCTGCCGGGTGTTCGCTGGGTTTTTATTGAAGGACACCCACCGGGGTTGATCGCACCGCCCTCGCGAGCTCTTGGAATTCACGGCGGATGTTTGGGAGCGCTGAGGCGGGTTTGCTTGTCTTTGTATTTATACGAGTATTTAAAACCAAACACGTTGCTTTTGTATGAAACTAACCTGATAATAACATTAATAGTAGTATTATTATCACTACTGAGCCCTGTAAGACTTTGTGTATCCTAGACTGAAACTCCTATTTAGCCCTTAGACGGCCAGTTTGACACATCTGAGCTGCCCTTCCCTTCTGTCTCGGCGTAATTGGACAACAACGCAACAAAACACTTGAAATAAAAGCCATTTATAGTGTGACAGATCCCTTCACCAACACAGGCTGCTGCTACAGGCCCAGTCACACCAGCACTAAAGTCAGATTTCAGCTGAAAAAAATGTGAATTTCCTTGAACTGATTGTGATTATTCGATATCCTAAAAGCTAAACTTCCGTTTTCAGAATGTAAACCTCTGGTGGAAATGCATTACCTTCACTAAAATTGTTCGGTTTGCCAGCAGACTTGCTACATCTGTGAGCAGAAGTCCAGTTCAGATAAAACGAGAATGATTGACAACGCTAGCACGTTAGCATGTTAGCGAGCTGTTAATTCCTGGGGTGACTGGGCCTCCAGAGGAAAATCCAGTACAGTACAGTTCTAGCTAACTTGAAGCCTTTGTACAGTGAACTTTAGTGGGTGTTTATCATCTATGAATCATTGTGCTGTGACCCTTTTTCATAATAATTACAAAACACGTTGGAATCATGCGCACTGGTGGTCTAGTACATTAAACGCACAGGACCCCCGAATCCAAAATATATATTTTATGTTTTTTGAAGTAAAGTTTTGGGAAACTGATTAGTTTGCTCCACATTTAAACCATCATTATGACTTGTTACTCTTTTAATTATTGACCTTTTAACCTTGAACTCAATTTCCACATAGTTTAAAACATAAATACCACAGAAGTCTTAGAAAATAGTTTTGTGTTTGTGTTGATTTCATGATTATTGGAATCATTTAAATCTGATCTGGTTTCAACGCTTGTGAACTCTGAGTAACGGTGAGATCCTGAGTATTTTTGTCAGGTTGAATTTTGTTCCCACACATCAGCACCAGAGACTGTTCAACAAGTTACCTTGACTAGCTTAGTTGGCTAACTTACTCGTTCTATTGGGGGGGTCCTGTCGGTTTAATAGCCCACCCAGTGATCAAATGTGACTCAGCCACTGTTGAAAACTCCTCATGAGTTTGTAAAGTCGAGGGTTTGAAACCCTGCTCCCGTGCTACGACGCCATTTTAACTCGCTATTCAGCTGCTGTGAGGGGGGCAACACTGGGGAGGGGGGGCGAGGGACACACTTCACACTTCAAGGGCTAAACTGAATCATCGTTGTGTGTCTGTACAGCGTCTGCTGCTCATCTTCATCCTTCTCTCTCCCACACTTTAATCCAAAATCCAAACGTTGCGGTTTCAATGGGTGACGCAGAGAAGGAGGCCGCCATGATGTCATGTTTTCTGCATTTACCAGCTTCTCTTTAATTTTCTCTGGCTGTGAGATGGACCTGAGGCGGGGTGATTGACAGACGAGGGTCACTTCCTGCAACAATTCACGTGCAATTACCCCCCCCCCCCCCCCGACCAGACATTTGTTTCCTGTCACATGTATTTATTTTTTAACAACTGTGTATTTTAATGTATAATCTTGAATTTTCAATATTCAAAGTTTCTAGTGGAATTGAAAAAAAAACCCAACAAAAAAAAAGAAAAACCTTTTGTGTTTCGGAGAAGAAAAAAGAGCCGATGCAATCAGAGAAAAGAGGAACCGCATGACCGTGTCAGAGGCCAGTGTTGATGTCACAGCGTTGTGTGTAAATGTGTGTTTTCATTTGTGTACGTAGCTCTGTGTCTTCTTCTTCTTGGGAATGCCGATCCTCATTTTTGACCAAACCTTCAGCCACTTTTTGAGGCATTGACGTGTCCATATCAACTCTGATGAAACTTTAATGGCCTGCCGTCTGACCTTTTTTAAAAATGTTTTATTTATTTATTATATTTTGAGAAAAGGGATGTTTTTGTCGTGGAGCTGAGATGAGGACGCTATTTGGATTTGTCTCATTTTAACTGAATTCAAGCCTAAAGTTATAAAAGTGGTTTGAAGTTTTGGGAAAAGTGTTTTTAGAGGAGAGAGGAAGAAAACAACAGGGCGGAGTCTGTAGGTGGGGCGGGGTCTGGTGGGCGGGGTCTGTTTGTGGGGCGGGGTCTGGTGGGCGGGGCCAATGACACATGAATATCTGTTGTATTTTTAATGTCTTGTTTCTCCTCATAAAGGCCTGATGCTGATGTATCCCATGTTCAGCTAAATGCTCCCCTGGTAAAAGTGTGTCTGTGTGTATGCGTGTGTGTGTGTGTGTGTGTGTGTGTGTGAGCGTGTGTTAACCACTGGAGGAGGCGGGTGGGGGGGTTAGGTGGGCAAATTTGTATTGTTGAAGCTACTCTGCATACCTCAAACTGTATGATATATTTATTTATTACACCCCGTATATGTCTGTTTCCAAGAATATCCAAACAAAGGTCACACTGATGTGCAATCCTTTTGTTATTGGTGATTAATTCTTGCATTTGTAGAAATCTACTGTTTAAGAATAAGAATAAAAATAATAATTAAAAAAAACAAACACACACTTTAATCCTTGTCAGTTCATTGCAAATTGTATAGTTGAGACATTGTCCAACTACTGGATTAAACATGCTAAAATGCTTAATAGATGCTAACGAGCTTCTTTACTGACTGTTATTGATGGGAATATTGAGGTGGGTCCCCCTCCATGAGCTAGCATGGCATTTGGCCGTGTTTTTATGGAGAAAACAAATTAGATTATTTCATAATGATTTCTTTGCTGCGATGAAGCCAATTTTTTAAACCTTTTGTGCAGCAGAGGCTGAATTGGTCATTAAAATGAGCAGAATTAAACTGCAGGAGCGGATGAAGGCAGCGTTCCTCGAGCGGAACGGCTCATTGACCTTTCAGACCCACCCAGAGAGCAGCTCTGATGTATTGTTTAAATGGTTTTATAGATTGTGCTTTACTTTATGTAATTATTTACATACCTGCAGTGTGTTAGTGCAACACAGCAATTAAATAAGAGCTGAGCCGGCGGGAAACCTGAAGCAGCAACATTCAACCAATCAATACTTTTAAGGCTGTGGAGGGAGAGAAAACACACCCATCAAAGCCAACCCAGCCCACAGTCGCATAAATATCCCCCCCCGCCTCCGTCGACTTTCAAAGTCAGCCAAAAAAAATCCAGTGCTGGTGACATCATCTGGACAATAAAGGCAGCACCATAGCGTCAAAATGATGACAATGTATGGAAATGTCTGCTTTCAGGCCTAAAGTGCAGCCAGCCACCAGAGGGCGCGCATCCTGCGGCATCTTAACCTGGAATTGAATGTTCCAGTGTGGATAATCTGGTGGCATCTAGTGGTGGAATTGAGGATTGCAGGAACGTCGGGGAACCTACGGTGGCTGCAGAGGATCAGAGCATTTTCCATGGAAGCCGCGTTCTGTATATCACTTATTTAAACTGATTCACCATTTATTTTAACCAAATTGTGTTTATTTGGGTCCTTAATAAATAAGACGTGATTAATTCTGAAGAGTGACGTCATTATTTTCCACAAATAAAACATTTTATTTCCCCTTTATATTGTGATGATTATCAATATCCCTCACTGCGCTCTTGGCAATTTTCCCATTGTAGTACAACGCGCACGCGCACGCACGGGGCAGTTTATGCAGCATGCGCCTTAATGATCCTTAATTGACTAATTAACATTTCACACGCTTGCTGTGAAAACAGACGCGCACGCCCGTCTCACTGTGGCGCGATGTCAGGATCCTTTAGGCGTGCAAAAGGCGTGTGCGCGTGTCCGCGCGCACGCTGTCTCCCCATCCACGAGCAGCATGTCGGTTAGACAGCGGATTTCACACGCGCAGTCGGCGTGAGCGGAGGATCGGCGGCCGGACCCACCGACCCGCGCCTGGTTCTACCCGGAACCATTATGCAGACAGGAAACGACCATTTTAACCCGAGCAGCAGCGGAGGAGCCGTCGTCTACCGACGGGGGGCACCGACTACCGACAAGGGCGGAAAACGGCCAACTGTGGAGAAAAGAGGGGAGAAATAGGCACAGACGCGGAACAAAGGCGCCATTCGAGCGGGGAGGACCCGGGAACCGTCGGAGCGGCCGGACACCGGCGCCAGACAATGGACATAAGAGCTCAGGACAGCGGAAACAGTTTTTGTTAGCGAGTGAAAAGCAGCCCCTGGGCCGATGGGGAGTCGGGCCTTTCACGGTGTTTTTCCATGGGTGAAGAATAAGGCCCCGCTGACAGGCACCAGGGACCCTGCTTCTGCGGTGCGCTCCCTGCTCCATGTTTATGCCCGCTAGCCCCGATGTTTCTGGGCTTTCCCCCCGCAGCCAGTGGAAGAACGCTAGCAGGTAAAAACAAAAACAAAAGCCGCCCCCAGCAGGGCTACAGCGGCTAATGCGTTAGCTGGCAAGCTAGGCGAGGCTAGCAGCTCAGCTAGGTTGCTATGCGCATTGAGGAGCGTGTTTGCGGACAATTGTGGGGTTTTAACACAGTTGGCCGCGTTTTTAAGTTGTTTGTCCGAGAGTGTCTGGCGGGACGTGTGGGGAAAATGCCAGTTTGCGCTGGTAGGTTGGGAATTTGGGCAGTTCCCGTCGCTGCCAGGGTGATTATGGATGCTAACAGTGGGCAGCGACACTCATTAGTATCCGTCTAACCTGTGCGGTCATCGCTGCATCTTTCAGGCTGTCGACCGGAGGTTTGTCGGCGGAGGAAGCCAACCATCCGCAGCGGACAACCAGCCCCGTCAGGATCCGCGAATCTGCCGGTAAGAAGGAACAAAACACAGTCGGACTCCTGCAAACGGTAAAAAAAGTTCTGTTAGCTTAATGAGCTGCGTCCCTTCCAACTAGAACTCCAGGGAAAGTTCAAGCATTGGTCTGAAATATGGGAAAAGGGAGGATTTGAACTCTTTTATTAAGTTTGGACCAATGTTTCCCCATGTGCATCAGTTTGAAAGTTGATTTATTTCGGTTCAATGTCATCAATCAGATAGCATCGTTGCTTGTTTACAGCCTTTATTTTATTCGAGCTTCTTTGCTTTCTGATTCCCATAAACAACAAATAAAATCAGTGAATCCTTCAAACAATCAAGTAACAAGTGGGTTTTGTTCTTCCTGTGTATCTTTTGCGTGTTTTTTCTCTTTGTTTGATTCACAATATATCTCAAAGTTGGACTTGAATGGAGTCTTTTTTTTAACCAGAACAGAACTTTTATACCGTTAAGGTGATGATAAATGCAAACGATGTGTTATTGATTGTAAGTTAGCTTCATCAATTCCACCCTCCTCTATTTCACCAAATGCATCTCCTACCTGGAGGATTTTAATCAATTGGTGAGGAGAATTGACAGTGTCAGTCTTCAAACCTCCCGCGTTTTTAATTGGTGTGTGATGAGTGATGAGCAGTGGCGTCCTGCAGAAGCTGAGCTTTCTTCCTTTGATTGGCATTACTCTGATAACTGCCTCTTCACTGGCATTTTTTACAGTGTAATAAACAAAGGTTCATGCTACAAATCTGTCTGGCGGCATAATTACTGTCCGGATTAAATGTGTCCTTCTCAGCCGTGTCACGCTTGGCGCTATCATCTGTTTTAGGGGGACCGTCATCTTGTTTGTAAGATTTGCGCTTGAATCACTCATTCGTTGTTTCTCCTGACCCGTTAGGCCGTCTGAAGATCTTCACGGAGGGACGGAGGGCTCGTGAAGCGATGGTTCCTCCTCCACTGAAGTAACAAACTCCTCCTCGTGGGACCCGCTGAGCTGATCTGAAGAGTCGGCCTGCTGTTATGGAACACTAAAGACTGCTTTTTATAGTATTGTTTAGTTTATTTACCTATTTATGGACTTTTTGTAACGCACCACTGAAGCACTTAGAGGCTCCAGAGTATCAATTGGACAGAAGCTTTTGGGGGATTATTGTGACTTGTTTGGGTGGGAAGAACACCAGGATACCTCAGCACTCGCACCAGGACTGAAGTCACAGTCTGTCCGTGTGACAAGGGCTCACTGCTGTTTTCCAGCACCTTTAGGCTTAGCCATAGCTGGATTGGGAGATGTTCCAGTTCAGCAAGTACCCCATGGACATTTTAGAGATGCTTAGTGGACACCAAGCCCACCAGTTCAAAGGCCTTGGATTAGAACGGCAGCTGAGCCACCAGCAGCAGGTCCAGCTGCAGCATCAGCAGCAGCTCCAACAGCAGCATCAGCCCTCCGCTGACACCTCGGGAAGCCTCCTGTCCGGGCTGGGACTGGGATCGCTTCAGAGTTCTCGGAGTAATGCTTTCGCCGACTCCTCCCTGTTTGCCAAAATGAGCGCGCCTTCCATCAGCCATCAGAGTCAGTCGTCCTCCTCGTCCCACAGCTCCAGGAAGTCCAGTAAGATCAGCAGCAGCGGGAGCGGCAGCGGGAGCTCCTCTGGATATCCCCAGTTCCTGCGCGGCCGTTCCACCCGGCTGAGGCTGCCTTGGCTCAGGAGCAGCTCCATTCCGGGATGGGACGATTTGACTTTGGTGGGAGCAGCGGCGGAGGAAGCACGGGCGTCATTGGTGGAGTCGTCACGCCGGCGCCACCACCTCCCCCACTGCACCCGGGCCTCTCTGTCCCCCAGGCGACCCCTGGCCCCTGCTCCTCCTCAGCGTCTCCCTCCACCTCTTCTTCGGCCTCCAATAACCCCTCTGGCAGCACTACCGTCCCCTTAGTGGGCCAGTCGGACCCTCGCAGCCTCCACCAGCAGTTCAGCTGTATGCTTGCGGCCAACCAGTACTTCCTCTCTGGCGTCCCCACCAACAGCAGCCTGGAGCAGTTCCTCGTCCAGCAGGGAACCCATAATCACCTGGGTCTGGGCCTGAGCCAGAGCACCAGCGACTCCAACGCCACGCTGGCCCCCGCCCCATCTCTGCACTCGTCTCACAGCCACACAGCCCCCCAGCCTCAGCAGCAGCAGCAGCAGCTCACCCCTCACGCCTTATCTCACCCTCACAGTCACACGCACCACCCGCACCCTCTCCACCCGGCACCCCAGCCCGCCCCTCTGGGTGGCTTTGATTTCCAAAGCATTCCAGTCCTCTCCTCCAACCAAATCGCTTCACTGATGCAACAAGAGGCCGGCCTCCCCCTCCCCCTGCCCCTCCACCTGTCCCTCTCCAAGGACGACGCGGGGAAGGCGGGGGACAGCGCCTCGTCTTCGTCGTCCGCCGGAGGCAGCAGGAGGAAGAAGGCGATGGCGGGCTACCTGCCGCAGCGGAAGGTGGACAACAACAGCAGCAGCAGCAGCAGCAGCAGCAGCAGCTCCAACGGGCACAGCCAGAGCTCCTCCACGGGCCTGGTGGGGGCCGCGTCCGGGATCAGCAGCATTGGAAGCGAGCCGCAGCATTCCTCCCTCCTCTCGCCGTCGTCGCAGCAGTCCTCCTCCACCGTCTCCTCCTCTTCGTCGGCCCCTCCGGCCAACCCCACCTCCGTGCTCATCGCCAACGGTAACCCACAGTTGTCCAAATCCCAGGAAACGCGTGGCAGCAGCGTGGCCAGCCAGCCTGAGCCAGAACCCTTGTACCACTGCGGCGAGTGTGGGAAGACCTTCACCCACCTCTCCAGCCTCCGGAGGCATCTCCGCAGCCACGGCCTGACGCCCGAAAGCCAAAGCAGGAAGTCCAACTGTGAGTCCCCCAGCCCCGAGCGGATATTCTGCTGCGGCGAGTGTGGGAAGAGGTTTAAAAAGCGGGGTCACCTGATCCAGCACAGCGTGACCCATTCAGAGAACCGACCGTTTGTCTGCAACATCTGCCAAAAGTCCTTCAATCGTCGGGAATCTCTGACGAGACACGAGAAGATCCACGACGAGAAGCCCTTCCGCTGCCCCGCCTGCGGGCGCTGCTTCCGGGAGAGCACCTCCCTCCTCAACCACGCTGCCTCAGGTGCGTGTGGAAAACCCCCCCGGAGTTCCAAAAACAAAACCCTGAGCGGGAGGAGCAGCTCTTCCAGCCCCGGCAGCGGTAAGATGGGAGGTGGGAGAGACAGAGTAGCCATTTCCAACAACGGGGCCTCGCTGGCCAACGACAAATATGCAACAGATTATTCCAGAAGCCGCTACCAGAGCCAGTCGTCCTACGGCGGCGGGGGCGTGGACGACTACAGACGGCAGTCTTCATCACTGTACTCGGTGAGCACGCTCGCCAGTGACATGGGCAGCCAAACTCTCCGCAAAGCCCCTTTAGCCCCCACCCTCCACCCCCACCCGCAGAGCCAGCAGCCGCTACCGCAGCAGCAGCAGCAGCCGCAGCATCATCACCACCAGCCGCCGCCGCAGCCCCACCTCCCGCTCTCCTCCCTATTGGATGATTCGGAGGATGAGGTCACCAGCAGCGCCATGTCGGCCATCGCGGCGGCGGCGGCGGCTTCCTGTGACATCAACACAGAAGGTCGGGAAGGAGAGAGGAGGGACATCATCGGAGGCCTGTTGGGGGGGTTGGGGTTTAACATAGACGGTCCTTCTTCGACCTCCGGCCTCAACGGCTCCACCATCCCGCTCACCCACCCCGGCCAGCCCCACGTCAAGCCCAGGAGGCCGAGGAAGCCCCGAGAGAAGAGGGACCCCAACAGCATCGTCAGGAGGAGGCGGAGCCCGGCTCCTCCGGGCGACGGCTCCGAGCGCCCCTACTGCTGCCAGATCTGCGGCAAACGTTTCAGGAGGGCCGAGACCCTGAGGAGACACAACCGCGTCCACACGGGGGAGAAGTCTCACGCCTGCGAGGTCTGCGGCAAACTGTTCCGGGAGCCTTTTCACCTCACCAAACACCTGACGGTGCATTCTGGGCAGAAGAACTACAAATGCAACCTGTGCGGGAAGATGTTCGCCTACGCTCAGAGCCTGGTGAGACACGGGAAACTCCACCGGAGGGGCGAGATCGACAACCAGGGTAGGAGAGTCAAAGGCGGCGCCGCCGCCGTCAGTCAGGTGACCAACGCGGCCAACTCCGACTTCTTCTCGTCCTGCTCCCAAGGCGAGAAATCTCCGATCCACGGCACGCCCTCACAGAGGCTCTACACCTGCACCGTGTGCTGGAAGTCGTTCCGCCACTATTTCGACCTGACGGCGCACCAGCAGACTGTACACGGCGGCCGGGTCGGGCTGGGGAAGTCCTTTCGCTGTGAAGTGTGCGGCAAAGCCTTCGCCTACTCCAACAGCTTAGTGCGCCACAAGTTGTCCCAGCACGGCATCGACCGCAGCGGCCAGCGCGTGACCCAGCCCCAGCCCGCCGCGTACCCGCCGCTCTTTTATGACTCCGGGTCAGGTTCCGCCTTCGCTGGTTCCTCCCATGTTCCTCACGGTGCCGACGGGCAGCAGCAGCAGCAGCAGCAGCAGCAGCAGCAGCAGCAGCACCCTTTTTACTACCGCTCCAAAACGTTCCAGAAGCGCCACGGAAACGCAAAAAAGCCGAGGAAGAAAAAAAGGCGGCTGGTGATCCACAGCATCATGAGGGACGGGAAGCTGGTGGGCGTCCCGCTCAGTAAGGAGACGCGCAGGAAGCTGCTGATGCTGAAGAGGAGGAGGGGCAAGCTGCAGGCGCAGCTCAACAAGAAGAAGATGCTGGCCCAGCTCAAGATGAAGAGCGACGTGATAAAAGTCAAGTCGTGGTGCGGGGGGGCGGTGCGGGTGGTGGGCCTCACCTCCATGGACATCCCCATCAAGCGCTTCCTCTGTCCCGTCTGTCCCAGCGCCACCTACGCCAAGCACGGTTCCCTCCTGGTGCACTACGCCGTCAGACACCCGCCGAGGAACTCGGGTCGCCGCGCCCGCCTGCGGTGCCAGGTCTGCGGGAAGCGCAGCGGCTCGTTGCACAGGGCCCTGAGACACAGGGGCCAGCACCTGAAACGGTTCCAGTGCTGCAGATGCAGACACCGATTCTGGAACCCCGGGCTTCTGGCCCGCCACAGGTTCTCCTGTCGGGGGATGGCAGCTAACGGCATGGACCAGCACTGGGAACTGATGAAGCCGGCGCGTTTGGAAAGCGGCCATTCTCCGGTCCAACTAGCGGTCCCGGTTCTGGTCCAGCCAGAGAGATCAACAGTTCTGACTGACTACAGCCAGTAAAAACAGAACCACCCTACGTTTTCTAGACTAGATTTTTATGTTATTTTTTTTAACAATGAGCAGCAAACAGAGCTAGCCAGTTTTTTAACAGATGGGAACCGGGGGGGGGGGGGGGGGGGGTTAGTGTTACTACTGTAATAAACCCGGAGCTCCACCCCAGCTCCGACTTCCAGAGGTGGTGGAGCGGACTTCAAAAGTCTCAGAATCAGAACCACTGTCCCATGTTTTAGAACCTGTCTGACATCCGTTGGTTTTAATCACAACAGTTTTAATCACATTTAAAGCACATAGTCTTCGTCTCTGGCTTTCTGTGTGTGTTTATGTGGAGAATGATCACTTTTTAAAAAAAAATCAAACCAATTAGATGACGTCTGTCTGCCCTCCCCATCAAATCTAATAAAATTCTAAACAGTGGGAGAACCTGCTGGTTCCAAAAGGCTGATGTTTGAGGCAGACGGGGAAAAACCCCACAAAGGAGAAGTGTTGTCACGTGTTTAATGTACACTACTTTAGTTAAAAAGATCTGCAGACGTGCAGGAGACAGGATTTGAAAAGGAAAATAAGCAAGTGTGCTGTACAATTCGTATTATATTTTATATATTTTTTTCCGTTTTATTTTTTACTCCAAGTATCTTTTTTTTAATCATCGTTGGTATTGTATGGGTGGGAGGGGGCAAAGTGGGGTCTGCCTTTGTACAACCGTGGGATGAGTATATGTATTGATGTGATACCCCCCACACACACTGTACCTCCTTTTACCTGCTCCCTTTATGCCACAGTTATGCCCAGTTTTTGTATGAAATACATGTAAACACATAGATCATTATTAGGTTCTGTCCAGATGTGTTTTTTTTTTCTCTGTAAAACTAAAACATGTAATATTATTACTAAATTACTATCCTCTTCTTTGCCTAAAAGTGCGTTGTTGAAAACCCTCAAATAAAAAAGTATTAAATATTTAATGTCCCTCTTTGATTTAAACCATTTTTATGGTTATATAAACTAAAACGGCATGCAAGAGTAATTATTTAAGATGATATATAAGAAATGTTGCACGGTTGTTAGGAGAATGAGCATAGTGGACAGGGAGTTTTCCCAATGGACATCATTTATTAAATATTTGCGTTTCAATATTTTACACATCATTTTAAAAGTTTAAAGCAACGCTGCTGCATTACTGGAAACTGGCCACCAGATGGAGCCATTTAAACACTTCGTAATTTGTCTGGAGTAACTGAAGGTTCGTGCGTGTGTGGTTGATAAAGAGAGAGATCGTGTGTGATCATTTTTTCGGCCAGACTCTCCCTCCAGGAACTTTAGTCCCTATCGCAGCTTCTGCATCCCATCCACAAAACACAGGAAAGACGTATTTTGTTTTGTGGTTTGCTTAAATTCCACAATCACAGGTCGATGTGATTGAAACCTTATTTTATTGCATGGAAATAATATCTATATCTAAGGATATCTAATAATATCTAAGGACGATGAAAAACACAGTCAGTTCACTTCTGTGTGCCAGCACAGCCATTTTATTCTCTCTGTCCCAGTATAGTCAGTCTAACCAGTTCATCTAACATGTCATTGAATGTGTTTACATGTATAAGTCACCTTACATCTTCAGAAGCCTTTTCAACATTTTGTCATCGGTCAGTGTCATCATTGGTTTGGGTTTGATGTGTTTTTAGTTGCTGAGAGTTGGAAGTTATATTAGATCAGAGATTAAGGAACAATTACAGTGTTTTTCTTGTATTTCCACACCTCAAAAAATGTCCTTGTTCTGACTTCTCAGAACAGGAATAGTCTCTTTTTTCCCCCTGAATGTGTTTCGGCTCATTATTTTACTTTTGATTCAGGCATATTTCATATTTGTTCTCCGCTTCAGTCGCTGCTTTTCTGCCGAATAAATCTTTTCCTGAACCCTTCGGACGTTAATCCTCACAATCACAAACACCACCCAGAGCCAGCCTGTCACGCGGCCATGGCATGGGGAGCTCTGTGGGCGGAGACTGCGTCCTAGTTTCAGCCAATCAGGAGCGGAACGAGGCAGCGAGCGACCTAGTTTGAACCAATCACCGCTGGGTAAAGACGCCGACAGACAACAGTGTGCGCGTGCCGGGGCCATGTGCTGAGTCGACGCTGAGCGCGAGAGGCAGACAGGGACACGGAACATGGAAGAAAACATACAGCTCGAGGCCGATTTTATTGGATTAAATGAAAGAGGGTAACCTCTTCATCTGATTTAGAAGCAATTTGATAGGTATAGGTTTAAATGTTACACTTAACCATATTTTTAAGATGAGACAGAGGTGGGGGGGTCGACGGGCACCTCAGGTGCGCACGCGTCACTTAAGCTTTGCTCTGTGACAGCGGTCGTCACTGTTGTTTTGACTCTTCAATGACAGCGTGAGAGAAGAAGGGGCGTGGCGTCTTGAGATCAATCCAGGAAGAAGATAAGACTGTGAGGGCGTGGCTTAACCCGTTAAACCCTCGGCCGCTTTCAACCATTGGATTAGCACTGAGGGAGGCGTGGTCTTTGGATACTAAAGCATGTTGCGTTCGCCCGTAGAGGAAAACAGATATACAAATCGAGCTCGGTAACCACAGACTATTTGCTATGACCACAAAACATACTGATGTGTAAAATAAAGATAGAGAAATGATTTTCGCTAATTTTTAAACTGTATTACTTATAAATAAACCTATAGCTTAATTACTGCGTTTATTTCCTTACAAATATATTAAACAAAAAAATGCTTATGTCATCAGAGAAAAGTGGCTTCAACATAGGGACTCGATAAATCCCTGATATTAATTTTATTACTGTATTTGCTTAAGGTTCGGCAAATCTAAGGAAGAGTGTTCTCTTTTCCCAGCTTTCTCACGGACCATGAACGCAGTACAAGCGATGGAGTAGAGAAGGATGTCACGCGTGCTGGGGCGGGGGCGTGGCCTGAGTATGCAAACGATCGACGCCCCCAAGCGCCTTTCCCCCGTGAGCGGTGACGTCACAGGAGCAGCCCGTGTTGGTTCCAGCTGACTGACAGAGAGAGAGAGGGAGAGAGAGACACAGAACGACAAAAAAAGAGAGAAGTGTGTGTGAGAGAGAGGGAGGGAGAGCGAGGGGGAAAATAAGAGCCATCAGTTCCATCTATCCGACTCCCACACCGGATATTATCATTATAATTATTTTTCTCTTTATTTTCTCCATCGACCCTTTTTCGCTCATATTTCTTCTTCTTCGCCTCGACTGGACTCTCCTGGGTCTAATCCTTTCCCTCCCCTGCATGGGACGACAGACATCCACATTTTCATCTGCTTTCACTTTATGTTTAACCTTTCTACTCTCCGGAATAAAACTACCGGACCGGACCGGGACCCAAGCGAGGACCGTCTTGCTCGCCTGTCCGTCAGCGGTTGTTTCCGGAGGATGAATTAAGCTCGGGAACATGGTGCCATTCTGGAGATAAGTCTGCTCTCTCTTCCTTTCCTCACGTTCTTTGGCGGACAAAACCGAGCCATCAGGTGAAAATCGGGAGCGCACGCACGCACGCACGCGTCACCTGCCCATCCGTCCTCTGTTTTCGGGTGTTGACGCCGCGCCTGTCAATTCCAACCTCTAATTGGATTATTGCGATCTTGAACTTTTAACAGTCTGCAGGTTCTCGCCGCCTCCCCCCTCGCCTCCCCCTCCTCCTCCTTTTGCCTAGAAGTTATGTCAAGGCCTCTCACCCAACTCTTGCCGCCGGATCTCCCTGCAGGGGCCACCAGCCCCCACTTTGGAGCCAGCAATCCGGCTGGAGTTGGGGCTCAAGGCGGTCACCTGACGTCCATGACCAACCTGAAGTCACTGCTACAGCTGCCAATCAAAGCCGACCAACGAGGCATCAAGGACTGCTGCGAGATGAAAGGTGAGTGCGTGTATGTGCACGTGCGCGCGTGAGAACGGCCCTGGGCTTCTGCAAGTTCTTAAAGGGACAGTACATAGATCGGCTCCAATGGGGGAGGAGATGCACAAAACCAAAATACAATTCAGTTGAGAAGAACGTTTGGCTTCATTTGTTGTGATTATTGGTGCAACATAAAAATTGACAACAGGGATTAGCATGATGCTATGGTGGTGGTTTGCATGGTTCCTGGTTTGTATTGGTATAGGAACCAAATTTACCAGTCGAACATGAACTTTCAGCTCTGTTTGTGTCATCACATGTTAAAAGAACCCAGAAATGAAGCCAGTGTGTGTTGGTCCACATTCTGTCCCAGGTCATGGGTCGGACAGTCAAAGCCGCATTTCCACGTCGCGGTCCAACATGGTGACCAAAGTTCCCAGTGTGCACGGTGGTGTCAGTGGGAACACCAACCAGCTTTAGGGGAGGGGCTTAATTAGACAGGCTGTCATCCGGGGAGACATCACATTCTAATGATTAATAAATATAAATTATTTTCTGTAGAAATAACAGTATTTTGCTTTAATATCAGTTGTATCACGGTGATTATTAATGCGTGTGTGTGTGTGTGTGTGTGTATGCATGTGACTGAGTGGGAAGGTGTGATTGTGAAAGACAGAGGAATGGCTTATCTAAACACACACACACACACACACACACACACACACACACACACACACACACAGTGCTATAGCTTTATTAGAAGGTTCCCATTTGCATGTCGGCGTTTGGTGGCGAAATTATTACCGTAGCTGAGCGGAGGAGGAGAAGGAGGGTTAAAAAAAACCACAAACACACTCTGGAGTAGATTCTACTCAGATTCTACTGACTGAACTGTTTCCCATCTGCCAGCTGTCATGACAAATATTAACCAGGCTGCTTCTTCTTCCTCTCCTGATGCCATAATTCCTAAATCAGCTGCTGTCACTCACACACACACACACACACACACACACACACACCACACACACACACACACACACACACACACACACACACACCCACCCCTGTTAAAACACTAACATCTCACATCCACTGTGAGGTCACGTTGTCACGAGTCAGCCCTCACAAGTGTAGATAAATGTGCGAAGGTGGAAACGGTGCTGTTTTGCGACCTCTGGCGGCTGTTACTGGCTCTTCTTTTTTTGCATGAGGAGGTGGAGGAGGAGGGGATGATGGTGAGCACAGCTGACAGGCTCTTCACAGATTCACAGAGAGAGAAAGCAGCTCAGCGGCCTCGGCTGTGTCCTCATTGTCAGCGTTCATACAGCCCAGAGCGCTCTAATGATGGCTGATGCGTTCAGGGGTGTGAAGAAAAATCACGTTTCACATGTGATGGGGCTTTTTTTCCGTTGCCGTTTCCCTTCACGAGCAGTTTCGCTCTTGCTTTTCCCTCTGATGTTTTTTTTGTTTGACGCCTTCATAACCGCCCACTCCATCCATCACCCCCGTCTTTCCTCGCACTCGTTTCTCTCCTCCTCTCCTCCTCGGTCCCTCAGCTGATTTACATTTTCTCAGGCTTGTACAGTGTTCACTCTTCATCTCTCACTTTTGCTACCATCCACTCCTGCTGCTCTTGCAGGGATTTCCCTTCCAGTAGTAGGAAGCAAGTGAGTTTTCATCATACGGATGGTGACGACTTAGAATCACTCACCATCATTAGAAATCCAGAAAAGACAAGTGATCAGTAGATTAAATATGAACTCCAATGACAGCTGTGAAGCCATCAGGAATGCCAGGATATCAGTTCAGTAATGACGAACTGAATGTGTTGAGCCTGTTTATCTTGGTTTATAGACACATTCTGATGAGATATTTGGGCTTTATGAGCTATTAACGAAGCCGGATCAACCTTGAAATCCTGGATACTTCACAGCACCTGTGTTTATGTGCTCGACTGACTGTTTTAGCATCGATTCCTTTAAAAGGCAGCAACCCAAATCACCCAAGTCGTGATCGCATGCTATCATGCTAATGTGACCCTTGCTAGCCATGAGGTCCCGCAGGCTGAATTCAGCTGTGTGACTGGCACCAGATCCCAAAAGGCAGATCTGAGTTTCTTTGGTTTTATCTAGGATTGTTTTGGATGATTGGAGATGATCTAAACAAGCCTGACCTCTCACGTCCAGGAGACCACAGCAGGGGCCCTGTGGGACCTCCGGGACATGGGACAGTGGTGGGACAGTTCTTTAGGGCTTCATCTGTGACTCTGTTCTATCCCATAATTCCCATAAATATGAGAACTATGGGTTGAATGAGTCCGATTTTAAATGGCTTTTAGTGTCTGGTGGTCACATCCTGATCTGATGGTGATGAGTTTAAATGATGCCAACTGGTCTGCAGTAGAATGAGTGCCCCTTAGAAACAGGAGGCGGAGGATGGTGGCGACTCTGTCCATCTTTGTCATCATGTGATAATCTTGTTATAATTGTCTTTATGTCTTTTAATCCCTTCAGATTGAATTTTCCAGCCCTCCTCCGCCTCCGGAGCGCCGTCTCCTCCTCAATAGTCTCTCTCAGCTCATTTAAATCTGCTTTTTATTACTATTTTATTATTAGTTTTTATTATTCAGCCATTTATTGAATATGCACTTTGCAGCATGGCATAATTCATCCGAATCCTTTCATCAGAAGAACAAAGAGGCTAAACAAAGATTCTCGATTTGGGTTTTATTCTGGTTCTGGAATTTTGATGCTGTTTCCCTCCGTGAGAGGTCGGTCAAGTCAGCTTTATTTATAGAAGCGTTTTAACTGAAACTCAACCTTCAGCTGCTCGCTGGCCGATCTGTCGGGATGTTGGCCATGCAGCTTTCAACTCCAGACTTCCTGTTGCAAAGCTGCATCTCACCTGGTTGTTGTGACACCCAAGAACTAAAAACGAGCCCTTAAACATCGTAAACTAAAGAAGGAGCTGAGCGAAAGCATCTGCTTGATGCTTGAAATGATCTCCTCTCCTCCTCCAGACAAAGACAAGCCCGCCGACTCTGACGAAGACTCCGTGGGCGTCAACCCTGGGGGGCCGGCCGGCATCGGGGGAGGTCTGGGCTCCAGCACGCTACGGTCCAACTCCCAGTCGGCTTTCCTGGGCCCCATGCTGTGGGAGAGGACCCTGCCGTGTGATGGGGGCTTGTTCCAGCTTCAGTACATGGACCTGGAGGAGTTTCTGACGGAGAACGGGATGGGGATGCACAGCAACGGGCCCAGTTCCACCAGTGCCCAGATCCCATCTCAGGTTAGTCTCCACTAAATCCCAGTAAACAATCCAGTTCTGCTCCAGTACTGAAGTTTGTCTGTTCCTCTCTCCTCACCCAGAGTTCCCAGTCAGCGGTGCCAAACCAGAGCTCCCAGTGCCCTCCAACCTCCCCGCCACCCTGCTCTTCCTCATCCTCTTCCATGTCCTCCTCGTCCTCCTCTTCCTCACTGCTGGGACTGGAGACCGTCCAGCCGCAACCACCACCTCCGCCGCCCCAGCAGCAGCAGCAGCAAGGCATGATGGGAGGCCCGGAGTGTCTTCACGGTGAGTGAGTGAGTGAGTGAGTGAGTGAGTGAGTGAGTGAGTGAGCGAGCTCAGGTGCGTTTGCCTGGAAACACACCTGAACCACAAACATCGTCCGTCTCTCCATGTAACAATTGTGAAGCTACACGCACGCTCACACACACGTGAAGTTGCACCGACGTGGTCTTAGCAAGGGACGTGTTTAACCTCCGGCGAGGTGTCCTCTAACCGCATCTCTGATTAGCTCCTCCGGCCCGTTTTCATCGCCGATTCATAATTCATGGTTTCCTCTCTCTGCTGCCTTTGATGGGAAGCAGAACTGGCAGAAGAGGAGAGTTTTCCTGTCCGTCATCCCATTTTTTTTCTCCCCGAGATTTCAGAAGTCTGACAACTGAAACCCAAAAGCCCGTCCTTCCCCAGCAGACGGCCCTCTTTTCCTCTTTCGTCCCGCGAGCCCTTGAACGAATCATCACAGCTGATTTCATGCTGATTTCTGGATGGCGGAGGCTTGCGGAGCTCCCGGTGGCGGCCGGAGCAGCGGCCGACAGTCGGATGTGTCGCTGCTTACAGAGCAGGCGGCAACGGTTGCAGCAGTCGCCGACCCAAAACTGGTGCCAGGTTCAGGTTAATGATGGAAAAGTTGGTGTTTCGGTTGTCAGATCGCAGCCCAGCGTCAGGCAGGCGACTCCGTCAAAAAGATGGCTGGTAAAAAAAACAGCAAAAGGGATATTTGTTAAAGTTTGAAGATGAAATAATAAAATCTGAAATCTGTGACAGATTGAGACTGAAGCGGGAGAGAGGAGCGCTGGATGCTGCTGCCAGGCTGTGTGTGTGTATGTGTGTGTGTGTGTGTGTTCATGTCTGCCTGAGTGCCTCTGTGTGTGCTGGCGCGCATGCCTTCACGTGCACACGTTTGTGCTGTTGGCTGAACTTTGAACATGCATATGAGAGCATCCTCTTTATTTCAGCTTTTTCACACAGCCGGGTTTTAATGTGAATATGTGTGTGTGTGTGTGTGTGTGTGTGTGTCTTTATTCTGAATTATAAACACGTGACTGGGTTGAGCATGATGCATCCAGGCAGAAATCCCTCAGGTCGTTGGGGAGCTAAAGTGTTAGGACAGAGGGAGAGAGGGGGTGGTGAGGGAGAGACACGGAGAGAGACAGAGGGAGAGAAAGAGAGCGAGAGAGAGAATAATTGGGCTATAATCATCTCTTCCGCATGCACATTTGGTCTGATATTAATGAATTCACATTATTTATGCTCGGAAACAAAATTTGAGGCTGCTGTGGCCACTTCCTCCAGAGTAGGAAACCTCAAAGGTGACACCGAATCCAGCCGATGGCTCCTCGTGCGCCCAGTCACCACGTCCCCTTGTTGTTACGCAGACAAAAACAAATGACGATGAACAACGAGAGACTCCAAGGTGTCCGACATATCAAGCAGCCCCACTGCAGCCGGCCACCAGAGGGCAGCCTCACCTCTGTCAGCACGCTCATGTCACGTTTAGCCTTTTTAAGTGCGTTTTTAACTTGAAATATCAAGTTTGTCGACGCTGTGTCACAGACGGGGGCAGGAGGTCCATTTCCTGATGAGCTAATAGTAAAAGAGCAGCGAGGCTAATTTGTGTCATTTGAGAAGCTGGTTCTGTCTGCTGAGACTTTCAGCAGCACATTTGCTTCAAGAATCGCTCACGTTGACATCTGCATTTTTGCTCGACAGTCACCAATGGTGCTGCTGAGCAGCGCCCACGCCCACACGGACAAAAGCAACTTTATTATCTCATTTTGACTGCTCACGTTTGGCTCCTTTCACCTGCGGTTAAAGGCTGCTTAAACATTTCCAGGTCACTTCGCCCAATCAGGAGCAGGCGTTCAGACCAGGGAGTCCCAGCAGCATCTGCAGGCTGGAGGAAGCACGGACCCAATGACCTGTGCGGAAGGAAGCATCTGCTTTTATCAGCGCTCTTACAAATATGAACCTGAGCAGATCAGAACAGCTTCCAGTAGACGTCCAAACAGATCCTGGATGCGAAGGACCGTCCAGATGTTATCAGCCTGTGTTGGAATTGCAGTCGCGGTTTTAATCTCAGACACGTGAAGCAGCCAAAAGCAGAAGTGGTGAAGCTCCGGAGGGAAGTTCAGATAAAAACCAACAAAGCAGCAGTGTAAAAGGTTGATAAGTGTTAATGGAGGCCGAAGACGGCGACGTTTCAGTGGTCAAATGGTTGATATGGACACAAATATCCAGAATAAACTCTATTTAAGGAGAAAGTAGCGGACTTCTGCTGATTTGGAACTTCAGCTGTTAGAACGAAAGCAATCATTCATCATTGCAGAAGTTAAATCCAGCGTTCGGAGAGGCCGGTCTAATGAGGGACCTCCTGCCGGCTCTCAGCGAGGGTCTCTCAGCGAGGGTCTGCACTGATCATTCGTTTAGAAACCACCAAATAAATAAATGAACGCTCATTTACGGGCGGGATTCCTCTTAGTTTGGCTCCCGTAGGAGAAAGAGAGACTTTCCTGCCTCGGCCTTCGTGGTGGCGTCCTTTACAGCTTCAGCATTGGTTCCAAGAGTGGGCGGGGTTAAATCTTTTCCCCTCCTGTTCTTATCTGTTCACGTACGTTCAGGTGTTCCGATCGTTTGAGCCGATTATTGGATGCCATAAATGACGCGCTCGTCTCCCCGACAAAGGAAAAGAAAGTGTTATGATGTTTGCACAGGCAATCACAGCGGTGGGGGGAGGGGTCAAATCATGCTAGGTAGCGTTATCGCTCGATACCCGGGCGTGATAAAAATACCTGCTGGATCGCAGCACGTTAGCAAATGCAGCTAAGTGTCACATTTTAAATGTGAGCTGACAGAAAATTCTGTTTGTTGTTTTTCCTTGTTTATTTTTTGAAAGATTTGGAGGGCAGGAAGCGTCAGCGTGCAGCAGCGCCGAGGTTTCAGCTGCTGAAGGGTTAAACGAGACTCTGACTCTGCACTCTGCAACAGCACACAGAGAGCAGAGCTGCAGGGGCAGAGCCACTCAAGAGTGTGCGCTTTGCATGTTTTCAAAGCTTGCTCGCCACCCCCCCCTCTCCCTCGCGCCCTCACACGCTCGGCCATGTGCGGCGGCGGCGTCACGTGCCGCTGCAGAGAGAGTCAGAGACACAGGGAGAGAGAGAGGAAGCCGTGAAGATTACAGAGAGAATAAACACCGAGGACGGAGCAGAAGAAGCAGAGCGATTAAAGAGAATTCTGAGTGCGTTTCAGAGCAGAGCCGTGCACGTGCTGCGATATTTGACAGAGCTGCTGTCAAATATTTATGATCTCAGAACATCCACCAGTCACATTGTGCCCTCGTCAAACAGAGATTGGCCCGTTTACGCACTAAAACAGGGACGTGAGCCACCAGGAAACGCTCCCGACCACCAAGACAAACACGTGTTTAACAAGCCTCGCGACCAGAAACCCCATGTTCAGGGAGAGACCAGGGCGAAAATAAGAATCCCAGTTATGTAGGTTCAGTCGGAGGAACAGAGAGCAGAACAGATGGAGCAGGAAGTGGAGAACAATGACTTATCTGCTTCCAGTCCGAATAAAACTGGCACCAACTGGTGAGTTCAGAAAATCCTGCAAATGGGGATTTCATGCGTCTGCACCGTTGCCATCGACCCAAAGTCGATGTTTCCTGCTTCTGAACCTGATCACAGATCATCCAGCTGTGAGTTCCTTGGACAGGAAGAGTCAGGTGAGGTCAAACGGTGGGAAGAAAGAGGAAAATCTGCTTCCGTCAGAACTCGGACACCTGTAGAACCACCAGGTTGGGAATTATTCCTGGTTTACCGACCGCTTCCTGTTGGCACAGCTGGACACATCGGTAGGAACCGGAGGAGAGGAGGACCCTCTCGACACCCCTGGCAAAGACGGCTTTGGCCGCTGCAACCCCCGAGCACCCCACAGAGGTGGTGCACACGCAAAATCAACCGAAACGCAAAGATTTGAGGCCTTCATCCGGTCACATGACCTTTTAACTTCACTTTCATTGGTGGTGGCCTTTGTAGTTGAAAGCGGTGCGCAGCAGCAGCACGTTGATGTCCTTTAACCCCGCAGCAAAGTGCATCGGCTCTTCACAGGAAGCTATTTTTAGACGGTCTCGCCCACTTCCTGTCTGTCCACCTGATTGTCATGTGACCCGACGGATCAAATCCCTACATGCTCACCTCCCGAAGTGTCTGTTAAAAAATGTGCTCCCTCTCGTTATCTTAGTCCACGGCTGTTTACGGGGGTTTAGAGTCGACGCAGTTCTTATTAGAGTAGATAAAACAAATCTCTGCGTCGCCATGACAACAGCTAATCTGCCGATTGCTCGTCAGCGTGGAGGGGTCGAAGCCCTGAGAACTGGTGTTGACTCTGTGTAAGTGGTGCTAAAGCCTTAGCCATCTCCCTGTTCCTCATCAGCGTTTGAGTGGCGGCGATACCACGGCGGGTTTACTGCGTCGCTATGACGACCAGATCACGAGTAAATAAATCATTCGCTACAATTATCTAATTAGCAGCTGCAATAATCTACGAATGCATCACATGATCGTGGCCGTGGGGGCGCCTGCTCTCCTGCTATAAGCTAGCGCCGTCCTAGCTTTAATTTATGAAATATTTTGGGTCACATGATCACTTACATTATTTTCATCTTCCCGAACATCTGGTTTTCACACACACACACACACACACACACACACACACACACACACACACACACACACACACACACACACACACACAGTGTACACACCCCGGCAGGCGTGGACTCTGCACATGCACTGTGAGCCACGTGCACCATCACGGGTGGATGCATAAACACCAGAAACAATCGAGTCCAGGTGCCCCACCCGGGAGTCGTGTTCTTAATGTCAACACACTGGCTGAGGTTATGTCACCATGGCGAGGACGCGGCGGTCGCGTCCTCCCTCCCTCGTCACATGACACGGTGGAGGAACCCCCATGACACCGTCCAGGATCCGTCCAGGACAGGACAGACTGCGATTGTTCTCAGCCTCGACGCATCACAGACCGACTCCAGACTGAATTCAAACTACAGCACCGATTGTTGCCTAAAAGACAGGAGTCCCCCCGTGCTTGTGGAGCCCAGAAAGAGCCCAGAAAGAGCCGGGGGCGTCCCACTTTGACGCCGTAGACCACCATCTTCTGCCAACCACCATCCAAAACCAGCTCCTTCTGCCTACTGGACCAGCACGTGATTGTGTGCAGCTGAGCCGCACATTCCTCACACATCACACATCTTCTTCTGTGTGCTCACCAACACCTCGCCGACCGTCTCCACCCCTCTTTGTCCTAAATACAGGCTGTCCTGTGTGTCCACTCCCCGTTTGACCTGTGATCTCAAGTGAACTTTGATTCTGTTCGGTTCCCCCCTAGCCTGTTTCACCCCTTTTGCTGGTAAAAGAGTATCTGCGTCTTCCTCGCTCTCCTCTCCTGCCCCCAATACACCTTTGGATGGACAACAATGGGCCCCTTTGTGCTGGAGAATCCACAGCACATTTCTGAGAACTTTCCAGGAACTGCAAACAATCGTAGGTGTGGGGACATTTGGAACGGACTCATTCAGCTCCTGTTTCATTGAAAAGGCTCCTGTAGTGTTTCTACCGACCCACCCGGTCAGGGGTCAGGATCAGCTAAGCTAACAGCTATCTGCTGTTCTGCTTGTCTTGGTCTTCCTCACCCCCCCCCCCCCGGGGTGTGTCTGAATCCCTGTGGGCCGTCTCTGCTGAGCCAGATTGTCCTCACGTTTGTTTCCTCGCTCTGGTCCACCAGCGGTCCTGGTTTCTTCAGACCCAGTTAATGGGAACTACGGGTTTGCGTCTGGGATTTTCTTGTCCCACCAGTTTTGGTTTACACCAGAAAGCTCACTATTGACCACATAACTTAGAATCTGCTTCATACCTAAAAGTCTATTTCACCTTCGAGGATAAACTGGTTTTACAGGCCGAGGCGGGAAGTTCTCACAGGAAAAGTTGCTGGTTTGTCTTGTGAGGGAAGTTGTGGATGTGTTTAAGATAGAAAGGAAGCAGCCAAAGATGGCAGCAGACATGCACAGCCGTGTTTACATTAGAGGGAGGGGACCCCTCCTTATGTAACACATTTCCTATATCACATTCCACGTGTGTATTGTGTTTTCAATCCAGTTTCTCTTCTCCGGTTTGGGACAAACAGCTGCTGGCAGAGCTCACAGTCGGGCTCGCGTCGTCCGCTCGGCGGACAGAAGCGAGCTGGAGCGACTGTTTATCGGGGATTTAGTGCTCAGGGAACCGGTGCTGTGATTGCGTAATACTGACTTTAATCCTATCGATACTGGTCCAAACCCGTGGAGGCATCGATATTTTCTACTCTGGGTACTCGTTGTTCAGGACACAGTGCGGCTTTAATGCTAATGTTCATGCTCCTTTTAGCCAACCGCTCTCACCAAAGACAAAATCTGAAACGCCGGTGGGTGGGGCTTGTCCAAACATCACGGTTAGCTTATGACCTAGCCTACGTATGTAAACATGACAAGCAATCAAAGAAGCGATGTTTTGAATCGCTCCCACGCTTCAGCCAGTCGATGGTGATGACGCCACTGTTTATTTCTCCCACCTTCACTTCCCTTTTCAGCTTCCTACATTTCCCAAAATGCCTTTCAGTGACCCCCACTCCACCCCCGGGAGGCCACAGCGATGTATTTGCGCTCAGCTGTGCGTTTTGCTGCGTAGGCGCATCAAGTGAAAGTGAAGATCAAGCACACGTCAAGAGGAAGAGTTGCTCACCTGACTCTTCGACCTGAAGCGGTCTATTTTCGGCCTCTGTGGGCGTCCGTGCCCACTGCGGCCCAGCTCAGAACCTACCGCCTGAACGGAGAATGGAACCCAAACACTCTTAACAGCCTTAAACCCAGTAGCTGGACGGCGGCAGGACCTTTAAACGGGCTTCAGAATCCATCTGGGGGGAGTTCTCCCACTTTTACAGAGAACATCACGCGTCCTCGACGGCTGCAACGATTCACGTCCTGTGGCGAGGCGCGCGATGCAGCAGCGGCCATTTTGAAAGGGAGAACTTTTGCTTCCACCCCACTGGATTTCTCCAGTGTTTGTGCAGAACTTGTCCTCACAAAGGGGGTAAAGCTCCAGATGTAAGACAGCAGGAAGAAAAGAGGAGGAGCTAAGAACAAAGGTGCCAAATCAGCATTTTTAAAAAGAAACGATCTCATATAAGCAGAATAAGTGAGTGGCAGCTGTAGTTAAGGTGTTAATTGTTGGGTTTGGGTTGCCGGTGGACGGACACACAGACGGACGGACACGGCTACGTTAATGAAAAGAGAAGCGGCTCCTGCTCACAGACAGGAAATGAAGCCGCTCCCGGTGGCTGTTTACCCAGCAGCCCCTGAAGCCCTGTTCTTGGACCACTCTCAATTTCTTGCCCAAAATGGTGGTTATTAGGACGGGCTTATCCAGGATCAGCTGGTCCAGCTGCCAGAATCAGATCAGACCAGCAGTTCATCAGATGGACAGATGGACGGCAGGACGTATAGATGGATAAAGAGGGGGGCTATAGGGTCCGCTGCTGTACACCGAGGCGCGGCATCGTCTAAAAATCGTGTAAAATGAATACCGCTCAGAAAAAAAAGTGGGTTTAATGGGATCATGTGTCGCTCACACCAACACCACCTCCAGTTTTCAGTGATTTCTGGCACCAGAAGCACGGGTCACCTTAACCAGCGCACCTGTTAGCTGCTGTTAGCATCCACGGTAACTGGAAACAAAAGAATGATGGAAGTCCTGCTGCTGAAGTGAAATCTCTTTCTTTGGGAACAGATTTCTGCATTTTTCTGCCGCTTTTTCTGCAGCTCTCGGGGCAGAAGGTCCAGGTCCAGGTCCAGGTCCTGGGACTGACCCAGAATGGTGTGTTTGTGTCTAAGTTACTGTTAAGGAAAAAGAGGTTTTGTGGCGGATCTTCCCGTATCTGCGTTGCTCCTCTGCCACCAGTCAGCTGGATGAGGAAACACAGGAGCCCTGTGAAGCTCCGCCCCCTCGTTGCCTAGCATCGGCCGGACCTCCCGGTGCCCGTGGAGGATTGGTGGCGTTACGATAGGATGACTGACAGCTCTCGGCAGCAGCTGGGTAGTAAATCAGCTGTGGTCCTGCTGCTTTGACTGACGTTTCCAGAGCAGTGAAACAGATCATGAAGTTGTTGGGTTTTTTTCCGTTAATCCTCCTGGATATTAATCAGCAGGATTTAGATATAAATAAATAAATCAGCATCATTTCTGTCCTCTCACGTCGTTCTCCAGTGAAATTACCTGCTGTCGCCTCTTCCTGTTTGGCTGTCTCACATCGGAATATCTTTCTGTTTCTCTCTGGCTCTCTGCTTCTGCAGTTATTTTTAATTTGTGGCTCAGAGCCCAGAGCTCCAAAAAGGGTCTCTGCCACAACAGATTGGTACTGGGTGACTGCTCAACTCGGTAGAGAGAAAGTTTGCTGCTACATCGGCGCTCTCCGGGATGTGAAAATAGGCTCTTTGTCATCTCAGGCTGGGGGTAAACGATGACTTCAACATCCATGTAAACCCCCTCCCTCAGCACTAGCCAGGAGCAAGATCCCACAATGTTCGCCTGTTCCCTGATATTTATCCCCAAAGCTCGGTAAAGCCTCAACATAATCTCTTACCTGACAGGATTTAGGGGCTTTTATTTTCTGATGTTTCTCTTTCTCCTCGTTCACTCATGCAGAATGATTTTATTTTCGTAATTCCCGCGCAGGGGTGAACGCAGATC
Organism: Takifugu flavidus; assembly: GCF_003711565.1. Taxonomy (NCBI): domain Eukaryota; kingdom Metazoa; phylum Chordata; class Actinopteri; order Tetraodontiformes; family Tetraodontidae; genus Takifugu; species Takifugu flavidus. Next base: position 6,517,176 of record NC_079540.1, read on the forward strand.
TGACCCCTGAGTCTGCAGAGATCATCGAGAGACCCTGCTGATTCTGTCCAGTCCCGCACTGCCACCTGGTGGCGGGATTGCGCCGTTGCAGCCACCATGAAGCAAAACAAAATCTGATTTTTACATTAATTTTTAACATTTATTACATGTATAGTTTATGGTCTAATTCCCCTTCACCTCATGTTAGTGGGTCTCACTGGGCTGTAACTGCTTGTGTGACTCTGCAGCCAGTTAAACCAGCGCCAACGCCATTAAAACTGTTTATTCTCATTTATGTCGGTGTGCTTCTGGTCCAAAACAATCATAAATCTGAGCACAGCTCATCAAGAAAAACAAAAATCTGGTGAGACATCATTAAAAGGAGAACAGCAGCAACTAAAAAAGGGAGACAGAACCAACTTCTAAAGTTGCTGAGAGTTCTCGACGATGTTTTAAACACAAAAGTCTCTGCAGATGTGAAACGACTCTGTAAACACAAACGAGAGCCTCCTGTTTGTCTTTCGCTGCACCAACATTCGCTGGGATCAAATTTTAATCTGAGGATTCCAGTGCTTTAGCCGCCACATGCTCAGACGACATGTGCAGCGAGATGAAGCTGAGGCGGCTGCCAGGACGAGGAAGACGAGAGGCTGAAGTTTGAAATGCAGACGTCCAGATTATCTGGACCTAAAAATCCCTCTTTCATCCATTTTACTGAAGCTGATGAAGCCGCGATGACCTCCCTGCCCCCCGTCTCTGGTGGGTGAGCCCTCGGCGTGACCTTCGACCCCTGGGCTGCAACCTAAAGCTAAATGGTTAATCGAGACGCTCGGTGTCGCTCACAGGCTACAAAAACCTCCATCGTGGTGGTCTGGGAACGGCCCAGGATCCACCTGTTGGATCCTGCAGTTTCATCCAGAACCTGGACATGGACAGGAGATGGAAGGAAGCAGTAAAAGGCCTCTAACCTTTAAATACTCACTCTCTCCCTCAGGTGGTCAGGCAGTGCCGCAGGACTCTTCGCCTTCCTCCACTTGCCCGCCTGGACCCCCGGCAGGTGCTAACGGCAGCAGCGACATCATGGTGAACTTTGACCCCGACCCGGCAGACCTGGCGCTGTCCAGCGTTCCGGGACAGGAGGCCTTTGACCCGCGGCGACACCGCTTCTCGGAGGAGGAGCTGAAGCCTCAGCCCATGATCAAGAAGGCCCGCAAGATGCTGGTCCCCAATGAACAGAAGGTACTCCATCTACAGATGTTGTCCCAGATGTTGTCTCCTTCCCTGTGACAGGTGCGCCCCAGCAACGCTATTGCTAGGCCGTTGTTGGCGGTGTTAGCTGACGCCGCCGCCCGCTCCTCTGAGGTCCGATCGATGCCTTCAGAGCTCCAGATGTGTTGAGATTTCATTCACATTTAGTCGGACGGATTCGGGCGCTCAGATCCTGGCTCAGATCAGACGGTTCCTCTCTTCTGCCGTCCGAGTCAGACCTCTGTAATCCATTAACGATCTCTGAGGTTTCCAGGGCTCCTCCCATTCATGTCTGAGCTGCTCTAGAACCTTTAATTCCTCGTAGCGACGCAGGAGGCCAAATTTTTTACATCAGACCAAATTTATCGACCCCTAGCTTTGACCTCGCCGCTGACCTTCTCCACAGGTAGGTGAGGTCTTCTCCTGCAGGAGCCTCAAAGCTCTTCAAAGGGATCAGAGGATCACATCAAAGGAGCTTCTAGGAGAGCTTCTGGAGCTCTAAATGTCGCTCATGTTTAACTTGAATTGCAAACGTCCGTCTAGGACTGAACCCAAACGGTTACTGACTGTTGATCTCTTGCCGCCCTTCTTCCTTCCCGCCATCCCGCCCCTCGTCATCGCATCACTGACCCTTCTCATTCCTCTCTTCTTTTTGTCTTTCCCTCCCCACTTTCCTCCCCACACACCCCAACATCAAACACCGGCGCTGATAACAGGATGAGAAGTACTGGAACCGGCGAGCCAAGAACAACGAGGCGGCCAAGCGCTCACGGGACGCCCGGCGGCTGAAGGAGAACCAGATTTCGGTGCGGGCCGCCTTCCTGGAACGGGAGAACGCCGCCCTTCGCCAGGAGGTGGCCGACATGCGGAAGGAGCTGGGCCGCTGCAGGAACATCATCAGCAAGTACGAGAGTCGACACGGGGACTTGTGAGGAGGAGGAAGATGGCGAGGGAGGAGGAGGAAGGTCCGGGAGGGCAGCCAAACAAAATGGGAAACAAGGAAGTCCAACAACAGCAGCACTTTACTTGAAACGGCGAGGAGGAAGGCCGACGTAGACCTGCAGGGGGCGCCGCGCGGCACCGGCGCTGAGCGGATTTGGATGTGCTGGGAAAGTACGAGCGCACGTTTATTTTCCACGTTTGACTCTTTGTCCCTGCTGCTTCGTCCGATCCACAGAACTGGCGGTGGCGGCGGCGGCTTCGGGTCGCCCTCGGCACCGCGCTCGCCGCCGCTGCTGCGCGGCGTTTCTTTGCAGGTAGTGCGTCCCGGCAGTTCCTTTGGCCAGTTCAAACGGGGTGTTGAATTCACATCATGCCAGTGAGATCTCGCTTTTTAGCCTCGGGAGGTCCGATGTGCGGTTTTTATATAAATCTATATGACAAAGAACACGTCTATTTTTGAAATGGGTGAGAAGGCGCCACCGGTCCAGCAGCGAGCAGAGGGTGCACGGGATTACGTCCACAATGCAAAGAGATTTCTACATAGGATTATTGTATATTTTTCTATTAGCAGAGTTACTCAGCCGGAGGATTTTGGAGATAATCTTTTGTATATTTTCTATAAGGTGCAGGGAGGGGCCGCTAGCCGCGCCGCGGGCGTTTCCTCCCGGATGATTATTGCGAAACAATAAATGATCTATTTTTAATTTCCGTGGATTCGTCAGAGGTGGAAGCTTAACTGAGAATGTATTACGGTTGATTCAGGTATTTCACACGGACAAGACGAGGCTAGCATCTTAGTACTGACTGCTTTTTGGCGCGGGGTTAGCGTCGGGAGGAAGGCTACGAAACGTGTATAGTTTTAAACTTTCTTTGTCTTTTATTTCTCTGTCGGGCTCATTGAGGCTCCTGATTTGTTACCTTCTATTTGATTCCGATGAACCTCCCGATATTTCCGATATTTTTTTGGGGAAATAATCGCTGTTTTTGAAGGTGACGTAGAGAGAGAGAGGACCAGAAGAAGAAATCAGCCATGGACACACACGCCAAGTGGCTTTTGCTTTCTCGCCCACGGCGCTCGGTCTCTCTCTCTCTCCGTCTACCCCTCGAAAATCCGGCGGGTCAAAGGTCGAACTGTGACTGAAACCTTCAGCGTTCGCGCACACACACACACACACACACACACACACACACACACATGGGTTTAACCTCTATCCTTATTGTTGTTGTTGATGTTGTTATGGACTTTTATGGTGCTGATCTGATCCCACACACACACTCACACACACTCACAAATACTAGCTGCCTATACCCTTTCTTTGTCTTCAATTCCTTCTTTTGAATTTATTTTCTCTTTCTTATGTTGCATTATTGAACGATCATATATAGATTGACACACTTGTCTATACCTCCTTCAAACGTTACCCAATGAGAAACAAGAAATGCACCCTACTGCTACTGTACCATACAACTGTACTATTCTCTCACTAGATATATGTATATGATATATGCTTGACTTATGTGATTATAGTTGTACTATACATAAATGAAGATATTACAGAGGAACCCATACGAATCATTTCTGTTTATATTTTCTCAGGTGTTTTTGTCTGAGGAATAAAACTCACGTATTAAAAGTCTTTGACTGAATTGCAGAATCTGGTTTTGGGGGGGTTGTGGGGACCGTGGGTTGTGTTCCTGTTTTTATTTTAGCACGTTGCTAAGCCGAGCTGTTGGGTTTGTATTTATTGTTATGATTCTGTTGTACCTCAGATTATTTGGAACGCTCTCTGGGACCAACTGATTGTTCGCTAAACCCCACTCAGCTGCTTTTGCGATTATTCCTTCAAAAATCTCTTTTAGCCAACTAGCAGCTTTTTTTTTTTTTTTTTACAGTGTCTAGAGACTTGTCGCAGCTAGCTAGGAAACACATTTGGACTAAAGTTCAACTCCTGTTTGTTGAATGTACAAAAAAGTCTCTAAACATAAATAATTCATTCACCTGAAATATAGAGCCGCTCACATTAGCATCCCTTGCTAGGGCGGCTAACATGGACTGATGGATTCTGTCATCTGACGCACTACCACCTGTTTAATTAAAACCCTGGCTTCTAATGCAAATGCGCTAGCTTCTCCTAGGACAGGCGGCCATATTTATGAGAGGGGTTTAGTGAACGCTTCATTTACGTCCTGTCTTTATTTAAACTGCTAATTGCTCTGCAGCCATATTTGCTCGTGTTGCTACAGTATAAACGCTGTTGTGGTGGTTAATGTTCATATATTTATATATTTGAGTCATTTCATAGCTTCAGAGATTCCCACGAAGAAGACTCGATCTTACACGACCAGCACCCTCAGCTGTCCTCCAGCCCTGAACATGCCCCCCCCCCCACGTCGACTTCTTTTGGTTGATTTTGTTTGAGCTGATCAGTAAATCTGATTACCGACACAAAGGTGTGACCTTAAATCCCTGAAGAAAAGTCTTCTCATGTTTCCATCTGCTGACGGAAGAAGAAAGCCATGTGTTCCTTTTCTTTTTGATACCTGGGATTTTTGGATTCCTCACAGAAACTTTTGGAGTATTTTTCTATGTAACTGTGTCGTTGAGAGTTGCAACAGTCGCTGCCATGGAAACGGTGGCGGACGGTGACAGCGACGTCGCGGCCGTGTCGGACTCTGATTTGTGGATTCACTGCAAACTCCTCCGTGTTGTGACGGACTTTACCCCGACGTCTCACCAGTGTTGTGTGCTGCCCACGAGGATGATGGGATATGTGGTCCAGTTTTCCCTACAAACACCAATAAATCTTCTCTTTACTCACTAGTGGAGGGTTGCTGTGCGTCTGTCTGCTCCCTCTTCTGTGTGTAAAAGTTCATGGTGAGACCATCAGGAGTGATTTTCTGTGTGTGTGTGTGTGTGTGTGTGTGTGTGTGTGTGTGTGTGGGTATTATTCATGTTAGCACATGGAAATACATTTTTTTCCATTCCAGAACACGTGTGTGTTCCTGTAGGTGTAAATTATGGACAGATTAAACAGCGGAGTCTTTCACTTCAGTTATTTAACACACACACACACACACACACACACACACACACACCCCTCTGCGTGTGTGGGAGTGTATACCCTCGCCACCTGTGTCTGGTGGGTTGTTTCAGCTGTTGGGCCGTGATGTTTGCGTCATCAGCAGCCATTCTTACGGGGACCATCTGCCCGAGCTGGTGCTGCGGCTCCAGGGCCAGAAACACGCAGCGGCGGCCTGTCGCCACGGACGCGTCCACAGGCTGCAGGAAGCACTTCAGATTATCAGGAAGCTAAACCCAAGAGGATGAAGACTGAGATGAAGGCAGGTAAGATCAAAGCTGCAGTGCCCCCTGGTGGCCGACTGGCTTCTAACCAGGTGAACCTCAAACACAGATGATGCTCTGTTCATTTGTCTTATTATTTTGGGGGGACTTCATTTAAAACCATTAATTAAAAAAAATCATGATGGAACCCTGAGAATCACATTTTTGTGCTTTTATTCCACTGACAGTTTTAATGCTAAATAAATTCGGCATGATGATTTAAAAACAGGCACTTAACCTTTTTAAATTTCAACAGCTGAAATTTGGTTTAATTACCTATTCTGAAAAGTTTAATTATCTATTCTGAAAAGTTTAATTATCTATTCTGAAAAGTTTAATTATCTATTCGGAAAAGTGAACTTTGTTTTTCTGAAGCCACTTCAACCACTAACATGTCAGGGTGCATCTGTAGGGATGAGAAAGTGAAATCTTTGATGGAAATGATCAAAACTAACATAAATACAGTATGTGCATGAGTGTTTGTGTGTGTGTGTTTGTGTGAGAGAGAGAGAGGGAGAGAGAGTGAGAGAGGCAGAGAGAGATTGGCTTCTCAAATGGCTCCTTGATCAGCCTTTTAAAAATTTATAACCTCACCTGAGTTCTGGGTATTTTGGCTCCGCCCACCTCCGGTGGTTGAACCAATCAACAGTCCTGGATCAGCAGAGGGAGAACAGAGTTGGAACAGGCTGTGGTGTTGTAACAGGTCAGTCAGAGAGCATGACTAACCAACAGCTAACTTCCTGAGACTTTTGGACACCGTCAAAGTTCCACATCAATAATATGGCTAAATGAAGCGAGGCTGAGTACATATACGCAGACAAGCTTTTAATCAGCTGCTGTCTCTATTAGCCTGCATCTAATTAGCGCTGATTTAATCTGCGTGCAGAGTCATTAAGTAGAGCAGCGTGAGTGGCGCCAAAAACCCTCCCAAACACCAAATGTGACACAGACTATCGTAAAAACATCTAAAGATGCTTCATTCATGGCTACAGAGTTAAGAGCAGCTAAACCGCCTTGGCCTTAAACTCCACCACCCTGTACCCAGCATGCATCAGTGCACAGGAACCGGCCCAGAGGAGCCCCAACTTCTGCTCTCGTCCTTCTGTTTCTCTGCCTGCCCAAGTGTTATAGAGCAGCTGAGGGTCTTTTAGGGCGCCAATGCTAGCCAACATGCTACAGAAGCTACACTTCCTATATTGATTTGGCAACAGGTGCTTCAAACACCAGCAGGGCTTCAGCCTCCACATGTCCTTCTTGTCTGTGTGACTAGGATGTTTCCATAGGTTCTGCAGCGTCTCTATAGCAACTGACTTCACTCGGGGGCTACTTAATAGCCAGCATAGCCATGCTAGCTCATCTGTCAGTTCACAGTGGGTCTTTCAGGTTGACACATGTTCCTGGAGCTCAGAGTCACTTGAAATGAGATGGTGTTGAGCTAACGAGCACCAGAAGGCTCCTCTCTGTCCCTATCGGGGTCTTTGGGAGTAAAATGGAAAGTTTCAACTGTGAGGAGGCGCACGCACGCACGCACGCACGTTCTTCTCTCCACTGTGACCTTTGACCCCTCCTCCCTTCCTGTTCCAGGTTCCTCTCCGGTTCCTTTGCCTGTCTTTGACCCGGATCACCGTCTCCATGACAACCCTGAGGCTCGTCTGGTTTTGGCCTGTAAATGTCAGACATCACACTTCTCCTTCGTCTGGAATTCAGAATCTCTGGCTGCGAAAAGGTGACTGGCTGTTTCTCAGGCGAGGCTCGCTGATTGGGCGTTGTCATGGAGACGGTCAGTGCTGCGGGCGCTGTATGTGCGAGCGTGCATGTGAGGGGCGGCTCCCCCCCTGCAGAGGTGGAAGAGCTGCTGAACTGTTGTGCATCATGTTACGCGCGTGTGTGAAGGATTAAGTGCTCGGACATGTTTGCCCTCCATGTTAAACTGCTGCGCTCAACAACTTGAGATGAGTGTGTGTGTGTGTGATTTTACAGCGATTAAATGAATTTTGACATTAGTGTTGTGTGTGTGTGTGTGTGTGTGTGTGTGTGTGAGCCAGAGTGCAGTGTTAGCTGTAGGGAAGATGAGCTTCCACACACACACAGCTTCCTTTCTAGCAACATTGTCATTCTACCAACAAAGTGAGGACATTTTGCTGGTCCCCACAACTTCAGGACTGGTTGAGTGCTAAGATGTGGTTGTAGAGTTAATTGAGTTTAGGGTTAGGGTCAAGGTTGGGGTCAGGTTTGGGGTCAAGGTTGGGACCAGGGTCAAGATGTGATGGTTAGGACAAGGAGCCGAGGAATCTATTATTTCTATGGAAGACCTCCCAAAGACAGGAGTATGGGAATGTGGTGTGTGTGTGTGTGTGTGTGTGTGTGTGTGTGTGTGTGTGTGTGTGTGTGTGTGTAAAACCGTGACCTTAGCTGCCAGAGGAAGAAGGTGATGATCTGAGGAAAAGAAGGATGGATTAAAGAAAGGATTAAAAACAGAGTGATGTTGCTTTTCACAGGATTAACGGCAACATTTAGGCAAACACAACAAGCACTTAATTCTTCCTCTGAAACAAACTTTAAAGCACCAATAAAATCAAAGAAGGAGGACATTTAGTCCGTCCCCTCAGTGAAAACGCTGCTTACTGCAGTAGAACAGGACTGTAGCTTGTAGCTAGTTAGCATTCTCTAAACTCTTGTGAGCACATCTGGATGCAGGTGAATCTGCTTGTGTGACTTCCTGTTGTGTTTGTGCTCGGAGCCGATTATGATAATGAGACCGTGATGGGATTTGGAACGTGCGGCGAGGAGGTGGAGGCTGGTGGCTGCGAGCTTAGCGGTGTCGCTGCCGGGTTGACAGGGATTTCTGGGTTTGTAGGAGCAGGAAGTGAGTGAAATCTGGCTCTGTCTGTCCTCCGTCCCTCCGCCGAGCGTCTCCTCTCCTCATTCAGCCACTTTTTAGTCATCCTGACAATTCTCGCCTTTGCTTTCATCGCGCCTCCTTGTGAGCCTCAATCTCACACTTTTTCCCGCCAAAACTCTTGTGCTCTCGTTCCTTTCCCAGTCCCGTTATTTCCACCGTCCCCCTGGTGGACATGGAGCCGGACAAGGAGCTTTGGTCGAGACAGGAAGTGTGGGTGCTTCAGAGGTCAGAGGCTGTTGGACCCCAAGTTTTGACCCTAACAGAGGTGGAAAGCTCCTGTGGCACATGAGGGGCTGGGAAGGGGCGGGGCTAATGTGGCCCCTCCCTCCTGTCCAGAGCTGCTCCTGCTGTCAGATTCTGGTTGTTGCCATCAGGTTTCTGTGTTGGTGGTTTTCTTCTGTCTGAAGCTTCTGGGACCTTCTGGGACTCTTCTTCCATTTCCTCCTCTTCCTCTTCATCTGTTCCACGGGGGCAGAAGACGAATCTTTGCCAGAATTACCGCCGTCGTGACGGGAAAAACGACTTCAGCGCCAACGGCTGTCAATCATAAACTAACCATAAAAGGTTGATTTGCTATTTTGAAAATTTAGTCAGATTTCCTTTTATTATTAGAAAAAGAGAATTAGTTCAGGTTCACACACACACACACACACACACACACACACACACACACACACACACACACACACGCACACGCACACGCAAGACTGTCTCTATGAGTCTGCAGCGCAGTGCTGCCACCCTCAGGTGCCTTGAAGTCATTGCAGCTATTTGATTGAGACAGTTTTTATATTTTCCTATTTACTCTCTTTTCTAAAAGAAGATGCGTCTGTTACAACAACAAAATTACTAAATACAAAAATCTGGTTTAAACTGTTTTCAAATCCTGAGTGGTTTATAAACTATTTCCTGTGAAAAGCTAATCAGGTTCAACTTTCTACTTTCATTTCATTTTACATTATGGAATTCTAAACTGTCACTGAAGTGATTTTTATGGGCCCTCGCTGCTTCAGGCCCCTGTTATGCTGGTGATTTAAATGACTTGTGGCTCATTTTGAGCATGTTTTAATTAACGAGCTTGTCTTTATTACATTTCTCTGTTTTAAAATATATTTAAAGTGCTGATCAAATTAGCTGGAACCGTTCTGCAGTTTGGTCTCTCACTTTAAAAACACCACAGCTTTAACTTTAACGCCAAATTGATCCCACTTGATTTCCTTCTGGAGTCTCAGACCTTGAAAATCTGTTTAGAAAGCCTTGAAAATCTGCTCTGGTTTGCTTCCAGTTATGTTCGCTAAGCTGGGAAAAAAAATCCAACAGTTTTCTTTTTATTTAGTCGTGTCTGATTAGCCATTTAGTTAGCGCTGCAGTTACCTTCAATGTGCTGTTACACCCTCTCGTCTGTGTGTTCATGTCTTACTTATAAAGTAGATTTTGTTGGTTTGTTGTCACTGATCACATTTGATTTAGCCCTCAACCACCATGTGATACAGAAAACAACATGATGCTAACTACCGAGCAGAGACGGCTACTTTAGCTCGTGTTTGCTCCCACTTCCTGTTGGAAGTTCACTGGGGGTGGTTTCGTGAACCAGATGTTGATACTGCAGCTTCCTGGGGTCTTAGCAGCTAATATGGAGCATCTACACATGAGGCCACAGGAACGAGGCCATAATTTGTGTCTATTTAGTTGGATATACAGACAATTAGATGAGAAAAAGGCTGGAAATACCAAAGCAGGTGGATAGCAGGAACATGACGCACGGAGCTATCTTTGCTAATGGACAACAAGGAGAGGCTCTCTAAGACTCATTGTTGCTTCTGACGGGACCTTTTTTCTAAATGTGCAGACGGAGGCTGACTCAGCTCAGGACACGTCTGAGTCCAGGATGGCTGGGGGGGTTCCAGACGTCTCCACAGGCACCCGTGATTCACAGAGACAAATCTTAAAATGGCTGTAAAGTGTAGCACAGCAACGGTTATGCTTCTATTTCAGGATAATTTATGCCAAAGACCAGGGAAATAAGACTGGCTCCCTGTCTGCCCCAGTTTAACAGATGAGGGTCGGAGCCGGGCAGGAAGCTGAGCGGACTGACACCCTGTCAGAGCGGCTGACGCCGACACCCCACCCAAATTGGTCGAAGGCGTCGCCGCTCCGCGTGTAAATGTTTCTCCGTGTCGTCGGCGGATTGAGACATAAATTTTAAAAGAAGTCTGAGTGCGCCGACTACGTCCGTAATGCTCTCATGTTAGCATTCGGTCTGCTAATTACGAGCCTTCCTTCGAGGTAATTACGCTAATGAGGGAGAAGTTTCCTGTGGTCATCAACACTGCTGCAAATGTGAAATGGAAAATCAATTTTCCTGCTCTGCTGGAGGGGAGAGTGGCTGCAGGAGCAGCAAACCGGCACCGTTTGCTGACCTTTTATAAATTAATTTTGCGGCACTTTTCCGATTTGCACTCCAAGAAGTGCTCAATGAAAGTTGTCCTGCCTGAGAATGTTCTACACGCCTGAAACCCAGAAGAAGAGCAAAAACACGTCGCAGCCACGGAGGGTTTCGGATCTCAAACCTCGGCGCCGTTGCTGTCTCCCTGCGCTTGCTTAGCTGCAGAGGACGGCTCGCTAAATTGTCCCTGAAACGTTTTCCGGCGAGACACCGTGACATGCTGTTAGCAAACAATCACCCAGAGCTCATTAGCTCTGTGCACTGCATCAGCGTAACTCTCAGCTGAGAGCATTAGCATGCCGCCGAGTATTGATGTCCTTGTAAATCAACACTGGCAGTAAATACAGCAGGTAGGACAAGGACCGTGAGCACGTCCACAGGTGCTCGGCACATCCAGCAGGGAGGGAAAACCAGCCTGGAAGAGAGAGAAAAAAAACGGAGCTCTTCGAAAACAAGCTAGTTTAACTACTGGTGAAACGTTAAATGTGTTAAATGAGTCCCAACCCTGCTCTGCCCCTGTCCTGCCCCTGTCCCCCTTCCTGGAACCACACAGTTAGTTTGTATTTGCTCACATCACTTCCTTCTGTTTGATGCGGCTCGATCGTGGCTTATGAATACCATCGAGCGGCCGCCATCGCCGGGCCGCTGAGCAAGGATAGAATCATTATCTGATGATCAGAAAATCAACGGAGATGCAGGGTAATGGCCTCGGTCTGCCAGGTCCTCTGCAGTGGCATTTAAAGTGATTAATGATGGACGTGAGAGAGGGAGTCCACATCCCACACGTCCAGAAAGGCGTCAACGATGACAACAACGACAACAACCGGCTCCCCGTCAGATTGATCCCCTTCAGATAAGCGGATGCCAGCCGGATGTCGATGATCCTTTCAGCGTTCCTGCTCATGACGTAAACGTGTCTGTCCATGTTTCCAGTGTTTACCTGCTGTCCCTGCAGCTCCCACTCAAGTCTTTATGCTCTCATGACTCATGGAAAGAGATGTTTGGATTCAGGCCTCCATTCAGACTGGAGATGCAGGAAGTCTGCCTGTTTCCTGACTGGCTGGTTCAGCTGGAGCTGGTGGCGTCTCCGTGTTGTTGTGCTCCGTGAACGCCGCCCTTGTATTCAGGCGGCAGATGTGTTGCGCTCAAACTCTTCATCAGTCGTGCTTGTTGAATGGAGAGATTCTGGCGCCGTGCGGCGCGCGTCTCCGGGCCCGGGGCCCGGGGCCCGGGGCAGCTGCTACATCCCACCTGCCCCCTCCCACTTCTACTGGAATCCCCAGATCTGCTGCAGATGGAGTCCCCTCAGAGGCAAACGCCCCATTCAGCCGCCATAAAAGACTTTGGAATGTTAGCTGAAGCTAGAAAAACAGAGCGGGGGGTCTGAAGGGCCCCTCAGGAGGAGAGAAAGGAAACGGCAAACGTGCAACGGGATTCAGAGACGAGTTGTTCTCCGTCTCCACTCTCAATGAGGATTGATTGGTGATTGTTTTTGGTGCGTCAGAGTGGTCTAAAATAGCCCTCAGACACAAACCTGCATTTATTTTTACATTATTTTATATTATATTTATTTTATTTTATATCTAGTTGTTGTGAAGTCCCAGAACTGGTCTGGATGTGGTTTTCATCTGGATAAAATCAATCTGAAGATGTAGCATCGAGGGAACGACACTGGACCCAAACCGCAGCCCACAAAAAACACCACAAAAGACAAACACAAACCTCGACATCTTTTCTTTAAACTTCTCAGCTCAGATATTTCAGGGGCAATTTTTAACAAAGCTAATTTGATAGCAATTAAAATTCAGGCTCTAACATCTTGAACAGGTGGGAGATGTTGACACCTGAGCGGCGGCTAAAATGATGCCCGTTTTAATCAAACAAGGTTCTTATTCACCGTTGAGGTGCAGCTACGCTAATCTCTCCAAAACTTCCTTAAGTGTCTCTCAAGGAGTTTGGCTGCAATCAATCACGCTGTGAGTGGACGTCAAACGGTGCGTTTCTGCAGAGCAAAACACCTCCAGCAAACCTGCCAATTACAGATAGCTGCCGGTGTGCAGCATAATATTAAAGCTGGCAACGAGGAGAAGAGAGTTTCCATACGCAGGAGCGCAACGGTGCAATTTGTGTGCACAAAGAAAGGCCATAGGAAGTCGGCCCGATGTCCCTGGGTAGTCAATTGGTCCGAGAGGTTTCCTCAGCCATCAAGACTCGAGAACAAACTGGATTTAATTGTTTCAGCTGCTTTTCTGACGTCTAAAATTGGGAGAAGAATCGATGAGAATCGAGCAGCAGAGCAACGCGAACGAGGCTGAAGAGCGTCGAGAGAAAAACAACCCCAAACTTCCACCTTCACCCGAGGAGCCGTTTCAGTCGGGACGCAGATGTGGTTTTTCTGGGTGTTCAAGGGAAAACATCTGCATGTGAGCGGAGGGTGGAAGTCAGTGAACGGAAGCAGGAAAAGGTTCCTCTTCCTCCACTAATGACTAACTAGATGTGTGATTAGTCCGGCGCTCTTCATCCCCCCGTCCCTCCTTCCTTTCATCCCCTCTGCTGTCTGGGGAAATTGATGGCGATGTGTCGGGGGTCCAAGACCACAGGTGTTTGGGAGGTAGCCGGTAATGAATGGCTTCCAGGAGAAAGTTAATCATGATTAATGAGCAAGAGCAGCTGGGAGGAGGTGGAGGGAAGCGTCCACGTGGGGGAGGGCCACGCCGGCAGAGTCTCCTGGTTGGTCTGACCAGCCGGGGACAGACACGCTAACACCGTTGCGAACTTCCAGACGCCGCCTGTTGCTGCGAGGCACCGAAATTGGAAAGCTGGAGCCAGAAGTGTGTCAGAATGCATCTTCTCCGGCTCCGCCAGCACAGATGTGCGCGGTCGTCCACGGGCTAATCTCGCTGCTCAACGGCCACGACACCAGCGCGGGAGCGCGTTGAATAAATGAATGTGTTAATCCCAGAAACGTCTCCGCGATAACGTGAGTTACTGCGCGTTCAGGTGGAGACAGAGGTGATGTTCCGCTCCTTTCCGCGCCTGCAGAAACTTTGGTGGAACGTTTTCTCGTTATCCGGACAGTTGGCATTAAATCGTCCTGCTGAATGATGTGGAAGCAAATGATTGAACCTAGATTGATTTTCTTTTTTCTCATGTGGGACGAGAGTATCAGAACGATCCAAACTCAATTGCAGGTTGAAAACAAACAGCGGACGGAATGAGACGATGTTTCCGGTCTGTTGTGCAGCCGGGGCTCCCGGAGGCATCCGTGCATTGTTTATTTTTCCCTTCACGGGAGGCCCGAGGGAGGAGGAAATTACCTTGTCGCTTGTCAGCGCGCGGCTGTAATAGCTGTGTGTGTTATCCGTATGGCAGCGGTAAACATGGGCGTGTGTTGCTGTAGGCGGACAGGTGCTCATGCTAATCAAGTGTGTTTCCCTGAACCATCTGTGTGTCCCGCTCCAAACCCTCCCTGTCCATGTCAAACTCTGTGTGTGCCCAGAGGACACTCACACCTTCATGTTCGGACAGGACAGGTCAAAGGTGAGACGATGGACCGGGTCGGGAAGGGGGGGTCGCCTATCCTTAAAAGACGCCTTCCAGGCTGAATCACTGTCCAGCAGTGTCCCTCTGTCCTTACTGTCTGCGTCTCTGTCCACGTGTCCACCTGTTTGTCTTTCCCAATCATCCCCTGGAGACAACGGCCATTGGCTGAAGTGAACTCCGCCGTCTGTGAGTGACTGATGGCTTGTCCGTTGCCGTGGCGACGGCGATCCCGCTGTAAGCGAACCGGTCGACCCTCTCAGCTGCCAGCCCGTCCGTCTCTTTGATTCAGTCTGCGTCGCGCCCACGCCTCCATCGTTGCGGTGTCACGATTCTTCTTCTCTGCCTTCAACATCTCCCTTAATGTTCCACTTATTAAACGCATATTTACCCTTTTCAGGTGTAAAGTGATTAATGGCGAGCCAGGATTTCGATCCCTCTGAGGTGATCCTGGGAATCAGCGTTCCAGCTGATGGCTGGTCTGGCACCAGGAGGTTTGGGAAATTAGATTTTTACTCACGGATCTTCCTGACAGAAGAGGAAGGATTTCTGTGTTGTCCCACCTCCCGTCTCATCAGACTCCGCCGCAGCATTAATGGGACAGACGCGGTTGAAATGGATCCGGGAACTGTGGTGTGGTCAGTTGGACATCAGCCCCCTTCAGTCCAACATTAGAGGACGACAGCAGATCCGGAGCTAATGGAATATGCAGTCAAAATAATACATTAAGGCTTTCCAAGCCCCGCCCCCGACGTCCACGGCTTTGATCTGAAAATGGATTTTTCTTGTTTACTGTTTGATACGAACACTATGCAACAGTTATTGGCGGATCAATTAAGTATCAGCCTGATGGACCGTTAGCTTGGCAGGATGATGGAACTACAGCTTAGCTAGCCAAGTCGGCGCTCGTTTGCCAGGGTGACGTTAGCTTCCAGCCCCGGCGTTGGCGTGATGTCGCAGCTCTCTTACTCTCAAAACAGACATGCTAGTAGCAGCTTTCTGTAGATTCATGCAAACAGTAGCAATCTTATTATTCCAAGAAGGCTAATTTGAGAGATGTAAACGGTTGCCGTAGTAACTGTGCAGTTTGCCACTTTTGCCCACTGGTGGGTCGGAGGTTCTACTTCAAAGACGCAGCGGTTTTGATGAAGGATGCTGCAGTAGTTAGCACATTAGCAGGACACTTCCAGGTGCTCCAGTTAGGAGAATCCTGCGTCCACGTAGCTTCGGAGCACAATCCGGACGTTAGGAATAATTACGTGATGGCAGATTTTCCAGGCACATCAAAGGTTCCCCGAGGATAATTGAAAATCCGTAATTTAGAGGCTTTTTCTCTTTGTTTTCAACAGTGAACATAACAAGTCATGTTCATTATCAGTGGGATGCTCTCTCACACACACACACACACACACACACACACACACACACACACACACACACACACACACACACCACACACACACACACACACACACACACACACACACACACACACACATTTTCTATCCATTAAGCCAGAGTAAATATCGTGGGAGAGCTTGTTAGGCCTGTCGAGTGCCTTAATGTGCCGAGGGATGAAATGAGTGATGGAAAAAAACAAAGGAGGTCGGCGTTGTGCCTTTCATCCTCCTGTGTCTTTAGTGATAGCCATGTTATTAGTTTGTAGTCTGATTAAAGGAGAGTCTGGCATCAATGCCCCCGAGTCATTCATTCTATTAACCTTGGTGTACTTGTCTGTGTGTGTCTGTGTGTGTGTGTGTGTTCTCCCTCTACACTTGTCTTTATCTGTTTTGATCACTCTGCAGAACACAATGATGGCTTCATTGATTAAATCAATATTCCTGCTGTGACAGATGCTGCTTCTTAACCTTGATTAAAGCCGATCTTTGATCAGGCGGTCAAAGCCGGAGGCAAAAACCTGCTTTGAGCAGGACGGAAAAGAGACGTGCTGATGCGCTGATCGACCTGCTGACAGTTTTGGTTTTATTGTTCAACATTAAGGGGCATTTGAGCTTATTTGTGATTGAGCTGTTTACAGACTACAGATCACAGTTGGATCTACAGCCAGTGAAGAGTTCTGAGTTACCTCATGCATTTTGTCCTGTACGTGTCAGCGTCAGCATTCTAGCTCCGCCTCCCCAACATGATGGGGACGCGCTCCCTATCCGCATGAACTCTCCTGACTCAGCGGGATCAGACGGATCAGAGTTGGAAAAACTCTGGAATTTGCTCTGTTTCTTTGATATTAGGACCTCTTTGAGTTCTTATGATCGTTTTCTCCCAGCTTTGGCTGCCTCCACGCATAAATGAGCAGAGTCGGGTCCTCGGGTCCCGACGCGATCGATGCTCTGTAGGGACACGCCTTAGGCCTGTTTGGATAGTCGATTTCAGAAGCTGAATGGAAGGAGATCTTAGTTACAGCCTCCCTCACACGTGGATCATTAGCATGCCTGATTAGGCTTCCTGATGGATGACTGGATCAATGGCACTGAGAAATTCTGCGGGGGAAAACTTCATCTGCTTTTGTTGGTGTTACGCTGTATGGAGGAAAGTGATTTATGGCTTATGAATAAAAGTGGAAGATTGAGAATAAGTGGAAGATTTGAGACCAGAAACATTCTCTCTGATACGTCTTGCTCATGTAAGTGAGTTAATCTACGTCCATTTGCAAACAGGAGAAGCCTTCTGGCCTGAGATAATCTGTTTTTAACCAGGCTTGAATGCTGCTGTGACCCTGCGGGGCCCAAATCTACCATTCTGGTCCCTCGGTGAAGGTGAAGACACGGCTGCACTTTTACATCAGATGTTCTGTCAGAAAAGTGTTTAACCCCACATTACCCCAGCAACAGGGAGCGCCACGGGAGCGCTTGATTCCTCATGTCAACGCCATCCGAGTTTAGAGTCAGGAGCTCCCTGGTGACCCTGATGATCACATCTCTGCCTCAGACAACGTCGGCCGAAGCCCGTTTGATCAAGTGCAGCGGCTCATCTTCCCTTTTATTCAGCGCTAATTATCATCATTACTCCACGCAGACGGGGGATGATTCCACTTCAGGCCTCGCTCCGGCCCAGGACATTTCCATCGCTACGTGTCCCCTTATGGCTGGCAGCTGTGCACGTCCCCATCAAATCCCCACAGATCCACCAGTGTTTCCAGCAGCAGCGAGAGGGGAGATGCAGACCCCGTTTAAACCTGCATCGTTACTGTAGGTAGAGGATGGATGTCCTCCCCATGCTGGACGCGCTCAGGTAAAGTGCCAACATGTCCTTATCCGTGTTGGCACGATGGCTTCCTGAACACAATTCCTTTAGTTTTGTATAACTGGGGTGATATTTCTCATTTTCCTTGTAAATGACCAGTGAGGGCCATGCTAAGTCCATCCCAGCATCAGCTGGGGAAAACCCAGTCAGGCACTGGAGGAGGCCTCAGCTGGATCGACTTGCTGTCAGATAAAATGATCATCTTGTGTTCAGCTGCCTTTAATTATCCTGTTGCCGCTGGAATTGTAAATGAACCACTCCATGATGGTGGACCTTCCTCCTGCTTCCGATTTTCCGAACACTTTGACCGTAAATGCTGAGTTCCTGCGTTCTCAGATCTCCACAGTGACACCACGAGAACGTCGTTATTATCCTCAATATCAGACGTATGAAAATAAAAACAGCAGCGACTCCATGACCGGCTGAATGAAGGCAGGGAACCCTGCAAAAGCCTCATGAATATCTGCCCCAGTAGGAGCAGATAAACGTTTCCACCACAGGCTGCAGGACCATCAGGTGTATCCTGGAGAACGTCGTGATACCTGCTGACACAGATAAAGCAGAGCGAATCCATTACTAGCAGGACGTTAAGCCGAGAAAAACAAGCCGCTCTTTAATTATGCAGACAGCCTGGATCGATGTGCGGGAAACATCCCTCATATATTCTTCCAGGTTACCCGAGACAACTTTGAAAAGTGTGTGTGTGTGTGTGTCCGTTCCTGAGATAAGCCGAAGCCAGAGCGTCTCATGTTTAATTCAGGCCTTATTTTGGCCTGGATCAGATCCTCAGATGTGACCAAAAACACAGAAGCACTTCATCAGAAATCAAATCCATCATTTCTGACGCGGCCGCGGGGAAAACAGAGGAAGTTTCATTAGAGAGGAGGCAGCTTTTGGTTAATTGACACATATTGAAGTTTGCTGGCAGCGAGATTCTCAAACCGCTTCTAATTTTTGCATCTCGTTTAAACAGACGTGCACGTTTTTGTGGACACGTAGAAAATCCTTATTTTGTGCCTCCGATTAATTAAATATGTGCTGAAGCTTCTTGCTCACTGTTCATTCCCTGCATAGGTTGCTATGGAGATTTATTTTGGTCATAAAATGAATCATATAATTGTGTCTTTTGTATCAAGAATATCTTCGACATGTGATGTTTCATTTTCCCTATAAGCTCTTCATCGGCCTCGTCTTCCTCTTCTATTATTCCAAATACGGAAGCAAAAAAAAAGGCTTCAATTTAGTTGATTATTTCTTTACAGGCTCCATTACCCTGGGGGTCCTAATTGGGAATAAGTGGTGGTTAACAGAATGCGGCTGAATGGATTGATTGTCTAATTTGCAGGTAAAAAAGCTCACTTGAGTTCGATTTTGACTAATGTAAAAAAAAAGGGGGTGTTGGGGGAACTCTGCTGCTAACAGAACACTGGTGCTAACAGAACACTGGTGCTAACAGAACATTCCAGGGAGCAGTCGAGAACCTAATAGTTTGAGTAAGTTCTTCTTTGATTGTTTTCTGGAAACCGATGCTTCATTTTATCGTCCACAAACTGGAGAATGTTTGGTTTATTATGAATTTGTTACTTTGTTTGGACAATATTGACCTCTTGGATTGAAACGGCTCCATTATTTATCAGAAAGGCCCCTGACGCAGCCAGGTAGAGCTGCGGATTCACAGAATCGCAGGTTAAAAGACGGTTTGGTGAATTACAGACCGGAGGGTAAACGTGGGAGCACTTCCTGCCTGCCTCCTCACATCCCTCAGTGCTTCCTGCTAAATTTGCACACACCCCCAGAAGTAGAAGAGGAATCCAGACACAAAACCAAAAAAGTCGTCTGTTTTGTGCTGAGAACATTACCCAAAGAAGCAGCCGGAGCTCCGAACTCTGCTGCATTCTCCCCAAAATGGCCGCCTGCATAAATCCTGCTAGTAAATACAAAAAACCCACAAAAACGGTTCTAAAATAAACGAGTAGTCTAGGGACAAATGTATCGCTCATTAGGAACCTCCAATATATCTGAGCAGACCAGACCTTCTGGCCACAGCTGGACGGTTCTGAGGCCGCAGACATTTATTTGGGTCTCTTCAACAACAAATGTCGACTTCAGCTGCGGGATTAAAGCCGAGGTACAGAAGGAGCAGAGTGTTCCTGTAAGAGACGTCTGCTGAGGAGTCGCTCTTCATCACCAGGGCCGATGGCGTCGCTCTGTCTCACGGCCGCTGCTGCCAACCTGCTGAAGAGCACGAGCAAATGCGGGATCTGTCAGAGAGCAGCTGCCCCACATCTGGACCTTCTGTGGACGTCTCGGTGGATCAGAGTGGTTTCTGCTGGGTAAGCTTGTTAGTGATGCTGGTATTCTTGGACTTTTCTCCACGCAGAGCATAACGGCTTGAAGAGGATCTGCTCCTCTCTCTCTCTCTCTCTCTCTCTCTCTCTCTCTCTCTGTCTCTCTGTCTCTCTCTCATCCTGATGGACTCGTCTTCTCAGGGATTTATCTTGAAACCAGATCGTGTTTAACATCGGCCGAGGGGATTTCATACGTGACCTCTGACATTATTAGCCAAATCTGCATAACATGAAGAGGCAGAACATTGAGACCCCAGGAAAACGGTCCGATCGCGGAACCTTTCTGCTGTGAGACGCCCCTGGAGACTCTTGGCAGCGTCCAGCAGAGTTGGACTCATGAAGCTGTTCTTCTGCCAGAGCTGACTTAATGAAAACGCAAATGAACGGAGAGCTTAATCCTGCTCTGGTGTCTCCATTAAAGGACAGGCCTGATGAGCAGTGTTGATGCTGTTTATGAGGGCATTCATCAGAATTAGCCACTCTAGTCAGTTACAGCGGGCGTGAGTTGGGAAAGCTGGGGGGGGGTCAAAGGTCAAGTGCATCGACCCTGCAGGGCCCCCCACCCACTCAAGCTGTTGCTTTACCTACATTAATTCTGATGATTAAAAGAACATTTCTGTTGACCACATCACTGAAAGTGGACCAGCTGATGGAGTGGGTGTGTCCAAACAATAGGCCCCTCCCACAACATGCAGCAGATGAGTCTAAGGCTTTTTAATAAAATAACCCTGCTCTGATTTATTCTCACTGAGCGTCCTAACAGATGCACAAACTTTCAGGTGTGAGGCAGAATTGATCTTTCTTTAGTTGCCCCGCTTTATTCCAACATTCTCTTTGCCGATTTCATTTTCAAGACCATAAATGTGGAGCTTGGAGATAATTTCATGAATAAAAGCGCCTGAAATCCTGCACGCGCCCCAGTTCTGTGTAACAAAGGATTCAGATATCAATGCTCTGTTGTTTCAGGGAATTCCAAAAAGTAGCCCACCCCTCCAGGCGAGGGGGGGTACCTAAGGACCGAGGGTCTGCTTCTGCAGAAGTGCAGCAAAACGTGCCGCTGCTGCGGTTTGGCCAGCTCGCACTTCGGTGCAGAACTGGTCCAGAGAGGCTTCGGGATTCTCAGCAGGAACCGTCAGCTGCTGTGTGGTGGGATGACTGGTGGGATGACTGGTGCAGCAGTGGGAGCAGAATTATTCACGCTTGCACTGCGGGAACGTCCCCAGTACGTGACGCTCGTGTGAAAGTAGTCCCTGCTTTCAACCAAAGGGCGGATGAATCTGATCAGGCGAGGGAAGGGACCAAATCACCGTCAGCCTGTGAAGAATCTGAATCAGGCTTTAGCAGTGTGTGAGAAGAGCGCCATCTAGGTCCTAATCAGGTTGTTGCAATCAACGTGTTACCACGACGATGTCGCTGCTCCCGCACTTGTCCAGGACTCTCCAGTAGGTTAAACATTTCTGTTAAACAGGGTTGTGACTGATTTCGACAGAGAAGTTTAGTTATTAACATCAGCCGTGTCTAACGATGCACGTACGAACTTTCATTTATTGCTTCTGCTGTTGCTGGATGCAGCGAAATGCATTATGGGATACCTAGCTCTCCCAAGTCTACACAAGTCATATCTGATGTGTACTTGATTAAAAGGGGCGGAGCAACCACACATCCAGGCACTTGGAAGATAGTTGCCATAGTTAGCGTAGCATACAAACATGTAGCTTGTGTTTCAAGGTTAGACTTCTGATTGCTGCAGGGCGGGTTCAACACTAAGACTCAAACATTAAAGCAGTAAAATGAGCGCTGACCCAACTGATCCTCGCGGAGCAGAGTTGGAATTGTGTCAGAAAGTAAAAATAAGACTTCAAATATTCATCCTCAGATCTCCCATGGCTGCACCTTCAGCGCTGATTCCAGCTCTCCTCAGTTCTTCACCTTCCCGATGAACTCACCCTTTTCTGAGCGTTCTCTCTTTCAAACATTTATTTCTACCCAAAAAAGTAATTTGTTTAGGGCAGGAGGCGAGCATCCTCAGAGCTTTCCCAGCATCCCAACAAGCTCTGGGGTTGATATAAAATGACGGGAAACGTTGGCGGCGGTGACTGAAACAAGACGGACGTATCGAGCCTAGGCAGGCTAATGCTAGCATGATGAACTTTCACCTATATATAACACATATAGAGGTGCAGATGTGTAATTTAGGTCTCAAAACACTTGTTAAATTGTTATAAACATGAAACTAGAGAAACTATTTCAGTCCTCATGCACGTGAAAACTTACTCTAGACAGTGTCTAAATAATAATTCTGTCACATTAACTCTACAAACTTCCGATGGGCGCTATAGTTTAGCGTAATCAGTATTAACTGTGTTACCTGCAGAGAAACTGGAGGATTTTGATGAGCTAAAGTCAGTAGATTTAATACGTAGAACCAATTTTTGCACCAATATCGAATTTAACAAGAATTTTCTCAAGAAATTTCAGATCCTAGTTTAAAAGTCAGTATAGCTCCAGTTACATCAGAGGATTAAAGTGCTTTTTTCCCCCCATATTTGTCTTCGTTTGGCAGAAATGAGCTTCCAATGTTCATAAAGTCATATTAGCAGGTTTATGGAACACAAAAGTCTGAACTGGCTTCTGGAGATGTGGTAATGTTGCAAAGTAAGTGATTTCATCTCTAAGCTAACATGAAAGTTAATGGTTTGTAATACAGATTTCTAGAAAATCCTATGAATATGGAAACAGTTTTGTGATATTAAACATAGATCAGAGCGCATGCGGACTGTAGGAGGAAGAGGGGGACATTAACGAAATGATACTGCTGCATGTAAGAAATATACTCTAATTAAAGTCTGATTATCTAAATACCACTGACAGCAAAGTGACTCGTAAAATGACAAAAAGACGAATGAAGAACGAGGTTTATTGTATCATTTAGCCAGAAAGTAATCATGTTATGGCTTTGGGAGCAGCATTAGCAAATGAAACGCCTGTTCAAGTGACTTCGCACGTTGCCGTGAGAGTGTGTCCACGCCGCTCTGCAGGTTTCTCCCTCAGCTTTATTAGACCTCTGACGTTCACAACAGCCCCATAAACATGAAGCAAGATGGCCGCTTGTCTGTCTGTCTGTCTGTCTGTCTGTCTGTCTGTCTGTCTGTCTGTCTGTCTGTCTGTCTGTCTGTCTGTCTGTCTGTCTGTCTGTCTGTCCAACCATCCTCTGATGATTAACAGCTATTTTTAAAACAACGCTGAAGGCCGAGCAGCCGACCGCTGAATGTTTCTTCTAAATTTATGCTGGGAAAAAGAAAAAAGCTGTTTACCAGTGTGTGTGCGTGAACACACACACACACACACACACACACACACACACACACACACGCACACACACACACACAGGCGCACCTCATAAAGACACGAGAGATGAAAGATGTTTTTACGTTTTTAGAGCTAAAATTACTGCTGTCGTTCACGCCAAGCAAAAAAAACCCAAACAACAACCCCAAAACTAAAAATAAATCATCTTTAAAACTTGTCGGTGTTCAGGCACTTAAAGATCATCAAAACTAATCTAATGTCGTTTGTGGCAGACAAGTGAAACAACAGGAGGTTAAAAGAAAGAGTGGAAGCATGAATAGATGCATGCAGAATGTTCATGCTAGCATGGGTGGCTAATATAAATACCCAGATATGACAAGACGAATAATGATGCACAGAAGTTCCTTTTTATCATTTACAACAGCTTTTATAAAGTTTTACAGTTACACCATCGGCTTTAGTTGCCATAGCAATATTGGGAGACCGTGGCTCATCACAAGCTAAGCTAATGTCGTGGAACATTGAGTACTGAGTTTAAGTTGGTAAACTCATCAGGACAGCTAATATTAAGTGAAATGCACCATTATTGTCAACCAAATATTTGCCGACTGACAATGACAAACAACCGTGATGCCTTCAGGGCCAAATGAACTCATACTGTATCTCATGTTGTTATTAGCAACTACAACATTTAAACTATTGAACTTCCCGCCAGTATTTTATAATGCAATTAGGTTTCAATCAGCTCTCCATGGACAGACACTACCTGAGGAAACTTGCCAATCACCCTCACGATTGTTGACGTCACGTGACTAATGTTGAAGGCCTAAAATGTTCCCGCTCTCAGTCACATGTTTGCTGTCAGCGGAACGTTGATGGTTCACGTAACGCTGCAGCAGCATTGAGGAGAGGGAAAAAGGGACGAGGAACGATCCAAGAACGGTCAACTTAGTTTCTGCATTCAACACGTGTCGTGAGGAAGTGATGAGGAGAGATGAGAGGGAGGAAGAGGGGGGCGTTGCTAGGTGACAGAGCGTACATACTGAATTTTAACCGAGAAAGAGAGATGGAGAGAGAGAGAGAGAGAGAGAGAGAGAGAGAGAGAGAGAGAGAGAGAGAGAGCAGCAACATGTAGCCGCGCCGCGTGGAGGAAAGCTTCAAACTGTGCGCGCGCGTGATTATCAGTTTCTTGCGTGAAGGAGGGGGTGAAATGTTTGCGTTCCATCCCGAGGACATTATCCCGCAACATTAGAATCGATCAGGCTCTACATGCCGCAGGAGCTGTCCAGCGGAGGGATGGACGGCTGGACTGTGCACGGAGAAAAGCCCCGGAGAAGAGGAGAAGAAGGAGGAGAAGAAGAGAAGCGGGCTCCCGCAGACAGTGAGTGCAACCTTTCCTTTTCTCTCCCCCTTCCCCGTTTGTCACCCTCAAGGTGAAAATGTTGCGCCGCGTCTCGCACAACTGTCCCCGGCTTTGCCCTTCACGTCCCGGCTGCTGGCTGCCCAGGTGCCGCCGCTGTGCGCGTACGTGCCGGGGACGTTCGGGGTGCAGCCGGCCGGTGCGAGAAGCTTTGACCCCTCTGTCATTGATGCGCGCGTGTCCTTATTAGTGGCATCACTTGCACCCAAAGGGGCTCATGCATGTGCGGACCTTTGCGCAAATCTTTTCGACCCCCCCCCCCCCCCCAACCAACACCACCTCACGCATGAAGTCAGTGCGCAACTTGGGAGTCCGTGACAGGAGATGCGGGCAGCTGTGATTCAGATGTGACATTTCTGAAAACCCGCATACCCGCCTGAGCTCGCCGTATGCAGGCATCCCGCATCCCCAGCCGGTTGTTGCGCATACGTTCTGCCCTCTCCAGCGCCCCCCCCCCCACCACCAACCTCCCCCCCCGTTATTAGCTGTAGGGCAGCTATCAGAGTCTGGATCAGTGTGTTGGTGTGCACATCAGCAGCTGGCACACCGGCAGCACTGAGCAGCGTGTGTGGAGATCACTCCCGGGACAGACGGGGAAAATTGGGATTCAGCGCCCGCAGCAAGCAGCCCCATCTCCACCCATCCATCCCTCCGTCCTCACATCCAACCTCTTCTTCTTCTTCTTCTTTATCTCCTCCTCGTTACAATTCTTGAAAGCACAAAGAAAATAAAAAAAGCACTCACGCTGATGATGATGATGCAGTTTCAGGTGTGTGTGTGTGTGTGTGTGTGTGTGTGTGTGCGTGCGTGCGTGTGCGTGTGTGCACATGTGATTCAACAGTTTGAATGGGATTTTCAGCGTGAACCCGCTCTGGTTGTGCACGTTCCCTTCATCCTTCCCTGCGTTACTGCAGGAGTGTGATCGATCGGGTCACCAGCTGCCAGTGCGACATTTGCAGTAACACATTTTCTGCTAAGCAAACCTTTAAAAAACGGCTTTAAATTCCTCCTCGTGGCATCTGGAGAACTCTGTCTAAGGATCGGAGCGGCCGGGATGTCATCCCACCAAACGGGGGTCTTTTGTGGGCCCGCCTCTGCTCTGTTATCCACCTGAGCCTCCACGTTTGGTTCTGATGCTGCGTTTCAGAAAGGTGGGAAGTGGGAGGCATCCCAGTTGGTGCCTCATGGGGACAGAATTCCAAACTTGCCATGTGAATGTCAACAAATGTAGTTTGTGAGGAAGGAAGTGATGTATGAGCGCCACCTCGTTAGACTTTGCGGAACCTAATTTCTGGATTCTCGCAGCTGAAGCCGAACCGTGATTGTGGGACGCCGGACTGGGGCCTCCACGGGAAAAATCTCATTGAGGATTCTGTCAGGAGAAACTGTGGCTATGAAAAATGCTTCCATGTTTGGTTTAATTAGCTGGTTCGCTGGTTAAAGCTCTGGATGAGCCAGGACCACCAGCCCCCCCCCCCCCCCCCCCCCCCGAGACATCCCCAAGCCTCGGCAACATCTGAGGCTGCGCGCTGCATGTGTGAACAGTGATGCCAGGCTGATGCTGAGCCGATCCTCAGGAGATGCTCTGATGAACGTAGCGCCAACACTGGTGCACACACAGCCGTTGGGATGCTTCCACGGGAGAGTTTTGATTTGCACCCATTTATATTCCAAAGATGTAACAGATGTTTTGGGTTGGAGCAGCAGAAATGAGCAACTGACCCCAGTTTGTTGCAACCAGATGAGAGATAGCCAGAGGAGCTCGGGCTTGGGCTACCAGAGAGGAGGAATGGAGATCAGGTCTGGTCTTAAAATTACTGCTGTCATCCTAATCTCATGGAGAGGACACGTGTCGCCTTCACCCCAAGAATCACGTCTCATCCCAGCTCACCTTAGCAACACCGAGTGGGTTTAGGGGAGGACTGGGGAACCAACCATGATCTGTCCACCACATCTTCTCCAACGTGTCTGAACAAACCAGGTTTAGCTGATGTGAGCGGCAAGAAACCACTAACGGTTTAAACTTTATTGTGCTAGCATGTTTTGCTCAAGAGCTCCTAGCGCTGACTGCTTAATGAAGGTCAGATCCAAACATCAGCATAAATCCGTCCTTCAGTCAAGGGTTGAGTTTTCCACATTTTGTTTAAAATAATGATTATCTGCACATAATCTGGAGGCGGTGACGTCATGAAGGGAATAATGATCCATGGCTGTATCTCCAGATAAATGTTGGTCTTGTCTATGATGAGCCTGATGACTTAGAATTGGCGCCCGTTCAGACGTTCAGCTGTTTTGTGCAATGACCACCTGGATGGAGGACGGACACTCTGCTGTCTCAGGGGATCCATGGATCCACGTCTGGCTTCCTGGATCGTACATCCGGTCAAACTAAAACCGTTAGAGCCACCAACTGTAAAAAGAGATTATTCAACAACACCTGTAACTTTGCTTTCTGTTTTGCTCATCGTACCTGAGATAACGGAGGAGGCGGGGCTACTTCCGTCCCCACCCCCACCAGCAGGGGGCACCAGAGCCGTTTTTTGCTCGCTACAATCGATGGTAGAATTCGGTCCAGGTTCAAATGTGTGATTAGGGCAATCAAGATAAGGGTGAAGAGGGAAGATGGAGGTGAGAAAGGAGGGATGATCTGGAGTGGAGGAAAAAGGAAAGAAGTGAAGAAGTGGAATCAAACGTGCCAGCTGCTGTTCTCTCCTACGACTAAAAGCTGTCATGTGGCGTCACTCCCAGCAGTTCAGCACAGCGACGCAGAGGCACTGGAGCTGGACGTCGTCTGTCTGTCTGTCTGTCTGTCTGTCTGTCTGTCTGTCTGTCTGTCTGTCTGTCTGTCTGTCTGTCTGTCTCCATCTTCCATTTCCTCTGCTTCTTTTGTTTCTGCTCTACAATCACGTTTCACTCTGACGCTGTCTGAATTCTTCATTTCATTCACATAATGTTGTTGAAACACAAACTCTGTTTGTGTGTGTGTGTGTGTGTGTGTGTGGGGGGGGGGGGTGACAGAGAGGGAGAGACTGAGATTGGCTAAATGACTTCAGCCATTTTGGATCTATTTTTAGGAGTCATCTGAACTGTTTTTGTTCTCCTTTATTGACTTTTCTCTTTTCTCTCATTTCACATTGATTCTCTTTCTTTCTCTCATCAACATTGAAACTTCTCTATTCATGATTTTCTTTACTATTAATTGTACCTTTTTATTCTTTCTTCTTCTCTTTCATCATTTTTTCCATTTGACATCATTTTTTCCAAGTTTTCTTCCTGTCCTCTTCTTCCTGTCCTTTGATTTATATTTCTATTTTTCCATCCCAAATGCACTTCTTTTTCATATCTCTCTTTCCTGCACCTTTCCTTCATCACTCCCCCCTCCCTCGTTTATTTATCCCTCCTCCCCCCCTTGGTCGGACCATTCATATCCTCCCCTCTTTATCGGTGTCCTCCGTCAGCTCAGCCTGCTGAATGGGAGAACAGGGAGATGAATGAACTTGCATTCGTGCCTGTGTGTGTTTCATCATGTAGGGCCGACCCCCCCCCCCCCCACACACACACACACACACACACACTCACACACTCATCCTTATTCTTCAGGGCTCTGGCCAAAGTCAACACTAAGGAGGAAGCTCAGGTGGCTCAACTGTTTTTTGTTCCTCGCCATGAATGTAGAACATCACTGAATCGCCCGCTTTTCTCTCGTGCGGTTCAGCATCTCTATAACCTCCAACCAGGAAGTGGATGTTTGGTGTCTGGGCAGGTCGCGCAGGTGACCGGGGGGGAAAGAACAGCAGGACGACAGATGGGTCGGCTGAATCAGCTTTAACTGCTGCCATCCAACTTCCTGGAGAGAGTCATTCGAGGGGAGGGAGGAAGTTGAAGGGAGGAAGGGTTACAACATAAAAATGGGAACTATGGAAGAAATGGAAAAAAGAAATTAGCACTTGCAGGTTTACCTGCGACAGCCACAGTCCAGGCTGCAGTTACCTACGCCCCCGCCTCCACCCACAACACCATTCTAGTGATGGTGACACCATCTCTTTTCCATCCCGTCCCAACCTCCTTCCTAATTCTTGTAGAATAATGCTTCAATTCAGAGGTTTGCCATCTAAAAACCCATTAAACTGGAAACCCAAGTCTCTGATTTAAAGTTTCTGAAGATTCTGGCCTCACAGTCCTACTAATAAAACCAGTCAACTGTGAATTTAATAAACTGGAACTGAGATGGTGCATTTTTTCATTCAAAACCCCATTTTGTTCGAGAGCTCTTTAGTTGCTGTAGGCCAGAGGGGGCGCCACCTAGTGGTCAGACTACAGAGCCTCGGCCCTGCACAGCCCCCCCTCAGAGAGTCGAGCCGGTTGCTCCTGATTGCACAGCGGTTGCAGAGACGCCGTTGTTAGTGAGGTTGTTGGTCTCAGTCTGAGATGAGACTTTATTTGTGTCGGGGATCTGTTTTTCCTCCCCGGCTGCATATTTTAAGGTAGACGGAGGGAGGATTAGGAGGAAGGGGACTGGATGACACGCAGGCTTGCAGCATTTCTGGGCCACGTTTGAAACCAGGACGTTTCATTTACACGCTGCATTATGAGGCAACAGACACCAACAAGGCGGTGGGGAATTAACGTGGCGTCGGCATCACGATTAAGGCCGACGCCATGATTTCTGCTGTAATTTCTTTAAAAGCACCTGACACGATTTTGGATGGAGCTGCTTCCCGACGGCCACTGGATCGCGTGCGTTCTGAGCGGCACCATCAGATATTTGAAGAAAAGTGTGAGGAAGCACCAGAGTGCTGCCTGCAGCAGATGAGCAGTGGAGATAAAGTTGAGTCATTTCTATTAAATCCACATTTATTACACACACCAGACCGACGCCTCCATGCATCAGCCCTTTATCTCCGCCGGCCGGTGACGCCGCGGCTCCTCCTCCACACGTTCTTAATGGAGATCAGATTGTTGGTACTCCTGGAGCCGCCTCAGCAGGCTGTTCGACATGAAGGAACAGCGGCTGGCTCTTAATTAGCCTGCGGAATATTGACATTCCTGGATTATTTTAAACAGGCTGATGCTTCCAGCTCCTTCTGCCCCAAAGGACTTTTCCACAAGTGGTTTTCCTTCAGCAGGAGTTCAAACGCTCAATCTTGACCTGTAAAATGCGCAAACCTGATAGGACGTCTGAGGTTCTATCACCTTTACCATTTACTGGACCCCTGAAGCAGGTCCAGCCCCAGCAGAGGACCCCCGGAGGCCAGCCAGGATCCCATCGTCCTTTCCCGTTCATTAATGAACGAGGCTGCCCCGGGTGGCATCTTTGGGGTGAGAGATGTTCCTCTGCTGTGGACCTGGAGGCTCTTCACTGTTGATCCCCGACACCTGAACGTTGGACTTTAAACAGAGAGGTCCGGGTCCTGTGCAGTTCTTAATAGATTGAATTTTGGATGTGAATCAGCTTTGCTGTTTAATTGCACAGGAGGGGAATCAAAAGGACATTCAGGGGAACCTTCTGGAATTGAAGGGGCTCGGTGGGCCGACCTGTTGCTGCAGAGCTACATCAGCCCACAAATGTGGTTTGAGCTGAATCTGGGGGGACGAAGGGACAGGGATGTGGGGGACGGGGGTGCGGGGGGGTGGTGGTTCCGTGTACGTGTAACCCCACCTGTGATGTAGCACTCAGAGACAAGGGCACCTGAGAGCGAGACCAGGGCCAACGATGACAACAGGAGCAGAAAGGACGAGGCGGGGGCCGCAGTCGTCCACCGAGGGACATGCGTGGACAGTTTTCATGCAAATGTTTTATACTAAAATCTCAGTCACGTGAGAAGTGGCAGCGGCCATTTAGAGCTAACGTGCACTTTATCTTTGCATTTGCGTCGCCTGAACTCCTCATTTGCCATTTCATTTTCTCTTCCTTCCATCTGCATTTCTTTGTCTGCCCCCCCCCCCCCCCCCACCACCCCCCCACCGAGCCTCCTGGGCTGCCTTTTACTCTGCGGCCACTCTACATTCTTGACTTTCTTGAGGCTGTTAGCCTGCAGCCCGTCCATCCGCTGCTAAAAAGCTTGTTGAAGGCAGCTTTTTTCCAGTGCGACTCTGTCTGCTGTGAAAGGCTCAGCCTTCACTTTGGACGGAGGCTCCATCCCTCACGTCGGCGCTCAAGGTTGCACCGGCTGCCGCACTGAATGCAATGTGATCAATTAGTTGGGTTTTAAGCTTGCGCATGCCTGACGGGGGAGACTGAACGAAAGACACTTTCCCGATGCCTAAAGACTCCTGCCAATGTGCAGACACGCAGGAACTCAGCCTCCAGCTGTTCCTTGTGTCCCCTGTGCTGTACTGGGCCAGAACAAGTGTTTCTGAAGCCAGGCCGTGGTGGAGACACAGGAGCCCAAACCTGATTGTGAGAGACTTTTCCTCCAGGTGTAAAAAGGTTTGCAAGGCTACATGGATTTGTACTTTTGTTCCTCTAACAGCTCACAGATGTATTTATCCATTTTTTGCTGGTGGCAAAGTGAATCCTGTGGCAGCACCAGAACGAGGCATCTATTAAAGTACAAGAGCTGCATTTACAGCAGAATTAATAAAAACACTTTTGTAGACTCATCAATGGTTTAATTGTTCATGGTTTTATTATATTAAACTTTAATATCACCAAGGACCAATGAGACCTGCAGATGATTGTTGAGATCTCTCTGTGTAGGACGACTAGCTTGAATGCTAATGCGGTGGTAGCAGAATTATTGCTTAGTTTTTACATTACTTGTGTTTTCTAACTGGTGTTTTTATTTTCAATCAGTGACGCAGCCATTTCACAGGCCAAAGACGAGAACTGAACTGACACATTTAGCATGACAAATCCTCCGCAGGAGGCTGATATTAGGTAATTTGCTTCAGTTTAAGCGTTCTTTTGTCACTGCCGAGCGACATTCAGCCTTTGCATGCTCGGTTATTGGGCCGCCATTGTCTTTTGGTCAGGGGAGGACAGATTCCAGCCGTCCCTTTGGCACCGGATTGTCTTGTAAATTCTACGTCCCTGCAGCCGGCCTGTTGGAAAACATAATCTCTGTCTCTGGAGTCTGTCGGGAGGAGGACTAATCTGGCAAATGTGGAGATTCGCTCTTGTCTCTGAGGTCACTGCATGAATGGAAAACTGCTCTGGGAGCCAGCAGAACAACCTGGGTCAGAAGTTTCAATCATACTGCTGCTGGAGTTTGTCAGGAGCTGCATTCATCAGCCATTGATTTCAGTTTATGTTGCGGGTCCATTAGCAGTGCTAGCAGCAGGACAATGCTAAAACGAAAGCATTCGTCACCACTAAACTGAGACGCTTGCTTGGAATTAATCTTACATTTACAATAACCCTCAAACTAAATGATCAAATCCATATTTACGGCATATTTTATCTCACATTTTTAGGATGACCAATGTTGGGTTTGGAGGTATCGGCCTTGAATGTGGACTCTTATCTGGGATAAAAACCCGTTTGACTTGCTTCCTGTCAGCGCTGCCCGTGGGATTCAGCCAGTAAAATTGTTTTTATTGACTCTAAATGATTTAAATATCCGATCAGCTGTTGGACCTCCCAGGTTCTGTTGCTGCGACACGGCTCAGCCAAGATATTCCAGAATAGATGAGGAGAAGATACAAATCACAGAGCCCCTCTGGTGCGTTGTGACCTTGGAGGTCGCCGATTTGAAATGGGAACTGAGCAGAGTTGTGAGCAGGAGGCCGTAACTCAAGTCTGAAGGGAAACAGGGAGATGGGTCAGTGTCCACGTCATGCTTGTATCACACAACCATGCTAAAAGCCAGTAAAAGCTTCTCGTCCACCCGTTGTGTCATATTTCAGTGTGACTGGTTGAATTCATTGTTGCTACTTTAATAGCTTCATAATGTAAACAGAGAGATGGATAATTGTGTCACGCCGCTCCAGCCCAATAATCCCTCACATTAAAATCATTAGAATAAAAGGCTCCGCTCGCTGCCT
Source organism: Takifugu flavidus (assembly GCF_003711565.1). Taxonomy (NCBI): domain Eukaryota; kingdom Metazoa; phylum Chordata; class Actinopteri; order Tetraodontiformes; family Tetraodontidae; genus Takifugu; species Takifugu flavidus. The sequence goes on from NC_079540.1 coordinate 6,549,900, forward strand.
GCCAGCCAACTTCTGCCATTTGTGTCTCTAGAAGTGAAAAACCGCCCTGACATTTACGACACGTAAATAGCTTCATCGCAACACTGAACGCCAGCGCGCACATGCGACTGGCGCGTCATGTGTGCTGAAACACGGCTCACGTGCAGCCAGTGGGCTGAGGCGGGGGGGCCGCGCTGCCATTTTTCATTCCTGCAGACACTGTTGGTTCGAGCTCTAATTGAATTTCGCTTCGTCTCTTCCTCTGCGGCTTCAGAGGGTCGTTTCTGCCCACGGCCGCCTCTGCAGATGCCCCCTCTGCCCAGAGAGCGGCCGGCTAATAGGATGATAAGCACCATTTGCCTGAGAAGGTCTCTAGTTCTACCTAAATCCCCTCTAATTCGCTCGTTTAACCCACCTCAGGAACGTCCTTTTGTTCACGGTGGGCGCTGATGAGGACGCTCTTACGTAATCGATCGGGGGTGCGCCATCGATCACTTCCTTTCTGCTCCTTCGCTGCACTGAAAATGTTTTTTTCTTCCCTGCTTTACACCTTGGTCTTTGTAATACTGGTGAGTTATGAGCTGAATACACATGCTGCCACGTTTGGGTGATTTTGACATATTAGCTGAATCATGATTAGCAAACATGCTAACATAAACACTTTTCGGAGTTCCAAGAACGTGAAGGTTCCAGCACCAATTCCAACTCCACCGCTGAGCCGTGCTTTAGCTACTCTCTTCTAAACCTGAATGAAAGGTGGAGCCTCCTCCTGTTTCAGCCTGCTCGGCTGGAGCCGATGTTCTGTAACCAGCAGTGAAACCGACCTTGAGAGTTTCCTCTGTATTCAGGCTGCATCCTGCTTCCAGATCAGAATGGATCTGGTGTGATTATGTGGAGTGGGTGTTAATAATTCACACCCTCAGTCCAGCGGAGGAGCTCTGTGTTCAGCTGCTGCTCGCCCGTACCTGACGGCTGTAAACATGTTTGCATTTTTGAGGAAGTCTCATCAAACGTGTCTCAGCTGATCTCAGATTGGTTGTCCTGGCTTCTGTTAATTGATGGAAAAAGCCAATTATTCATTTCAGATGTATATGCTGTATAAAAATGTTTGCCTTGATTCTTATGGCGTCTTCCATCGTTCAGTTGAGGATGATTGGATTGAATCCGATTCTGCCTGCAGTACCACGGGTGGCCACTAGAGACCTACAAATGAACGCAGAGTTCTCCTAACATGAGTTTATCACTCACGTCTTGGCACTATTGTAGAGAAGGTACTTAAAAATCTCCACGATACACTTGCAGTGTCACCTGAGCTCTCATTTGAATATCTGAAGCTTAAAAAATATGAGTCACTTCTGTCTTTTATCACAACCCTTCAAGCTTTTATAAAGGAGACTGGCTGCAGAATTAAACATGGCCTACAGGTAAGATACGAAAAGCCCAACACTGTTTAATACCCTTCAATACGAGTGCCTACTTTCACATACTAATTCACTCTTAAAAACACTGGAAATGAAGAAAAGGCTTCATTTAAAATTACAGTGTACAGGGTTCATTTTTATGGTGACCTGTAAGAGACCAGCAGACCCAGTAAGAGACCAGCAGACCCAGTAAGAGGTCAGCAGACCCAGTAAGAGGTCAGCAAACCCAGTAAGAGGTCAGCAGACCCAGTAAGAGGCCAGCAGACCCAGTAAGAGGTCAGCAGACCCAGTAAGAGGCCAGCAGACCCAGTAAGAGACCAGCAGACCCAGTAAGAGGCCAGCAGACCCAGTAAGAGACCAGCAGACCCAGTAAGAGGCCAGCAGCTTGACTCAACAGCTTGATCTTTATTAGCATTAATTACATCCTGGCGTGGAGAATGGTGGTCAGCATCACAGCAACACGCCGCCGCCGCCGCAGCTAATTGGCTGCAGCTTGTTAGCAAGGAAACGTTGGTTTGAGATTTAATGATTATTGGACCTAAATAGGAGTGTGGCCAGTTGGGAATGTCAAGTAGACAGAAGCTGTAAATGAAGCGGTTTTCATTGACATTCTGTTAATATCACACACACACACACACACACACACACACACACACACACACACACACACACACCACACACACACACACACACACACATGCTGCTGATGCTACTCTTTATAAAAATGAAACGTTTCATTGACAAAACACGATCTTTAAGCTGTGAGCAACTCCATGTTCCATCTTCACACCAGGTTCTATCTCCACCTTTGTCGTCTTCTCCCTCTTCCACAAGTATTTTAGTGCCACCGTCTCGTCCTCCATCTTTCCTTCAAGACACACTTTTTACTGCAACTTCCTTAGTCCAACCCACACGAGACTCCAGACCCGCGTTCAGCTCCAACTTCTCTGCTGTAGCATAAATAGGAATGATCAATACGTCCCAGAAACCCATCTTCACTCACAGAGGGACTCCAGCCGACTGAAGAAAGGGAAACTCCCCGTGGATGCCAAAGGTAATTTCAGAAATTTGCACACAAATTGGGCACAATTCAAACTTCGCTGGCCGTAAACAGCAACCAGGCCGACATGATGTGAAGGACATTTGAAAGATTCTGACATGAGAGCAGACCCTTTTCTTTTTTTTACAGATGTGAGATGAAAAATGGGCAGGATGGTTATTTTTCATGGAGTTCCCAGAGAACAATTTCCATTTATCAGATGTTCTGTGTGACCCGGGCGATGGGTGGAACTGCTGATAACTCTTGACTTTAAGGAGAAGAGGGATCTTTTATTCATGTGCTGACCTCCAAAGTTACTTCTTGGATGTCAATGGAACTACAAAACCCACCTGAAGGCGCAAGATTCATCATCAGAATCAGAATCGGGGCTTCTTACCCTGAATTTCCCGCAGCTTCTCTCACATGTGGTGCTCGAGGCGTCTGTCGACGTTGATTTATGCTCATTTTCCCATCAAATCAGTTGTGGAGGTACAAATTTGGCAGCTGTCAGAGGGCTGAGTGACATCAGGAAAGGACACGAAGAGTGAACTCAGGCTGCGGTGGGACAGCTGGATGCAACATTGGTGCCTGGTGGCGAAAAAAATCAAAAAATCTGCCAGTGTGAGGATTAAGGTGTCATCCACACATTTGGGTACACAAAATCATGTGTGACAGAGCAAAACCAGCTAAAGTTAGCACAGCGGAGGTGCTCATCCAAGAGAGGAACATTTTAGCTGCAGGAGAGGAAGAGTCCACTTTCACTAGGAGAAATTAGCAGGAATCGTCATGAAGGGAGACCCTCCTGAAGCTCTTTTGCAGCTTGAGCTGAGCAGAAACATCCAAGTTAGCCTCAAATATCAGCAAAGGTTGGTGCCGTCCTACTGCAAGGTCACACCAAAACACAGCTCAGTCTGATTGTGAGAGACAGATTCATTTGCTCTGCGCTTGTTCCTGCGGCACCCTCAGACTAGCTAACCTTCTCCTTAATGAAGATAAAAAGTCATGCATACGTAACCTCCCAGCAACATGCACGTTTCAGTGGGATGACACTAAAATATTCTTTGAATTATGATGCTGGAACGCTGCCTGAAAACAGAGGAAAGCTGTTCTATTTTGGAACAGTCAGAGCTGTTCCTCGGTAAATCTGCTGACTCATGCTTATAGCGAAGGCATGTTCAGGTTTTAGGAGAGCAGCCTGAGCTCAGCGGTGGCTCTAATAGCTGGATCGACACAGAGCCACGTTTGATCAGTTGTCAGGATGGAAACACGCGTGGAGGGGGTTCTGATCAGCAGCACCTCGGAGCAGAACTCTGTTCAAACAGGCTGGACACCTCTCAGGTGTTCCGACAGGTGTCTTCAGTCTTGAGGGTGTTGGCACATCTGTCACGTTAGCTCCGCCCCCAGCTGAAGAGGGTCTACCACATTGCTCAAGGGTAGCTACCCCCCCCAGCTGAGAGAGGAGAACACGGCCTGTCTGCTGAAGGAACCGGATCAGTCTCTGGAATCTGGAAGCATCTATTTAATTTCATGTTGATTTGGTGCTCTTGGTGCTTCCTGGAAGCAGACTGGCTGATGGACACGATGAGAGGGAACATTGCCGACGATAACGTTCCCTCTCACATTTGCACGGTTTCTCCACAGCATCTCTTCACCTCGGCTCCCTCAGGGACTATTTTCACTCTCTGACATGACTGTTTTTATGATCCTGTTGTTTAGGTTGTGACCTTTAATCCCTTTCCTCTTGTAATTCGAGGGGTGCGAATTGCACCTTCCTCTCTAACACTCAATAACATGAGCACAAGACTCTGACAGGAGAAGTTAAAGGCCTCCGAAGCCTTTGAGGAGTCTGTTATAGCACTTCGGAATGAGCTGTCAGGGCGGGCATGCGCGTTTTCCTTCAAAGTGACGGAGAAGGAGCTGCGGCTGCTGCTGGATTCATCAGGTGAACCACGGCTACCTGTTGAGAATCAGACCCCAGCAACGTCGCAGCCAGTCACAGGGGTTGTTGATAAAGGTTCAAGGGCCTGATTTGCTGCGAGCTTAATTACACGTTCAAACTCGAAAATTACATTTTTCATTGCTGGGCATTCTGTGGGTGATCAACTCAGAAAATGAGATGATTGTAAGCAGCTGCAGCGACGGTGGAGGCGTCCTTATTTACAGAGGCGTCTGCGTCTTCAGTGCTCTAAACATCACCGTCTCATTTGCTCTGAGTTGACTTCTTGCTTTTGCCTCCTTCATTAGGTTCACACTGACCCATTACCAGCTCGCCGGGGCCTCCAGGCAAACGCCGTTAACTCCCCTGGGTGCCGGACAGTTTGGTGAGCCGTCGCTACGCCGGATTTGGTGACAGGGTGAGTTGCCACAGATGATGTCATCAGGCCGGAAAGTTCAATATCACTCTTCACAGTTTGGTGTAAATGGATGTGCGCGTGTGTGTGTGTTGGGGGGGTGTCTGTCGGCTGGTGTGTCAGAGTCGGTCACACGGCGAAGCCTCGTCCCTCAGATTGACTCTCCCCGAGCTGTTTATCTGTATCATCGTCTCTTCATGTCCTCTGACAGACTAGTAAATAATTCATTTTTGGGATGATGAAGACCTTGTGGGTGCACACACACACACACACACACACAAACACACACACACACTGTCATGTGTTTTCCTGTTCCCGTGGACTTTAAACGCATTCATTTTGCTTGCACGCGCTGGTCAAACACGTGGCTCTCCAGGATGCTCCAGGACCACGACTGAGTCACGGCGTCGTCGTGTGTATCCTCTGAGCCGTAGCCGACCCGTCCTCACAGCCAATAACCTTGCAGCCTATTGATTTCTGCAGTCTTTGTGTAAACCCTTGATCGGATCTCTTTGTCACACTGAGAGAGACATCGCACTGAGAGGGACCATGAATGGACGACATCACGGCACCTCCACAATAAACGTGGATATTTGTTGAGCTGAAGGACAGGAAGGCTGAAAAGAAAGAAACGCATGTTAAAACTATTTGCCGTTTTGTTTGCTGCATTGGAGCGTCACATCCGGAGGATCTCGGGTCAAACTGCCAGTCCAGTCCTCTTTTAAACAGGAACCTGTGAGGAGACAGGAACTTTGGGATTAGGGTGCAGCTTTGAACCTTTCTGACTGGCTGAAAATGTAGCTACAGCTAATCCCCCAAGACTCCAGAGGTAATTACTGAGCAACGATTAGAGCCGCTGTTGCACAAACGTCTTAGAACGTTAGGTCTGAGAACAAAGGAACATGTGATCTCCAATTCCTGCCTCTCAAACCTTCTCAGGGATACCCTTTGATGGACTCTTGTGCTAAATGTGATGATGGTAGAAATGTTAAAATCTACCTGTTGCCTCGAGCTCCGTCCATCTTTACATCCACTCCGAGGGCTTTGGTGTCCTGTTACATCCCACCGGTGAAACTTATTTTCAGCAGTAATGGTGGAGATCAAAGCTCTAGGAACTTCAGAGACCCTCAAACACATTTAGCAGCCTCTCGGTTCGGGTTCACGCGTGAGTGGATGCAGGAAAGCTGCAGTAAGATAACAGGGTCACAGCCCAGTGCTGCTGTTCCACAGATGAAACCCTGCGACATCAAACACGACACAGGCAGCTGAACTTCCTGGTTTGGTTCTAAGTCAGAAACCAGTGCAAGAGGAGAGAAAGATCCTGCCGTGATCCAAGTTAAGCTTGGGAGAATAAAAATAACAAGGGCTTCATTAGAACGACAGGTCACAACTGAAAAGGAAATAGTTCCACAAGATGAGTTAAAAGTGACAAAAATAGAACTTCAGAGGAAACCCAAATCAGAGATGATCAATATTAGCGGCTACGCTACGCTGCCAAGATAATTCTAAAGGTTTTGGAGGTGGGAAAAAAGTATTTTCTATCTTAATTTACCACATCAGAATCACCAAGACAGTGGATCAGGGGACCCTCCCAGACCTTGAGCTTTGTTCCTGGAGCCATTTTCACAGTTCCTATTGATCCACAACACATTTCCATCACCGTGGCCACACACTTTACCCACAGTTCATAGCTCCCCGCTGTGCTTTTAATAGTTGGCATTTTAAGCTTTTATTGATCACATTTGAGATTTAGAGATTTGACTTCTGTATTTAATATCATGCGTTGCTATAGAAACCAGAATCAGATCTCGTGCGTGGATCAAGGACGCTGAATGTTGTACATTACGTACTGTCAGAATTGACTCTGTTCTCATTTCCGGCTGATGAATGATCTCTGTAGTCCAGCCTCAGCACAAAGTCCAAGCTCGGATCATCTTCTGACTGTGTGGCCCAAAGAGTTTGGACTCTGATTCGTTTAAGTTCTGCCTCGATCACCAGCAGAGCGCAGCTGCAGATTATCTGCAGAATAATTGTCCAATGGTCCCTTGAGGAGAATCCAGATTGTGTCCAACTGGTCTGCACGCAAACGCAGCGTCCTCCAAACCACCGTCGTCACAGACGTCCTGTGTCTGTTGAACTGGAATCATGACGGACAGACGGGTCACGCACACAATAAACATTGTCTTGGACAAAGCAACAACATGTTGAGAACATATGCTTCTGTCTCCTCAAACACACACACACACACACACACACACACACACACACACACACACACACACACACACACACCACGCTCACAGCCTGATCCCCCCCTGGCTGCCAGGGTCACCTTTACCGTCTGGTTGACCCGCCATGGAGAGCAGCCGGCTGCCAACATGGCGCCTGGAAGCTTGTTGCAGTCTTCAGAGATCAGTAGGGCCATAACTGGCTTTCTGGTGTCCACAAGGGCCCAGTTTCCAAATGGGAAATCAACAAGTTCCTGGAATAAAGATCTAACCAGACCTACTTCTGAAGAACCAGCGCTGGTTCTTCAGAAGTAGGTCTTCCTTCAGCTCTGAGGACCTGCTCCCTTGGGAACATCCTCTGTAATTTTTGACTTCTTGGGACATTGCTGATGTTGCTCCATCTTCTTCTGCTGCTGTTCATGCTCAGACATCAGGAGTTTAAGTGCATCTTCAGAATACTGGTGCAGGGTTCTTCACAGTCACAAGGGTTCCACTCAGAAATGCGTCTGTTTTGCAATCATGGATAATTGCCAACTCCTAATCAAACAATCTGCCTCAAGCGGTTGATCAGGCCAGGAGATTGGCAGCTCCCTCTTCTCCCACCATGTGAACATGAGGGCTGGCGAGTGGTTGGCAGATGGCTCCCCTCCTCTGTCTGAGCGCGCCGCTTTAATCCCGAGCCACACATTTGCTTATCGGGGCCACACTTGGCTAATGCTAACGCTTGGCTAACGTTACTCGTCATAAATATCTCTCTTGCCCTCTGACAGTTCCTGGCTAAAATCGAGGTGACGTTCATCTACGTCAGCCGCTGACGGCCACATTTGTTTTGATGGTTTGAAGGAAACGCCGCCCCTCCGCTAACTCTGGTATAACTTCTCTTCGCCTCGTCCGTCTTTCTGCCGCCACCGGTTCTCCATCTGTCATGTCTTCACACAGGAAGGTGGCGAGAGGAAGTTTTGGCAAGCCTGATTCCTCGCCAGGTGTTTTATTGGTTGTCTTTTTTTGGACGGGCAGCCTTACGGGCACCTCTGACAGCGGGAAGATGAACTGTGTGGAATGATGAATCTGTCTGTTTCACAGAGATGCTTTTTTCTCCTCTCAGCCTCAGTGATGGAGGAGCTGCTGGCCAAATTGTGCAGAGCAGACGTGAGTGAAGCAACCCTTTCATTAAATCTGACATGGTGTCCTCTCCAACCTTCCACTGTTGGGACCAGGAAAACCAGTTTGGCCTATTTCAGTGTGGCCAAAGTGTTCAGGAGCAGGTAGTTCCAACACGCAGCTTCTCCTCCGCACTGAGACTCAGAAATGAAACTAACAAGTAGTTGTGGGTGCTGTTCTGCTGCTAGTTGGACTTTTTCCCCAGGTCACGGTCCTCAGAAGGTTGTTCTGAAAACAGGGATGGCCGACGGAGCATTACGAGCACTCGGAGCCCTTCCAGCTCCGCAAGACGCTGAGACACACGGCCCTCTTTAGCTTAGCAGTGGTGTGAAATCGAGTATTTAAGCAGCTCTTTCCTGAATAGAAAGTCGTTTGGGATTAACAGGCGTCCCAGATTTCCAGTTGATGGTTTTGTGTCCACCAGTTTCCCCACATGCAGGCTGTGTGTCAGCTGCTTTTCCCAGATTTTTGCGCTCCCATAATCAGTGCATGGTTTCTATAGCGATGGTTGGATGACATCATCTGCAGCCACGCATCCGACACCCTTATACATCATTAAACAGGCTGAACAGACGTGTCTTTAACTACACTGTATGTTTGACCTTTGAACTGGTGTGGGATTCATCCACCATCAGTGACATCTCGCTGGTTTTCCTGCTTTACTGCTGCCCCTGCACCTCTCCAGCCTTCTTAAACACAGTTTCTGAGTAATTCCATCCTCTGCTGTGTTTGTTGTTGGGTCTTGTCCTCCTGAATGCAGCACTTGACTTTTTTAAGCTCAGCCATAAAAACCCACAAACACATAAACATGTCTACGGTGTAAAAGGAAGAGGAGATCTTCCTCCTCGGACATACTGAGCCTGAGCTGCTTGTAGGTCGTTTCTGTTTCTGCAGGAAGTGAGCAGCGTCGGCGTTAAATGTGGTCAAACCAGCGTTTTCTCCTGGTGAACAACAGAAAATGAAGCGGGATCATTGAATGCTGTTATTGCACAGATGCTGGGTAAGTAATCCAGGCTACAATGCTAACATGTCCCCCTAAAAGAGTGGCTCCACATAACGCACGGTTCCAAATGATCAATGTAGTAAATGTTAAGGGCTCGATGTGAACGACCTTTGACTTCTTCAGCCCAAAAGTCTTTGAGAAAGTTCAATATTTGGTTTACTCACAGAACATGAAAGGAACATGAAGGTCGTCACCCAGACCTGAGATAACAGGGACTTAGAGATGCAACTCGGAGGTTGGGAGATTCCGCCGGTTCGCAACAGCGAGACACGAGTAATGTCTCCTGGTGACAACTGACACACCAGTCTGTCGAGGTGTTAGTCACAAAAATGCCGTTAAATAGTTCACGTGCACGAAGCCAATGCTGACCAGGACCTCAGGAACGTCCCTTGTGGGATTTAGCCCTCTTGTTTTGTTACACAGCTGGAAAAACAAATCTTTAAATTAATAAACCTGCGGCCGCATAAGGAAACCTTGTAACTGTGAAATAATTAGGGATGAGCACGGTGGTTAGCGTGTAACAACTCGACGAGAGTCCATTAACCGTCTGCCCCCTGGAGGATGCCGGCTGTCAAAATAATTTAAAATAAAATGCAAACGCACACACACACACACGTGTTTCAGTGCTTCTCCAACCACCTGAACACAGGTCACAGATCAGCCAGCCAATCACAGCCCCCCCAGTCCAGCCTGTCGCCCCTTTGCTTCATCTCTTAAAACACTATTAAGGTAATGACCGCTGAGAAAAGCACCTGCAGGGGTCAATAATAAGCAACTGTTAATTGCTCTGCAGTTTTGTGCCCTCGGTGTCTCATTAATCTCATCAGAGTCTCCTCACATTCACAGCTTCTCTTAAATGCACTCGTTTATCGTAAGGGAAAAAAAACCTGCAGCTACTTTGTCGTGCTGATGAAGAAAATCATCATCAGGAGCGAACACGCCTGTGTAGGCGCAGGTGGATGACTTCTATCAGTTTCGTTACGAAATGCACGGTTTTCCCTGGAGACAGAGAGGACAGGAAGGACGTCTTAGGCGGGGATGAACCACCAAGTTCTTCTCCTCTTCATCACATGGAGGCGTCGTCTGGTTTCCCCTCACTCTTACTCAGACTCCTCCTCTTAAAATTCAATTTCCTGAGTTTGTTTCAGCTTCCTTTGACTCCTCCGGGCTCTCAGTCTGTCCCCACAAGCAGAACCGCTGTAATGTTTCCTTCATCTTTGGACTGTTTTGTCGTGTCACTTTGATGGTCCACGCCGACACCTAATTCATTTCTCGGCTCCGTTTATCTGCAGTCAGCTAGCCGGCACGCCTGAAAATCATTTCAAACTGAAGATTTTCAACGCTGTCATCTAGCCTTTTACTTATCACCCTCGCTACATCCGCGCCGCTCAGCACGCGCAGCTTCAGCAGCTGCCTGCTGTCGAAAATTGCTTTCATGCAAATGTGGTGGGAAAATAAAGAGAGGTGTGTGTTTTTGGGGGGGGAGCTGTTGTGTTACCTTTGGAAAGTAATCAGCTTTGAAATGAAAAGGAAATACAGGTGGGTGGTGGTGGCGTGTGTGGCAGGGGGATAGAAGGGTTGACGCGCCTCTGTGAAACAACCTGTGGGGATTTTCAGCCCATAAACTAACGATTGTCTGTCATCAAGATGAATTTAGGCAGCGTGCCAGCTGAAGGCTGCCGTGAGCCTCCGCACTGCAGTTTTCAAACCATTTGATCACATGAAAGTATTAAAAAATGTTGTCTGCTGAGATTGTGCGATAAAAAAAAAAACGGATTGGCAGAAAATCCCTGTCAGCTGAAAAGGGACGACGTTTGATCACTCTGCAGCGTTAAAGTTTGCCAACATTTGCGCCTTTACTTGTCCGGCACCTCGGGACAATTGGCTGTCGCTGCCCCACGGCATTGTGGGCCGGGAAGCAGAGCAGCCCCCTTTTTCATGTAAGAGAATTGCTACGAACAATTAGCTTAAAAATGCTAACGGTTGCTGTGTTACCTGTTTACTGAGAGGTTACATTTTTTTGAAGGACACACGCGTGCTTAGTAGCAGGACGTGATTGTCTCCAGACGAGGGTGTTGCTAATCACCCAGAAATGTGTCATCTCATTTTTCATTTTTGCAACCTACAATATCGAGATGTGTTTTCCATCATGATCATGTCAGGGCACAACGACCGGGCAGATCGGTCCACCGTGCAGCAAACGCGCCTCCATTAGCGTCTGTATGTTTGTCTAGCTGGGACGGCCCCTCCGTCATTTTTTTTCAATGAATAATAAAAAGCTGCTGAAGAGGCATTTTTACGCACGCAGCCATTTTCTGCTCCCACGTTGAGGGTTTATTGTATTTGACCGCAAGAGTGAAACACTGCATTATAATATCCTTCATTCAGAGTAAATGAGCATATCCTTCCATGTTGCACTAATATTTATCATTTATGAACAGTAATATACGCTAAGGCCTCTCAATGCTCCTCATTTTACTGATGACAGGACACCCCCCGCACCTCCCGAGAGTGGAGATGCTGCCCAACACAGCTTCGGATTCATTAACTAAGCCAAACTTGGTGCCATAAAGTGGGAAGAGATTTTGAATATTCAGGTATTAGAATGCTGCAGCCCAGCCGAGGCCCACAGAAGCTGAGCTTGGTGTTAAATATTCACCAGATATTTAATAATGCAGCCTTCTGTCTGCAGCAGCAGATGAACCCATGTTTCATAATCTCTTTTATTGGCTGCGTCGTTGTCCTTGGGCTACCTGTTAGCGTGGAGACAGTGGAAATGACTCTTTGGCCTCACATTATCTTTGCAAAGCAGAAGAACACAAATCTTATCAGGGAGAGCTTCGCTAACAAACGTCAGGCCTGTTTGTTTGAGTTTGCAGGAGTTTCTGCCCTGGTTGTGGCGGTTCGTGTCAGCCTGTTCCCTGTCTCTGGCTTCCAGACAGTTGCTGTAAGCCTGCTGTAGGCCATCTGTTTCAGCCTCTCCCTCAGGCTCTCCGTGTGATGTTGTTTTCGGAATCCCTGTAGCAGTGACAGCCTTTGAGTTGGCCACCCGCGGGGCCAGATATAAGGTCAGGCTCATGGACTGTATAGACGCGGCCACGTGACGCCGTCAGCCAAATGCATCATTGTCAAAAAACAAGAGCCAAAACAAACCTTTAGCTGTTGATTAGCCACCATAAGCTTATAGGTTTAGTTAGCACGTTAGCCCACCACCTTATTTACTATGTAGGTTAAAGGAATGAACTTCATCAGCCTGTTAGGATGAATAATTCTATAAATAAAACCACCCCAGACTTCAGTGTAAAACCCCTCAAAGATCCAAAGGCAGCACAGAGACGTATTATCATCAAGACGAGGCAGCGGTAAACCTTCTGGGATGAGGAACAACTTTAACGACTGCGTGTTTATTAGCTGTGACTCTCTTGAAGCCGTTGTTGAGTTGTGATGTTTACTAATAGAAGATGAAGGTTGCGGAGCATCAGAGGTGACACTGGAGACGGGCCCGGAGCCTTTTCTGCTCAACAATGAAAAAGGCGTAAATCAGCAGAGCAGCGAAGAGTGGGAGTCGGCGTTAACAAGGTGGCGAGTATTTAAAGTGTCCCGCACCGCTGAAAGCCTTTTTCATGGCCCCTGGCACAAAGCTTTGGGTCTTCGTCACCAGTCCAGATGTAAGCTCTGTGAAATACAGGGAAGAGGGTGGATTTGGTTCAGATGAAAGAGTGCAGGGTTGATGTCTGCATGAGTGTTAAACAGAGCTGAAGTTTGAGCTTTGGCTTGAGTTGTGTCTCCTGGATTTGGCCCTGCGGAGGTTCAGGACGGTTGGCAGCTCCCTCAGGGTAACATGGTCTCCTGTCCAGCTCCAGCCTAGTCTGGAGTTGGCGCTTTCTCCCTGTGTGGATGTTCTCCAGGCTGGCCAGGTTCTCTAGGTTCTTCCAACAGTCCAAAAACATGAGCAGAAAAGTGTGTGTGTGTGTGTGTGTGTGTGTGTGAGGGAGTGTGTCCTGTGACAGGTGGATGGCCTGTCTAGCAGTGGAGGTTAACATAAACTGGATGGTTGGAATAGATGGAAGTGGATCCTGCTGGGACCGATCAGGTTCTGGAGACGCTCTCTGAAGCAGGAAAACCCCTCGGGAAGATTCCCTGAATTAATTTCACTAAGTGGGTTTGGCTGGTCGGAAACTTGTGTAAGAGAAGTGAGCAATTACTTTTCTAATACGCAGTCACATCCGCATGTGGTTTGCCTTTTAGATAATGAGTATTTGCAGCCTTTGGTTATAAATTGAGTGGAAATAAGAGACAAATATTGTTGGTGTCATGTTCTGTTGTCTCATCAGAGGAGCTCCAGAATAAATTTTGTTCTGTTTCTCTGTAAACAAGTTTCTCTTGTGTCATTTTTGACTGCTGAGTGGAACCAAACTGGACTGGATGGATATTAGATGTTGCTGTAGAGACCCGTCTGTCAAATATTCTAGATGTTCTGTGTGTGATCTGAAGGCCTTTGTGACCCAGAACATGTAAGTTTACCTCTCAGTCACCCAGTTAGTCAGTCAGCACTGGGACAGGTGATAACTGAGGAGGTTGGATAAAAAAACATCATTAAAGTTATTCTTTGAGCAGGAACAAGCAGCTCACGTTCCATCATCGTTCCTGAAGTCCACTCAATCTGCAGAAGCCACATGAAACTTCCAGGACCAGCAGGAGTTGAATGGCTCTAGCTCCTTCACCAGCTCCTGAAGTCCATGAGTAGCTCCAGGATGATGGTTTTCCCAGTCTCCTCCTTGATGTCTGCCTCAGGCTGGATCCAGTGGCAGCAGAGGTTCTTCAGGTTCCTGTGGGGTTCACTTCAGACTGGCTGCTCTGAGCTGCTGTCGGGTCAACAATGGGCTCTCTTCATCATTGGCTTGACAACCAAAGCCTCAAGTGCTTTTCTAGACAGGAGCAGGAAGAAGATGCAGGCCCACCATGCTCCTGTCTTCTTTGCCGTCCAGTCAAAAGATCATTAGCCAGCTTCTCTCCTGACCCACCTGTTGCTCCTGAGACAGCAGAAGTTCCACCATCCTCCTCCTCTGACAGAGTTGTAGGAACCAATTCCAAGTGCAGCTTCAGTTAAACCTTCTGAGACCTTTTTAAATGCCGTTGTGTCATCCAGGGAGGCAGCTGCTCCGTCCTTAACAGTTCAAATGATGTTTGGCCTTCAGACTGTGATGAAAGTCCCAGAAATTCTCAGTTCTGCTGTAGAAAAACATTGATTGTTCAAATGTGTAAAGTGGAGATGCAGTTCAGCAACAGCTTTCCATCATTAAGGCCTCAGTTGTTATATTCCATAAGGCTCTCACCTGTGATAATGATGACATTTGTGTGAAGTCTTAATGATCTCCAGTGGAAAAAAAGTCACCAGGCCTCTAAAGATTTAATAAAAAATAATCAGAAAAGCTGGAGGATCCAGGACAGGAGAATATGGGCGTGTGAGTAAAATCGCAGCACTTCAGTGGGCGAAGAGGAGGCGGGAAAAGCTCAGCAGGAGAGGCGGAGGTCAGTGGGGCCTCGCGAGCAGCCGCGCGCAGCTTGTTTCCTGTGATCCGTGAAGTAGAAGAGAAGCTCTGACCTCCTGCCATCAGATCCACGCGTCTGCGTCCACCTGCTGTTTCAATAAGTGTGCAGATAAAACACCACCATTCGGAGTCCTGCGTCCTCACTGGCTGTTTCTGTGCTGCTGGTTTGTTTCTGCAGGACACGTGCGTGACAGAGCCGACCCGTTGCTGATGCCGCTGTGGATCATGGCCCGTGACGTAGGTAATGTAGACGAATCTTCTCTCTGCTTTCGCATAAATGCTGCTCGGACTGCGGGGCTGTGTGAGCTTGTTGCCTCTGGGAAGAGGACTCTTCCTCTTCCATCACAGCTGTAAGTGACGGCGGAGGCGGGGCTCCTGACCCGGGTCCTCCATCTCCGTGGACAGCCAGGGACACCGCAGTCGTCCTTTTACTGCCGTTTCATGGCAGAAGTGCTGCTTCACCTCAGAGCCTTTGAGCACCGCCAGCGTGTACAGAAATGTGTGCACGTGTGACTGTTTAGAAGGTGGGAGGAGGGTGGGGGGGGGGGGGGTGTGATTGTTATTGATTGTTTGGGTGACGTGGACGTCTTCTGCGTGGTTGATGGTGGATGTTCTTCTCTCAACTGTTGCTCCTCTTCAGTAGTTAGAATATAACGAAACATGGCTGAAAACAAGGCTGCAACTGTAAAATGATTTCTGTTTTATATGAAATATTAATGATTTAATGACTGTTGTGGCGTAAAGCGACCTCCGATCACATGACTGAGCCGCCAAAGCTTCGCCACATTTAATCCCCTTTAATATATATATTTTGTTATATATATTTAACGTCTGTTTTTACACAGTTTCAGCAAACATGATCATTCCTTTCTGCTCTAACTGTTATATTTGCTTTTCACGAAGCCTCGTGAAAAGCTTCGTTGCTTTTCACGAAGCTTTTCAATTTGCTTTTCAGAAACGAATCCATCTTTTATGTCTGACAGCAGATGAAATGCAGACATACGTTTGGTCTGTGATTGGAAGCAAAGTGAAAATGGGGCATGTGGACGGCATTTATCTGCTGCTCGAGCTGGCTGAGTGCTGAAAGCCTTCACAGCGGGAGCAGTAATTTAGCCATTCACTACCGGGCGCTGGCTGCAGAGGAAGATGCATCTGCAGCCAAACACTGACATTGGAATTCTCAACGCTCTTCCGTTCTGACGTTTCTTCCGCTCTGAGTGGCTCCTGATTTACTGTCACCAGACGGTCACGTTCCCGGGATAAGCTGCCTCTTCACGAGCCATCTGATCGTATCTCTGATGCAGTGCACGCTCTCCCTTATTTGTAATTTGGTGGTGCAGTGAGCACATTTAGATGATCTTTAGGTTAAGTGGTGCATCTGTTGCTGTCCCTGTGAAACACCTGTAGTTTTGATGTCCTTTAGACTTTAAAGAGAGCATCAATAATGGCCTTCAAAGTGTATCTGCTGTATTTGTCACTGTACATTATTAGGCAATTTTGTCCTGGTGTGCGCGTGCGTGTGTGCTCCCATGCGTGCATGCGTCTGTATATGTGTGTGTGTGTGTGTGTGTGTGTGTGAGAGAGTGAGCAGTCTGAGCGGCATTGAGACGGTGCCGACAGCTCCTGTTGCTCTTTTAGACAGGAGCATCTGCCATCGTGTGAGCAGAGCTCAGGCTGCGATGATGCGTTGTGTGTCTGAGCCTGCGGTCGGGCTGCGGTGAGGACGGGGTGGCGGCTTTTCTCTTTTTTTCGTTCGTGCTTTTAATTGTGGTGATCCGGTGGCCTGGAGGAGAGGATTGATTTTAAAGCTGTGAGCAGCAACAGTTTGGAACTCACGTCCCGTAACGATGGCCTGGGCCCACAGATGCACTCTGTTGTGTGTGTGTGTGTGTGTGTGTGGTCGTGTCATTTTGGTGGGCGCCGGCCTCGTGTGGTGAAGCCCTGCGGCCTGGCAGTGACGTCGCTGACAGAGATGGATCGTCCTGCAGCGGCGGAGGGTCGAGGATAACGCTGTCTCAGCAGCAGCTGCCTAAACACACAGGAAAACCACACGTTTGAACACTTCTATCAGGAATTCTCCCTTTTCCTCCCTTGACCCCGAAACTGCCCCCACGGGATCAAAGACCTTGTTTCCATTGGTGAGTCCAGATCCCAGATACGATAGTTAGTGAGGCAGGTTTGGATTTACCAAAATAAAAGCCTAAGTTTGGTTTGGATGATAAACTTTGGAACCAAACTGTGACCACAATCGTTCAGTGACGTCTCTGATGCCTTGAATTCTCCGTCCAGTTATCTCCACCTGAGCTGCCCTCAATCTTTCCCCCTGCATCCAAACTCAGTTTTTCTTGTTTCTTTTTTGTAAACTTTCAGTGCCGGCGCCAAACCAAGCATAAAAATAATGTGTCTCTCGGAGGATTTAATATTGAGCTGTCACGCAAGATCAACTTCCCAAATAACCACGACTCTCTGCCCCTCTGCCAATAAGCAAATAGAGAAAATGATGAATCTGTCACGGCCTGGAGGCAGGTTCCCAACATTTCTGGCTGCAACCATTCAAGAAACGTATTATTCCAATGTAACTTAGCAAAAATAGTTTCAGATCGGCAGCTACTTTTTTTGGTTTCGGAGCCTTCTCGGCTCCTCCCAGCTGTGTCCGTCACAATCAATCGCCAAAATAGGAATTGATTTTGCTCCACCGCTCATGGGGCGTCCACGTTTCTTTAAACTACCACTTGATAGGTAATAGGGGTCAAGGGTGCAGGGAGGTATTGATTTCTCTGTGATGTCGGCAAACATGAGCCGCTTCCCTGGCACACGCGCACGTGCACGTCGGCCTTTTATTGTTTTGCCAATAGCGTGAAGCCTCACTTATGGTGTGTTCACTGTCATAAATCTCCACACACATTTGCAGATGCAGGAAGTGCTGCTTCAGCGTATAGATAGTGGGCAGTGGTGCTGGCGCAGCGCTTCTCCGTGCTGCTGCGGCGGCGGCTGAGGTGTATTTTTAAGTTTATGGTTGGCTTGCGTGCATCCGTGTGTTTGGGGGAAACACTCAGACGTGTGAAAAAGCCCCACGAGGCTGTTGGAGGGTCTCCCCATGAGGACACCCTGTAGGTGCCACTGCGCTGCACTTTTGTAGGAGTAGTTGCGGCCACACCAGGCTGTTGAAGCCCCAACGCAAACAAAGGGCCGATACCCAGGAGATTAACTCGGGGCCACGCGGCGCTCATGAGCAAATCCACATGGCGGTCAATATTTGGGGATCAGCACGGACCAGTGCTCGCAGGGACGGTGGTGTAAACACGGTTTGATCCGCGCAGCAGCGAGTGAAGCATGTCTGAACCTGAACTATCAGGACAAGAGGCACCACCTTCATTTGTTAAACAGCATTTGGTCTTTTTTTCTTTTTTAAAAACCATTGCGCTGATCTGCAGATTTGACTTTTCCACATTTTTGAAATAACGTTTCCCAGAACGCAGAAACTTTGGGCTGTGGCCTCTTTGCTGAGGAATTTCCAGGTTGGCTGCGGTCAGATTTTAAAAGAAGTTCATTGGTTTTCTGCTGTTGTGGGGACAGAAGGTGGAGCCCAGCAGCAGAACCAGATGCTTTCCGATCCTTTCACGGTTGTTGAATTTATCCCTACTTCCCCCTCACATACATATCATCTGAAGTGGAATCTGTTGTCCAGGCTGCTGTGTTGATCAGTCATGCTGCTGCTGGCAGCTTTGAGTACAAGCTCTATTTTCACGCCTCATTTAATTCCAAAGTCAGAGCAGCTTGTCAGCTGTTTTATTATATAAAGTCTTTTCCTTGCATTAAAAGTTCTCAGAAACAGAAACACGTTATTGTTTCCACTGTGCAGATATAAACAAGATCTCCTCCATCATTTTGCCATCTCTGGATTTATATACATATAAGTACGTATAGAAGTGCTCTTATAAACAACTGCAAAATTCTGCCTTCTGATCGCACCCAAGTTGGACTTTTATGTTCCTTTAGAGAAAAAACATCTTCGGGCTTTACAAGGACCATCTGAATCTACTTGTAGCAGGTTTAGCTTTAAGCTTCGGAGGCTCGCTCAGCACCGAAGCTCCAGGAGTTCTTCAGCTTCATGGAGTCTGTCAGGGTCCTCGGCTCAGGCTGGAAGTGCTCAGTCTGAAGATCAGCTTTGCTTTTGGGACAGCTGAGGTGGAATGAGCGTCACATTAATGGGTGGTGGTGTTGCTATAGAGACCAGGATGTCTGGAACATTCTTCTAAACGTGTTGTCACGGATGTTGGACAGGTGGAAGGGAGTGGAGGGCTGGATGTGGTTGTAGACCTGCGTCACCATGGAGATGGGGCAGTGCAGGGTTGTGGATCTCAGGTTAGTTAGTTGAGGACCCTGAGCTCCTCTGACAGACCATGGACGCGTCTTAGTGTTCTTGGCTGCTCGTGAATCACGAGTCTTTGAGTGCCAGGACGTGAGCTTGCTCCGCCCATTTTAACACCTAGGAATCAGACGTGGCTTGTACAGACTAACCTGATATCCCACAATGCATTTCACCTCTGCCAGAGCCAGCAGAGGTTCAGAAGTCCGTTTAAGGAAGGGGGTCTGTTGGTGCTTCTTGTTTGCCTGCTGCCACAGAGAAAGATCAAAGGACTGATAAAATATATATAAATGAATATTTGTACCGTATGAATATTAAATAAATGAGCCGGCTGATTCCTGGCTACAGGTGAGGCGACACCAGCGCATCAAGATTAACATATTCATAGATCAAAAAAATCTTTGACGCTATTGTGTGAATAGTGAATATTCATCTCTGGATTATCCATCATTAATCACCACATTGTTGCACCTCCACTGCCTTCAGCCAAAGCAGCCATCAGGGGAAAAAATGTTGAACATTCCAATCACTCGGAATTCTGCTGATAACAATAATGCAATGTAACATCATGTGCTTAGCATTTTCACAAACCTATTGTGCAGCTCTGTGGCAAATGGAAGGTATAATGTCGGTAATCATCCACTCATAAAGTTGGAGAGCGGGAGGCTGGAGGCTGCTGCCAGACAGCTGCAAAGATATTGGCCAGATACCTCAGCTGTCAGCCTGTCAGAGGCGGGGGAGGGCGGCCAACGGCGTCACCTGTAGGCTGATATCTGCGTGAGTGAGAACCTGTTTGGAGACGGTTGGGTTCGGGGGATAATGACCGTCGGCCCATTTCGGCTGCCGCAGCCGCAAAGTTGATTTATATTGATTTCAATTTTGGTTCCACTTTAAAAGATGTTGGTGTTTAGCCTGATGGCTGCTCATGCAGAAAATCTCTCTGCGGCTCCTGAAGGGGCTGTCGGCCGTGCGACAAAGGTAACGATGCTAGCGGCGAAGCGCACGTTTGTGGCTACGTTCAGCACGCATCCAATGAGATCATTAACATCAGCTTGATTCTACTTCTGGAGCGTTGTGCATGTCGATGCTCGCTCCAGTGCTAGTGCTAACATTTGTTACCCCATGATGCTACCAGTGGCAGTCACCTGTTTAGTGCACCTGCGTTGAAGTTGTTTTACAACATTTTTAATAAGTAAAACAGAAATACAAGAGCAGGCAGATGGTGCATCAGTGGGATGTGCACTGACATTTCTTAGACGGTTCTCCTCAGGCTAACGTGCGCTGCGTTGGGCCCGTGTATTCAAATTTATGCAGGAGTTGGCTGGAAACACCTCTGATAAAGTTGACTGATTAATATGTTGAATAAAATTAAAATGAAGGTGTGTAGGAATTCGCGGAAAGTACATTTTGAATTAATGTCGTGAGGAACGAGCAATGAAGCTGCGAAATGTCCGCAAGCTTATTTAAAAAGTTTATTTAAAAATTTAATTTATTTAATTTAAAACCGAACATTGTCCAGAGCTGCGGGTATCACCTGCGGATGAATTCTGAGGTCTGTCTCCTCGCCGCAGCCTGTCGACGCACTGCCTTATCGTTAGCATCCTGCAGCGTGTTCCCTGTCTCCCTGAGGGCCTCCTCCAGCTGGATTAGACCATTGTTAACTCCCACTGACAATCTGAAGAACCTCTCCTTCCATAAACTACAATTCATCACCCTCCAGAGCTTCGTTTGTCCTTCTGACCCTAAAGCCGTGTGGCCTGAAGCGTTTCCCAGCCTCCAGGGGTGGGTAAATCTTTGAAGCGAGGCGGGCACAAAACCATCCAGGTCCAGTTGTAAACGTCCCTTGATCTGAGGCTTTTAAGCAGCCAATTATTTACTTTCAAAAGAGATGTCAATCAAGTGTAGGCACGTTGGGCCGGAGCTCAGCACCTTTACCACAGAGTTCTGTGATGTTTTGTTGTATTTATATTTGTATTTTTGTGAGGAAGAAAGCAGGAAGTAGAGCCAACTGGTGTCTCAACAGTTCTGCGTGCTCAGAAACCTGTGGATGGGTTTTAGTTGGCCTTAAAGTAGTTCCGGGAGTTTCGGCCTCTTCTCACTGCTCATTGCAGCACTCAGGTCTGCGGTGCTTTTGCACCCGGAGCTCCAGGATCATTGTTCTTGACGAACCTCCTCAGCCTTTTTCTGCATTATTGATTTTTCCTGCCAGATTCTTCTGCTTTTGGTTTCATTTATTATTGATCTACTTTTTGGGGGGAAAAAGGTGAAATTTTCTTTATTAGAATAAATTATTCACTCCACTGCACTATTCCTTTTATTTATTAGTCCTTCATCTGAATCCAGGAAGAAAACTCAAACCTAATTCATATTTTCTGGTAACGATCAGTTCAGTCGTTCGTATGTGTGCATTTTCCAGTCCAGCAGCCCAAATGTGAGTGACAGCGCCCCCAGCGCCCCCCCCCACACACACACAGACACACACACCAGCAGTGGGATGGATCACGGCTCTCCCCGACAGATGTGACTCACAGCTTCATGTAAAAGCTCCTCCATCACCCAAACACCAGCCTGCGAGCAAGGATGCACTTTCTCATCAACGCACTGGCCGTGCCAGCGAGTCGGGGGGGCTTCACAGCACGCTGAGGTGGATATCAGTTGACAGCCAGCAGGAGACACAGAGCTGTTGGCTGTTTTTGTTTTGGAGGCTCTTGATTTTGATTTTAACGGAGCGCTGCTCAGCGTCCGGGACGGTGGAGCGGTGGCATGAATCAGCATATGTGGAGGTTCGGTAAATTGTAGAGGAAGGTCACAGATCCACAGCTGACGCTGGTTAAAAGGACACGCTGATAAAGGTTGTTTCTGTCCCCTCGTTCCAAACCATTCAATCTCCAGTTTTTAAAAGGTTAATGTGTCAAAACCAACTCTGGACTCTAAGTTACCGTCTGTGTCTGTCAGCTGGATCGATATATCAATAATAGTTGCAGATGAAATCATAATTAATTGATTCAGGAGCAGCGTGGAGGAGACTTGGCTATTCAAGAGTTTTCATATAGTAATGAGGTCTCTGCCTTCTTCGACCTTCTCGCTCAGCTTTGACCTCCAGAGAAAAACTTGAGGTCGTCTGTCTGGAATCTTTGAGGCCATATCTGCCTGTCTGCATTAGCCTGCTGTTCCGGTCGAGTGTGTCATGTTGGCAGGTTCATCTATCACACTTTTCATTGGCCTATTGATCACTTGACCTAACTTCCACGTGTGACCCAACAGAAAAACTGTGTTACTTTAACCATCATGCTGCACTCTGGACACTAGCAGCTCACTGGAGCCTCCCCTGTCAGTGTGTGGTAACGCAGTAGTAGCTGAGTGATTTAACCCCTGGAACCTTTCACTGAAAGTTTTGGCTATAACACAAGGAACCAGATCATTGATGATGATGATGATGATGATAATGATGATGATGATGATGATGATGATAATGGGAGGGAGTCTCTTTGGTCATGGTGAAAGCAAAGATGCTACAGGTGTTACATCAGATACTGTTGATTCCTTCTTCATGAGAGCTGAGTTGGGCCTCTGAGGCTGCGCCTCATTGGACAAAGGCAGTTTTTATTTCCCAAACACACAACTGGAGCAACTCGATAAAGGAGAGGTCCAACTGCCGCAGCAGTCCGTATTGGCAACCCGTTAATCACCGCGCTTCTTCCCTGATTAATTAATTCTTTATAATGACTGCTGTCTCATTTAGCAACAAGCTGGTGCATCAGTGTTTTCCATTGAAATATTTACGATCAGATCTTCTGTTGTGTTGCTTTGGAGCTGGAGGATGATGGGAACTCTACTGAACAAGATGAACATGAGGGCAGGGACGTTGTGTAGAGTGGAGAAGTGAGCAGGAGCGTGCACGAGCGTGCTTCCTGCACAGTGAAGCGAGCTCTGGGTGGATTCTTCAACGCTGCTGTGAATGTTCCCGTTTACGAGCTTCTGTTTTGCAAATTAGTCGACAGAATTCTTTACAAGCAGGGATTTAATCCTCTCCTCTTACTGTATGCACACACACACATGCGCACGCACGTGGGCGCACACACACCTCCTCCCATCATGGCCGACGGCTACACGAGCCCTTTAATAACTGCTTGAATAATGCAAGGCCGCCTCGGAACCAGGACTTCGTTCCCGGCCTCGCCTCCGCCGTGACACCACCTGAGCCGGAGATATCAGGAATATTTGTTTTTCCCTCGTTGCTTTAATATCTTTTCATCACCCTCTTCCTCCGCAGCCTCCGTTTTCCGTGTGTCACCTCTTCTCCCCTGCTGCTCTGCCCATTGTGCAGCGCTGCTTCTTATTCTTTTTCACTTCACGCTCTTTCTGTCTATTTGGCTCCCTCCTCTCGGGGAAAATGAAGGCAGACGTAGTCTCGTGCACGAGCTCGCATCCAGTCTAGTCTTCTCTCTGTCACACTCTCCAGTGCAGTGTGTCGTTTGACTTTTGGCTCAGGCTCTTTTTCTTCTGACTGCTCTTTATTCTTGAAATAAGAATGTCTTTTTTTGAGTTCTTATTCCTCTTCCCCACCTGGTTTCCCTTTCTGGAGACTGCAGTCTGAAGCAGAGAAGAGGAGGGAGGGATGTCAAAATCAAATTAGAGCAAAGAGAGCAGAGAGGCTGCGGAATCAGAGCGAGCTTCAAAACCCTGACATCAGCGCTTCATCCTTCCACAGCCTGCATATGTTGGATCAGATGTGCACGTTATTCCTGCTGGAATAACTCGACTTCTCTATTGACACTTCAGTTTGAGCTTATTTCAGTGATTTTGTCATGGAGGCTTGTTCTCGGCACAGCTACAGCACTAAGGTCCTGCGGGACGTTAAAGCGCTGCCGTATTTCATCTTTAATAGCGTTGATTTAAAATGTCAGGGGTCCTGACTCGGCTCATCGGTCCTCGTGAAACACAGGAAGAGATGTCACCTGGACAAAATCTGAGCCGTGATTACTGGTTAAAAATATGTGGGAGCTGCTTTCTGAGGAGATTTCACTGTTGCGCCGAGTGTGTGTTTGTTTTTCTGCATCTGCTTAGTAGAAACATGTCTTCTGGTACGTTGACATGAGTTTGTGAAGGCCTGAGGGAGAACTGGAAGCAGGGGGTTAATTAAAGAGAGTGAAGCTTAGTCTGAACACACAAATATGAGAGAGAGGCGTGTTCCACCTCCTCCTACATCCCCTGTGAATCCCTCCCAGGCTGTGTACTGGTCCAGGACCAGCACAGACCCGAATGCTCCTACACACCACTTCCATGTGATGTTTGAGTTGCAGCCTTGCTGCCATTATGCAGCGGTAGAATACTGACCTCCGGGAGGCTGCTGTGACCACTGATTTCACTAAAAACAACCTGCTCTTCCACTCATAGGTGGCACCCGGTTAATTCCTGAGGCTGAGCAGCCACGCAGCCAACCAGGGGGGCTGAACTGGAGCATCTTTATGGAAAGCAGCCTTGATTAAACCCATTCATTACAGTCCCCCTCTGCGACATGTCACAGGGCCAAATAAGTCCCATTCATCTTCCATCCTGCACTGGCGTCACGGTGCTGGTGTGTGCACGTTTTCTCTGAGTGGTGGTAATTACAGGTTGCAGACATGTAGCAGCAGTGGAACACGTCACATTCCCGTTGCCCTCCTGAGCTGAAGACGTCACTAGACCAGCTGATGACTGTTGATGTCAGGAACTACAGGTTGACGTTTCTGGGCTGACCTTTGGATGGAAGACTTGGTGACTGTTGCAGAGCTGCTGCAGAAAAAGAGAAACTTCTGAACCTCGATCAGTGTGACATTAATCAGATAAATGCAGATCTCTGTTCTCTGATGAAGGTTTAATAACTCGGGCCTGCAGAACAGCCCACCAATGGATGAAAACAAAGCATTAACACAATTAAAACCTGTTTTTAAACTTGGTGGTATTGGTGTTATAGTTCAGGAAGGGCCATGTGATGATGAAGATGATAAGACGATGAAGGTGATACAGATATGTGATATTTGTGGTTCTGTGCTAATAGTTTAGAAATGAATCATAGTGTTCCACATCTTTGCCTGATTGTTTTGGTGTTTTTTTTCCTCTAAATGTGTTTTTTTTCCTCTATGTTTTTCCATGAAATCAATAGCAGCACATATTCGACAGAGCCGTTGGACAGTAAAAAACCTCAATCAGAAGCCTTTTGCATCCCTTTAAACTGGGCCACGTTTTCAGATGTGTGAAAACAAAGTGATGAATTTCAGCAGCGGAAACTTGGACATGAAAGCTCAGTTCCAGCCTCACCGCTGCCCTGGTTTGGCTCTTCAATCTTGATTTCCTGCCCGCTCCTCTTTTTCTCTTCCCCTATTCTCTCCCTCTTTTTCCTCCCTCCTCCCTTCTTTCTTCCTCTCCTGTTGGCCATCAGAATCCATTACTGGGCTGATTGATGCTTCAGTCCAACATCGCTGCACAGCCTGAAGATGTGTCTATAAATCTGCACGCACGTGCATTTCAGAGGCCTGGATGGACAGAGACGTGACTCAGCTGGAAACACCCCTCCCCCTCCCCCCCCCCCCACACACACACACACACACACACACACACACTCTTTCAGTAGTGACTCCTTGTAAACCATCATTAGACGGTGTCCTGCTGTATGTCCATGTTCTGTATGTTCACTGCAAATGACTTTTGACTTCATAATGAGGTGGGAGTGGGGGGTGGGTGGATCCCGGTCCTGGTCCCTCAACTCTTCACACACTCTGAACAATCACTAGCTCTCTGCTTATCTCTGTCTCTCTCTCGAAATGTCAGAGATTGGCATCAGAGTCTCGACACGCGTCTCTGTCTGTCCTGTCGATAAGAAATCAGAAATCTTCTGTTTCCCTTGTCTTCTGACTGGAAACGTCAGTCGTCTTCAGGTGTTGGAGCCTCTGCAGGTGAGCCGATCGTGTTGCTCCATCAACTGTCGACAAAAGTGCCTTAAGCTTTCAACATTAGATCCAGATTTTACTGTAAGGAAATAAGAAAATGACAAAGAAAGTGATTAAAACAGCAACCCAGAAACATTGGAATGAGAAAAAAGTCTAATAAATGTGAAAATCTTGGCAATAAGCTGGTAAGTATTTTTGGCAGTGAATTTAAAAAAAAAAGAAAAGTTTCTCTCAGTTTAAGAATCTTCAAAGGCAGGAGAGTAAACACCCGGGTCAGCTCAATAAAGTTCTGGCTTCAGCAGCCGCAGCAGCAGCAGCAGCAGCGCAGGAGAGGATCCATAAAACATATCAAATGAATCAAACCTACAGTAGCATGTAACAGCGCGCATGAACCAGCATAAAGAGATGTAATTAATACACGGGGGAAGGTCCGCACTCGCCGACCCCGAGCAGCCGCAGGTTCAGTGCTCCCGAGGAGGCGCTCCATACCCGGACCTGACTTTGTGGCTAGTTTGAACCCAACCGATGATGATTGATCACTCCATTTCCCCCCTCCAGTTCAGCAGAAAGTCTCAGCCTCTGTTTCAAACACTCCTCTTTCTGCGTTTTCTGTCTCCGTCCACCAGAGGAACCATCTCACCTGCACCAGGTCGGGTTTGTTCCCGCTCGGCTTTGCCTGGCGATTTTGATGCGTTCGAGTGCATCGGGTTAAAGGTGTTGCATGGCCTGCATCTGCAGCCGTGTAAAGTGGCTTTCGGATCAGTCATGCGAGTGCAGCCTCGGCAGAGCAGAGGGACTAATCCATCTCTGCAGCACCGTGTTAAACCTGCAGCGCGCTCCCGGTTCCACGCCGTTGCCGCGTTGGGCGCCTCCTCTTCTCGCCTCTCCGGAAGGCGTTTGTGTGGGATGCACTTTGTTTTGCAACAGCAGCTTAATTTGCATTTAAGTTTTGACACATTTGCTGCCACCACCGCCGCCTGAATCTGCTTCTCTGCATTTTTCCACTGGTTTACCAGTGATGTATTCAAACCGATGCTGGTTTCGAGTATGAGGCACCATTTTTCGGAGTCTTTCTCAGCCTTTTCCTGGGTTTCTGATTACACGTTTGGGGAAGTTCCCCTCCCAAGTCTGTGTTTTTATGAGCTGCACTGTGAACATTGATTGTTTTTGTGCTTCTGACCATAAATACAGCGAAACAGAAGTGTGTATTCCTCCAGCAGCCATCCAGAACAAAGACAGGGTTGTGTTTGATCAATGAGCCTGTTGTTGTAATAATTACAGAGTTAAAGCTGGTAACTGATGGCGAACATTCATGCCCTGGTGGCTTCAATCCCAATGTTTAGGACGATTGAAAAACAGTCTTTTTTTTTTTGTCATTTGCACAAGCAACTCATTGTAATTATGCTTCCATAATTCAGGGTTGTGTAGATAATGCCTGTCTGGGTCTTTCTAATAGCTGATATCTTATCGACATGCAGGAGTAACAGGGCATGTACAGAGCATCTGCATATGGAAAATATTCATTCAATTGCACCTTTGTGCCTACTCAGGCAGAGCATCAACAACACTAATCCACTAGTCCGGCAACCTGGTCAATGTGCGTCTCATTAAAAGTGTTTCTTCTTCTGTGGTGCTTAATCAGCCCTGAGCAAGAAGCTCCATCACATCAGAGATGGACACAGACGGAGAGCGACTGACGCCTCCTGAAGTGAAAGTTTGATTTTAATGAAATCATCCTCCACCTCCGCTCTCGAGACTTCGAAGCTAGCGCTTTAATCACGCTCCGTGTTTACAGCGCGGGTAATCAAGTGGTGGTGGTGGGGGGAGGCCATGGATGCGCTAATGAAATCTTTTTAGTGAACTTGAGTTTCAGCTGAAAACATGGAGAAAGTCATCATCGTGCTGTTGAAATCCATCCTGATGTCTGAATGTTCTGGGGGTTTAGTTGTGATTTGGAAGGTTTGAAAATCTCATCTTTGATATTTGAAGGCAGTGTGGTGCGATGGGTGTGGTTGACCACCTCACTTATCCAACCACAACGTCCCTCCCACCAGTCCCGCTGCAGTCGATGTCTTTTAAGGATCAGGAACTGCTCAAATCTCACCTCTGATTCTGCTGCGCAGCCTGAAGGTGGATTTAAAGCCTTGCCATGGTGATGATGTGGCCACAACAGTATTAACAGACAACTCTCTCAGCTCCAGGAGCTTTGTGCATCAGTTGAAAACTGCAGAAAGGTTGGTTGGTTGCAGTATTTCCACTAACGTAACCACAGATGGACGCCTGCACGCCGCCCACCACCCAGCAAACATCTCAACGGCTCAGCCCAGCCCAGTTCAGCTCAGCAGGATCCATTTTTCTCCCTGAACTGGGTGTTTCTATAACAAAGCAGCACCTGAAACAGTGAGATTTGCCCCACATGCCCCCTCCTCTATAACTGCTGGCGAAACCGCTCAATTCTGACTTTGGTCCGTCAAAACACGATTTATGCCGTCTGAGTCTAAACTGCATTCAAGGGAAACAACCTGAACTGACTCACTGGGACTTTCCATTTCTTCATCCTGTCGATAGGAAAACAGCCGTTTGTCTGAAGCCTTTTGTTGCCGTGTCCCCCCCCCCACACACACACACAAGTTCTGCCTTTTCCATCACGGTCGGCGTCTCGGAGGGTTGACTTTGCCAACTGATTTTTGCTGCTAGTCTCTCGGAGTTCTGCCTGATCGCGGCTACGTTTCCTCCTACTTCTAAACAGGTTTGGCGGTTGTGTTGATGGGAGCTGCTTTAGGAGGTCAAAATCACCCAGATGAGGGCTTCTGGGGGAGGGTTGCAGGACGTTTCTTTGTGTGTGTGAGTTTATGTGACTCATAATCTTAAAGAGGTCTTGTTTTTTGCTCCCACTTCCTGTTGTTCAGGAAAGCTTTTCTCGTTTTCCACTCCTGACCTGATAACCTACGCTCTCACATGCTGGAGCTCCTGCAGGCTGCTGATTTGTGGTCTGATTAGTCTGAACAGGTCTGCTGAGCGACCACCTGAAGCTTCCAAAAGCAGCTTCACACTCATGGGCTGTCTACAGTATGTTACCACAGCTTGTTTTACAGGATATTTTAAACATTTTCTGTCTGCCTCCTTTCGTCTCAAATTAGTCACAGTGTGAAATTCTTTTCAGTTCCCACCTCCTCCAAAGAAAGAGTTTGAATACATGTTACCTTCTCTAATGCAGGACAGTGTATCAATGTTTCACTTAAACCTGGTCTGAGACGGGCCACTGGGGGCTAATGCAGATCATTAGTGTGAAAAAACCGCACTGTGCACGGCACCTGTAGATCTGCCCTCGCACGAGGCGCTAAACCCTGAACTGTTTGCAGTCAATAGGTGTTTGTTTTGAGCTGCTTTTTGAGCTTGAGTTTGCTTTTCACTGAGCACTTTCAAGCACCTGACAGTGTAGATTTAACTGGCTCAACTGTGAGGAGGACGAGCACCAGCTGTTGTCCAGCAGACATGAGTGCAAGACATTGACGCAAGGGAAGAAGAGCCCAAATAAATCCAAAAGTATGAAACACACTCCCTTTCCTTTGCCTTCCCCATGTTGGAATATACTGGGACATATTTGAACTGTAATGCAACGTAATTCCCACTTCTATCAGGTTTCACCTCTTTACTTTCTCAAAAGAATCGAATCATTAGCATATAGACTCCTCTTCTGTTGTATTCCTTTTATTCCCGCATGTTATTTAAATGATAATTAAACATTATTTAATTTTTTTAAACTATTCATCTCTGTAATGAGGTTGTCCATCAGAGCTACCTCATCATTCCTCTCGATCATGACTCGATCCCTATTACAATGTGCATTTTTTATAGATTATATATATAGATTATAGATATGGAGCTTTGCCAGATTTGCCCTTCCTTCATCTCTCTCGCTTCTGGTAACCGTGGAGATTATGTCCACCCTTTTCCTCTCGCCTGCTTGATCTCCATCATCCCTCCATCACCTGCACGACTTTGGCTGCATCTTTATTCTGCTTGGACCCGTGCTTTATCCTCTGTGGTCCTGCTCTCTCCTGTTTGCTGGCGCCCAGCTGCATGCTGTCACGCTGCGGCGTGAATCTCAGTCTGAGCTGCTGTGTGGAAGAAAACAGGACATTATATTAGAAATGAAATCCACTGTTCTGAACATTATCTCTCAGAGGAAACGACCTCACGACCTGCCTACGGTGCTTCTGTTCCATTTTGCCGACTTGATTTCCAGCCAGAACCGCTCGCTGTGTCTCAATTTCACAGAGCTACTTCACAACGTGCTGCTGCTCCCCACGGAAACGACGACTGGAATTACGATGATGACATCACCGAGTGGTTCGCTAGAATACACTCGAGCAGGAAACGGTTTTCATTTCTGTTTTTTTTCTCTGTTGATGCTTGTTTTTACATTTTGTGGCTGTAAAATAATAAATCCTGGAGGTTATTCTGATGTTTGCTGATCACCAGCAGTCTGAAGTGGCCGCGCGACCTCTGATAAAACTTTATCTGCTAATTGTTGCGGCGATAAATCCTTGATGTCGGGAGGGAAAACTGAAATGGTGTTTGCAGATATTTAGCAGTTAATGAGGCCAATACGAGTGGATTTGGGTTTAATGTGGCTGACCAGAGCATTCAAATGTCATTTATTGCAACTGTTGATCTAAAAACATGAATAAACTCATCTGATAGATGTCATCATTCCTCCATTTCTCTCTCTTTCTCTCCCTACAGGGTCTCCTGCCTTTGTCAGGTGAAACACTGTGATCCCCCCTTCACCTTCCCCGGACACCGTCCTTTAACCCCCCCCAAATCCCTCCTGGTCTCACCTACCAAAGCCCAGACAACCGTTGCCTTTGCCCCATGGTGGCCCCACGGCCCGCCCTCTCACTGCTACTGGCTGTCCTGGCCTGCACGGGGCCCGCGTGCCCCTCGCCCCCCCTGCTGCTCCGGCCCCGGGAGAGAGAGAGGGACTCGGGTGTTGTCAACATCGCTGTGGTCCGCTCGGGATCCTCCCTGCTCCCGGAGACGGCGATGGTGGGAGGCGCGGGGGCCGGTGAGCCGGGTCCAGGACTCGGAAACGGTCTGGGCGGAGGCAAAGGAGTGGTGGATTCAGCCGTGCTGGAGGGAGCGGCTGCAATGGCTTCATTTTCTGCTGTCTCCATGTCGCCGACCCCGCTGGTGGGGGAGATGGTGATGACGCCATCAGGTTCGGCCAACGTCATCTACCTGGCTGTGAACGAGAGCAGCCCAGGAAGTCTGCTGCTGCAGCTGTGTGAGCTACTGGCCACCACACCTCTGCAGGTAGATGCTCAAACCCACGCGATGCCACAGGAGGGGGGGATTAGCTTTGGCCTCATTAGATGTATCTAAGCTAAGCCCATTAAAACACCAGACAGTAACAGGAGGAGGTGTTGGCTGCAGCTGTTTCCACACGATGTGATGACCTGCTGGGAATGGTGGTTGCATTCCAGTCGGGTTCGACATTTTTTTGCAGGCTGGCTCATAGCTGCTGGAACCCGACTCTTAATTTACTGCATTCATTCTGCCAGCCTTTACTCACCGTCTCACCTTGTTATGGATTTTGTGAAAAGGCTCTGACGATAAACAAAATTAATCAGCACCATGCGCACCGACGGGGAAGGCATTCGTAACCTTTATTGTGCTGCTTTATATTGCACTCACAAATACATAATGTATACATAACCTGCCCTGATGCATCCAGACCTGAGCAGGAGCTGTGACACAGGTCATCTAGGCACAAACAAGTGGCCTTTCTGGACAACAAAATGATGTGCAGAGGCCAAATGGGGGATTTGAAGCAATAAGCTGGTGCTGGTCTTCACACCCTGAGAGGTTTGAGCGTAATAAAGAGGACAAGAATGATGGTTTGTCTTCCACCCTTTCTCCTATCTGATTTTATTTCTATGAACAGTCCAGTTTTATCTCCATCAGCAACATCTGTGCAGTTGTTTGAGCGTTATCTGGCGCCGCATGCTCGTTTATAAGCCAATGGTTAGAGTTACATATGAGGCTAAAGGCGTCGGCTTTATTGGTGCTTCGCAGCACTTGATCACTCCCCAGCCTTCTTTTCTTTCAAAGGCAGCATTTGAAAGACAAGCAGCACGAACAACATCAAATGAGTGTGAAAACCGCGCCCAGGTGTCGATTCTCTCCATTCAGCTGCATTTAACACAAATAACAAGCTGCCCCGTCGTTCATTCGTGCTCTTTCTCACTGTGCGCTCCGTCCTTTCATTCATTCATGACATGACACCTGTGGATGAAGCAGATCAGAGCAGCTGGAACAGGTAACAGACCAGAGTGACCATGATTCCTGTTGTCAATTGTTAGCTGCAGGTGCCTGCTGCTTTTCTATGCTGTTAACTCTTTAAGAGAAACCTTTGTGTCTTGTTTCCTGTTCCTTCCTGCTGCCTCTCTGCATATCAAAGGCTTCCCTGTTCGAAATGAACCGTCAGCCACACTTAACTTCAATTTACTCCCCTGAATGGGAATGAAAAACCCAGGTGTTTGGTCATCACCCTGCCCTGGAATCCCCTGTTTAGGGTGCTTTCCTTCATCCTGCTCACCTAAGGAACATAAAGAGCAGCTGCACCAACAGCTGCTGTGGAAGCAGCAGCAACTACAGCAGCAACTACAGCAGCAGCTGCAGCAGCAGCAACTACAGCAGTAGCTACAGCTACAGCAGCAGCTGCACCAACAGCTGCTGTGGAAGCAGCAGCAGCTACAGCAGCAGCAACTACAGCAGCAGTAGCTACAGCAGCTACAGCAGTAGCTACAGCAGCTACAGCAGCAGCTACAGCAGCTACAGCAGCAGCTACAGCAGCTACAGCAGCAGCAGCTACAGCAGCAGCAGCTACAGCAGCAGCAGCTGTAGCTTTGGAACCATCAGTGCCCCGTTGACCACCTGGTGAAAGCTCCTGAGATACCACAAACCCTTCAGGATGTCAGCTGCATCATATCTGGTCTCACTTTTATATTCTGCCGCTTATTTATTCTCCCTGCAGGTGAAAGTCAGGTCAGCTGCTCCTTTATCTTCAGTGGTTCAAAGCGCATTAACTCATAGTTTTGGTCTGTTTGATTTCCAGGGATTGGTTTTTGAGGAAGAGAGACCACCGCCACCTAACCGGGCCCCTCTGGCGCCCATGCTGGAGTTTGTATCTGCACAGACGGGTCTGCCCGTGGTTGCCGTTGGGGGAGGGTCCAGCCTGGGACGTGAACCACAGGTAAGGGGATTCCTTGATGAATTCCTTGTTCAGCCTCTGGGTCGTGACCCAAAGGATGAGGGGACAGTCCAAAACCAGGTCCGCGGGATGTTTTTCTGAACATTTCCGAAAAAGTGCTCCCTGAACCTCGTCGCTGGGAAGTGATGAAAAAGGGGGGAAATTAAGTGTTTGTCAGGATTGCTCCAGTTCTGTCAGCGCTGCTAAGCTCGCCAGCATCACAACCGTTTCTCTTTACCCACTTTTTTAGTCCACTGTCCTCCAGATTGAACCTCCTTTCGTTTTTTTAATATTTATGAATATTTAATATTCATGTGATGGTGTTTTATTCTTACATCTACAGCTGCTTCAGTCTTCACTGATATGGTATCTTCTTATTTACGCTGGTGCCTCCTGACAGACTAATTAGCGAGTCTCGGTTCTCCCAGCGGATAATCTGACAAAAACAAATATTTCAATGACATGATGATGATGATGATGATGATGATGATGATGATGATGATGATGATGTCATCGATCCAGTTTATTGGAAGTCCTGCTCAGGAGAATCCAGAGCCCACAGCGTGAACCGTGAGGGCTCCTCTTCCTCCTCGTCCAGGCTCTCTTCGTATCATAAATCAGACAGGATAAATCAGGCTGCTGCCGGTTTGATATCTGACCTAATTCAGCAGCATAAATTAAGGTGAGCTGTATCAAAGTAGGAAGGCAGCAGGAGACTCCCCGAGGTTCCCTCTTGATCATAAATTAACCCTCCTCTCTGAAGAGCAAACAAAATAATCATGATTTAGAAAACTTTCCATGATGTCCCGTGAATAAGCGAACACAGTCGGTCGGATCACGTCCAACGTTCTTTGTTGTTAGCTTTCCTCGTTCCTCACCGTTGCTTTAGCAGTTTTCTCCATCTTGTCGGAAATCCAGTTCACTAAACCTCTGTTTGTGACTGGAGGCTTTGAAATAGCTGCTGTGAAGAGTCGGCACACGAGTCGTCGCGCAAGAACAAGTCGGAACGCACGCAGCATGTTCTCCTCACGCTGCACGGGGAACGCTGGAAAGGTGTTCGCTAGGCCGTCGCTGATCATTCCTTTAAAAATATACGAGAAAAACTGAAACTGTCAGTGAGGTTTCTATCAGCTAACCACAGTTAGCAAAGCAGCACCAAGCTAACCACATGTGATAGCAGGACAGAGAGGAGGATGGGCTGGTTATACTGGGACAGAGAGGAGGATGGGCTGGTTATACTGGGACAGAGAGGAGGATGGGCTGGTTATACTGGGACAGAGGAGGATGGGCTGTTATACTGGGACAGAGAGGAGGATGGGCTGGTTATACTGGGACAGAGGATGGGTTAATTATACTGGGACAGGAGGATGGGCTGGTTATAGTGGGACAGAGAGGAGGATGGGCTGGTTATACTGGGACAGAGAGGAAGATGGGCTGGTTATACTGGGACAGAGAGGATGGGCTGGTTATACTGGGACAGAGAGGAGGATGGGCTGGTTATACTGGGACAGAGAGGAGGATGGGCTGGTTATACTGGGACAGAGGATGGGTTAATTATACTGGGACAGGAGGATGGGCTGGTTATAGTGGGACAGAGAGGAGGATGGGCTGGTTATACTGGGACAGAGAGGAGGATGGGTTAGTTATACTGGGACAGAGAGGAAGATGGGCTGGTTATACTGGGACAGAGGATGGGTTAATTATACTGGGACAGAGAGGAGGATGGGCTGGTTATACTGGGACAGAGGAGGATGGGCTGGTTATACTGGGACAGAGAGGAGGATGGGCTGGTTATACTGGGACAGAGAGGAGGATGGGCTGGTTATACTGGGACAGAGGATGGGTTAATTATACTGGGACAGGAGGATGGGCTGGTTATACTGGGACAGAGGATGGGTTAATTATACTGGGACAGGAGGATGGGCTGGTTATAGTGGGTCAGATAACATGTGTATAGGGATTATGTGTGCTCACCTCACAGATTTCTGTTACGTCCACAGCTCTTTTATTTGAGGTCATGTGATCAAAGCTCCCTCAGCCTGGGGCCTCGTCTATGAAGTTCTTTAATGCTTCAAATCAGATCTTCCTCACGCCAACTCTCTTTCAGGAAAGTGGTTCCATCTACCTCCAGTTCACCTGCTCCACTGCTCTCCAGCTGGAGGTCATCTTTGAGGTGCTCGAAGAGTACGACTGGACCGCCTTCTCGGTGGTGACCACGCGTCACCACGGTTACGAGGACTTCCTGGCCATGGTGGAAGGAACCACAGATGGTTCATTCATCGGCTGGGAGATAAAGAGTGTTGTCGTCCTCAATGTGACAGACGACCCCGGAGGCACCCGAACCAAACGCCTGCTGAAGGACAACGAAGCTCAGGTGAGGCTCACGGTCCGAAGAGATAAGCTCGATAAGAAGGTAGAAGAACTTTTCTTTTTTCCTCAGAAAGGTTCTTTGTAGATGAGGAACGTCTGATGTGCAGGCCTCACGCTGTTCTTTCATAATACATTCGATGTTCTTAAATACCATCTGAGAGTGGAAAAAATAAAAAGAGGGAAATGAGAGATAATGGACTCAAAGAACAGAGCCAGAGCGTCATGTGATCAGAGCCAGTCTGAAAGGTTGACACACTGGGAAGACACGATGGGGATCAGGACAAAGCCCTGGAATAGCTCCAAACATGAAATGTTGCCCTCTGGCTATTCTGCTCCTGGAGTTCAGGGTCGCTGGCATCCATTTAAATGTCAGCATCATCCATCAGAATTTGGTATTTTTCTTTTAATAATGATGTACGAGCACGTACCCATGAAAAATGTGCTTTTGCAGTGACCTTCTGGACCCGGAAGGACCGCTCTGTGTGGAGGATTCTTCTGTGCCCTTTGACCTGGTTTCTGTCTCTGTAACAGTTTCATCAGAGATTAGAGACAAACAGAGCTTCAGTTCCTCTGCATGCAAACAAAATTCAGAGGATAATAGAAAAGAGCCGAACTGGGGCACCTGTCTTGTGGAAATTTGGGGTCACTGGTGGAACTTTTGTGTGTTAAATAGGGACGTACCCCCACCACACACACACACTCGTTGTACATTAACATGTCTGGCAAGTGGCGTCAGGATCTGGGCACTCGATTTAATTTTCTCCTGATGACATAATTAGCCTGCAGCACTCCCAAAGAACTTCTCCGCCATTCCGAAATATATCGCTCGCGCGGCCTGACAACTTCCTGTCACAGCTAATGCAACATTATTAATCCGCCGGTTCTTTTTTGAATGAGGAGTCGGTGGGAGGCTGCAGGACTTCAGGCGCCGTTTATTTGTATTTTGCACATCACCGGCTTCAGCTGATGAGCCGCGCAGCAATGTTGGGTTGTTAGCAATGCCAGGAATCAACCGAGCGGTTCCCTGAGCCAGACGCACAAAAAGCTCATGGAAATCCATCCCTTCGTTATCGAGACGTGTCCAGGTCCAGCTACAAGATCCGTCTTTAGGTCAACATGGGTCGAAATGTGTCACCCATTAGAAGCGACTAACGAAATACACCAGACAAGTTTTAGACACAAGCTAACACTACTGTTCACTAACAGGATCTAAGCTAAGCTAATGAGCATTCCTTTGTGTAAATGCCCACATCCTTTAGGCAATTTTAGCAATCAATGTTTTTCATTTTTAAATCGTTTAAGCTCTGTCACAATTAAAGAGGAAGGTCCGACTGGGATGTTTTCTTCGGAAATGAGACGTCGGGCATTTGAAAAATGGGACATTCGAGCTGAGCCGGTGATTGATGGTGTGAAATGGGACAAATTACTCCCGTTTCTGGAGGACGGAAACACAACATTTAACTGGGTCTCAAGGGCAGCGCGTTGACAGGCTGAACGCGTGTGGACGGACAACCTTCAGACCGAGGAACTGCAAAGACGCAACGCAGAGAGGGCTAAATATACGCCGCTGCTCCCGGGGACGTGACTGACAAGGATTGAGCGTTTGCTTGGACCTCACGCCGACCTTCATTCCATCTGCTGTCAGCTGAGTGGGAGGGATCGGCGTCATCTCGCCATCCTCTCTGACGCCAGTCACGTTGGCGTGTATGTGGCACAGAAGAGCAGCTGCTGTCGGAGCGCGTAAAATAAATCTTTTCACGTTTTTAGCGGCGACTAATCTCA
The DNA here is from genome assembly GCF_003711565.1 of Takifugu flavidus. Classification (NCBI taxonomy): domain Eukaryota; kingdom Metazoa; phylum Chordata; class Actinopteri; order Tetraodontiformes; family Tetraodontidae; genus Takifugu; species Takifugu flavidus. The sequence continues at coordinate 6,587,342 of NC_079540.1, forward strand.
GTTTTAGTACCCCTGCAATTGTCTTGGAAAACTGAGGTGCAAATCTTCCCTGAAGTGCTTCCTCTGAGTAATCATCTGAAGGACCCTCAGCATGACACACACACACACACCCACACACACACACACACACACACACACACACACACACACTCACACTCGTCTTGGTCCAGATATTTTTTTGGTCATTTTTTTCTTTTTAATCTTGCTCCCTCCTTTGAGTTCCCCTCTTTAATAATGTATGAAGGGGAAATGCGAGGCCCCATTTTTCAAGTGCAGCTCACTGCGCTGACAATAAACAGAGAAGCTCTAATTTATAAGTGCACTGAGTGTTTAGATGTATAAATGAATATAATCCATAACCATGGAGGAAAGATTAAAGAGCGGCTCTGAGCGGCACGACCCAGCAGTGGGAAATGGGCTGCAAATTCTATTGTTTTCATGTTATTGTTCACATTTTCTCCACCGTGCTTGCACAGACAAACACACACGCGCACAGAGTTTAGTTTTTTTGTTTGTTTTTAGACTTTGCGTTAAATCTCCTCTTGCTTGAGAGGGTTTGATTGTAATTGATTAAATTAATTATATTAAAACTCAAGCACAAACTTATACCAGCCTTCAGCCAAATATCAAAAAAGTCCTGAAAGCAACATCAACAAACTAAGACGTCTTTAGGGTTTTGGTTTAGGGTCTGATCTAAGTTAATGTGCAGAAATGCTGAGTTGCACTTGATCACTAAATTTATGAGCAAATTAATTCCAGGATTTAATTATTAAAGGGTCGAAGTGGCTTCCTCTTCTGACCACCTCCTCCTTCTTGTCCCTTTCTTTTGCCCTGTCTTTGTCTGATCACCCCCCCTCCCCACCGCCTCTTCTTCCTCCTCCTCCTCCTCCCCCTCCTCCTCCTCCTCCTCCTCCTCCTCCTCCTCCTCCCCATCAGGTCCGTCTGCTCTACTGCTCCCTGGAGGAGGCCGAGCTGGTGTTCCGGGCAGCCTGGGCATCAGGTCAGGCTGGGCCCAGTCACATGTGGTTCGCCGTGGGTCCGGCTCTGTCTGGACTGGGCCTTGAGGGGCTGCCCAAGGCTTTGTTCGCCATCCGGCCGCAGGGCTGGAGGGACGAGCCGCGGAGGTACGAGTCCTCTTTAAAGCTTCCTGTTAGGTTTTGGTCATTTCTTCACAATTCTCTAAAACTTCAGTTTTTATTTCTCTGTTTTCAGTTCATCTTTTCTCCACCCTTAAATTCAAACCATTAGCAGATGAATGGAGATGATGTTAATATTTCATCTGTATCAACTCTAATGAAACATTAAAGTCTGACTAAATTATGTCAAATCAAAGCTGGTGAAGCCAGTTTGGCCTCTAAGAAAACTTTCGTTTTCCTCCATTTAAGCTGCAGCGTGCTGCTATTTTCCATCATTAATCATCAGTCTGAACAGGAAGTGGAACTGCAGATTATTATTACGTCACTGCTGCATTCATGATGCAAAATCCCCAAATCTCTCAAACATCACAACATTTTCATTCGTGGCTTGTTTCTTTTTGAATTCCAATAATGGTAACACATATTTTGTGTCCTGAAACTGCAGCTACACTGTAGTTCCCTTGCAGGCTCATAATCTTGCCAGATTCAGCCTGTGTTGATAAACCCAATGCGACATCCTCCATTTCATCCCCACAGCAACATTTTTGCCTCCTGCAGTCGTGCACAGAGGCGCCACCATAAAGGTGCAACCGTGTCGCCTCTCCTGCTGCTCTGCCTTTATTCCACCGCTGGGATCATTAAATGTTCATATGATTTCATCTAAATAGACTGACCAGGTGCGTCTGGGTGAGAGGTGCGACCCATTATTGATTTTTACCGCTAAACTCTGCTCAGTTGTGACAGGAAACAGCGAGAGGCTGTTTTTATGAGGACTGTTCAATAATTCAAGGTTTTTTAGAGAGATTGTTGGATTCTTCTGATTCCACATTCATTCAGCAGGCAGCTTTTTCTCTCACGTCCTTTGAGCGTGCGTTTCCGTCAACACGTCCAACCTGCCACGCTGCCGTGCGCGCTTTGTCAAACGCTCGCCTCCCGACGACCAGCTGAAATGCATCGAGATTTCCGTGACGCCCAAACGAGCGGCGCACATGTCGCCGTTAGGCAGAACGCGGCGCTTTATTGTGAAACACAGATGGTGCGTTCAAGGACTACTGCTGGACACTTATAGTTAAGTGAGGGATGCAGATGGGCCCTCCTGAAGGGCCTCAGGCAGGCTTTAGTAGAGCAGGGGGGCTGGACCACCTATTGCCCCTACACCAAATGTAGGTGTAGGGGCAATAGGTGTAGGGGCAATAGGTGTAGGCAATAGAACCTACACCTACATGTAGGTAACTAACACAACAATCTGTCGCATCTTCAGTCCTGCTCGAACCTCATCCTGCACATGGTTATCGCTCCCTCCTCTGTCTCCATTATGAAGGTGACTGCATCACTGATGGCTAAAGGCCGTCCTCCTGCGACCCAACATCAGTGTGTGAGGGACCATCTGCCCTTCAGGAGCCGTTTCGCTGACGGAAAATTAATTAATTTTCATTTCGATGAAGCTCTTTAGATGCCAAGTTTGGACTTTTGCCCAGTTCAGCTTTATATTCGCGGCAGCGTTGATTCATTCTTCACTTCCAGACTCTTTGTTTGCACCTTTTCCCTCCGTCCTGGTCCCAGGTGAGACTGTCCTCATTCTCCGCTCATGTTTGTTGCTCTGGTCCCCAGGCGGATCGCCAAAGGTGTGTCCGTGCTCACCCACGGGGCCATGGCTCTAAGGAGAGACCTCGGCGCTTCCAGCAGGTCGCAGTACGCCGGCAACTGCCAGACCGACGGCAACCAGACCCACAGAGTGCCAGACAGGATCAGGTGAGGGGGAAGGGCGAGAATGACATTGTTGTTTTTCACCACAGCGGTGAGAACAGGCGGACAGGACGGCTCGGATAAACGTGGTCCTCGCAGGGTACATCAGGAATGCTGAGTCATTCTGGTGTGAAAAACCGCTGCCTTGTTTCTATGGTGACGCTCTCCACGCGTGCTCCTCATCCTGAACCGGCTCCCGATGACTGATGTGTGTTGTGCTGGTCCCGGCAGCCCAATGGGCTTGGATTTCCCTCCTGTTTCACATCACCTCAGAAACGTCCAACGATTCAGATTTAATGTGTCCTCAAGACATTCAGGGAATTAATTTACAGCTAATTAATGAATTCACAGCTCGTTTACAACTGTCTGAACATCACCTTCACCTGAGATGGTGTCATGTAAAACAGGAAAATGTCTTTTTTTGGCTTTAGTTGGTTGACTAATTATCTGACCTGAGGACCGTTTGCCCGTCCACACGTCTGGGACGAGTAAAAGGAAGGCACAGGTGCCGGGTCCCTCTCTGTATCATGGGTATTGTGTTCTGGTGTACTGGGTCCAGACATGTCCCAGTGGGACAGCTCTGTCCACGTGGAAGAAATACTGAATTGTTGCAGCCTGATCAAGAATTAGTCAGATGAACCTCGGGAGGTTTTCCACATCGGCTTCAACTTTACCTGGCAGAGTTCCCTCAAGGCTTCACTCTTCCATCTCAGACAGCCCCTTATACCCAAGGGGACCACAGATATGTGGAGAGACAACAATCGGAGGGGCCTGATAGAAGCGTCCGACTTGATTGACTGCCGCTGCTCTTTGGCTGAATCCCCTGTGGGAACAGTTTGCAGAAGACAGCCTCGCTTTTTAACCTGCTGTTTGACAGGCGGTTAAGAATTGATACAGGGTAATTACTGAGGTACATCTGAGGAATTTCACTCATGGATGAGGGGGGTGGATAGAATAAACTCCGCTCGGCTTGTGCTGGAGAAGAGCATCAGAAGATCAGTGCAGCTGGTTTATTCCTGAGGACCTTTGTCTAACAGTTGTTATTGATCGACCCCCTAAGCCACAAGCCTGATAGCTAAACTAGCTCCCCGCTACATCTGCAGGAGGCTCTGTTAGGTTTTTTTGCTTAGCTTAGCTTGGTTTCCTAACTCGACTCGAAACCCTGAATAAGTTTGCAAAGAGCTTCAACATTTTGCAGCCTGTTCCATTTGTTTTCGCCCAGACGTGTCTCAATTCATCACTGAACCAGGCAGGGACGTCCTCACAACTCATTTGTCAGATGTCTTCTGCATAAAAAAAGAATATGTCAAACGCAGAGGACGCCACGGCACTGCGTCGGGGAATATTCCAGTGTTGTGTGTGTGTTTTATTACCTCCTTTGGAGGTGGGTTGTTGCCAGTTTTTTGGATTTTGCTGTATTGATGATCCTGCAGACCCGACAGCAGCCATCATCCAGCGGTTCCAGTAATGTGATTCTAAATTGTGACTGTGCCTTTAGGATGGTGCACAGTTGGCAGAATAGGCAGAGCACAGGCTGTCGTATAAGACCGGAAACAACCTTGTTGGTTTGACCCAGTTTAATCGAGCTGCCTCACTGGTTACACTAATCAGCAGGTTATTTATTAGAGGACACGCCGACTGACTGCATCTAACATTTTATTTCTTCTTTAATTCACACTTCCCCTCTCTACAACCAATTAAAACTATCCTGTCTTCAAACTCCCTGCAATAAACGCTGCCCGTGAGGGGCAGAAGAGAGACAGTTGTCCTAAATAACAGCGTTTACCAGAAGCAAATACCAGTTTTTGACATGAAAGATTGATGCCAGGCAGGGAAATCCTCCATGTGATTGGATGTTACCACAGGTTGGCGGCCTCTTTCCTTTAATGAAGTGAAAAGGTTCATTTTCGACATTTCATACGCGTCACAATCTGGTTTTTCAGCGCTCTCCATCAGCAGAGGGCCTGTCTGTCACGCTGACAGGTGCCGGGGCCCCTGGGAGTCTAATCGAGTGGCGCTGGTACTTCTCTCCACCACAGAATGAATGACATCTGTAACCTGTGAAAGGTTTTACTCTCCACGGTGATGAACACCTCTTTGCCAAAATCGCTGCGCTCCCATCAGAGCTGACAGGAATAAAATTCAAGCTGTTTCCAACAATTAGGCAGCTCCTTCCAACAAGTAAACGCCTTTATTTTGGAAACAGACCTTTATGGAAAGAGGTCAGAAGAACTTGTCTCTCTGCCTTCATTTTGAACGCGTCTCAGCTCCACACAGATGTGGGCAGTTCAGTGTGGAGAGACGGGAAGACACCGAGTCAACATTTATCTTTAGTCTGAGCGACATTGGTTCTGATCCTGGACCAGTGGGGGAGGCTTCTGGAACGACTTCTCTGGACCAGAACGGGGCAACTGAGATGCAACTTTATAAGGTCTGACCATCAGACAAATGTCCATCGGCGAAGGCTGTTTTGAGTCATCTGGACGTCTGTCAGTGTCGCCTTCATTAAGGATGTTTGTCACAGATGCTGCGAGCTAGTCCAACCGCCCCCCTGCTGGGATCTCCACCTTCTGACGCTCCCACCAGCACCGTTGGCTCTGCTGGGAACCCAAAAGGTTCAAATCTCACAGTTCGTTGTGACCTTCGGGACATTTTAGACCATATGGAGGATTCTTTTTCTCGAGTAGTTCAATATGACTCAGCTAAACAAACCATTCAGGCAGGAAAGATGTTTTCAACTGTTTCCAATATTCCAAAAACAAGTAGCTGCTCATTTACAGACATCAGCATTCACAGACAAAGATGAGACGAAGTAAAAGGAAATAAAGGAGATGACGGGAATCGGACACAGCCGCCAGCGACGACGATGATGATGATGATGATGATGATGATGATGATGATGATGATGATGATGATGATGGCTGTGATTTGGCGCGTCTATGTGGAAATCATTTACGGCTTCCGAACATCAGATCGCAGACACCGGCGGGATTCGGATGCGAGGCAGCGTAATGAAATCAATTAACACGCCTCGGCGTCGACTGGAAACTGAAACATGGCAGGAAACCGATTCTCCTCGTGTACTCGTCAACTGCAGCTGTGAGAGGGAGGCGAGCGGCGCCGGCGCCACCGTAAATTCACAGGCGACTCACAAACGACGTCAAAATAGAAGCTCAGACAAGTCTCAGAATGCCTCTGCTGCAAGATCAAACCATCCTCATCCATCTGAAACTGGACCTGATCACTCGTGGTCCAGACCAAATTCCTTAAAGTTAAGTGATTTTCTTTGGCTTAATGGTGAAGCTGCTGTTATACTAGTCTGGATCGGAACTTTTCCTTTACTGCGATCCTTCTCTATTTCAAATCTTGAGCCCTGAAACTGTCTGTGTAACCGTCCAGAACCCGCCTGGTCCTGTCCGCTCGCTCGGTACCTTCATTCATATCACTTTGGAGCTTTTCCCATAAAGAAGGAAATGAAACTCTTTCTTTTAACCACTCTGAACAAACATTGAAACAATCGGAAATGATCAATGAGCAGCCCCAGCACTGCCACTTTTCCTCTCCCGTCACGTCTTTTCACACCTTCCCTCGATGCTCGTCAACATGGTGGCCTGTCTCTCTCCCATCTGTCGTGTTTTCTGGCGCAGCATCAGCTTGTGTCTCATGTCGCTTCCTTCCCGGCTGCGTTTTCGCCTTCGCTTTGTCTTCTGGCATCTTCTCACAGATGATGTTATGTGCTGATTTATTTCCTTTTATTTAATTCTTCACATTAAAATGGTGACTTTTATCACCTGTTCATTGGTTCCAGACCTCTTTGGCAGAAAGAAACTTTGAACCTCTTTTAATCCCACTCAGAGCTGGAACCTGGAACCTTTGGAAGGGTCTCCATCGAGCCTCCTCCCACAGCTCAGCTCAGATCTGCCCCTGCGTCCGTCCCTCAGAGGGATTTTGACTTGCAGGACAACCCTGGTGTTTAATGCAGACAGGTGCCAGAGCGCCTCCTCTCAACCCAGATTTGAGAAAGAAATCCTCTCCTTCCGACCCTGGAGCCATTTCTCTCCAGTCGTTTTTTTCCTCCTTATTAACCTTCTTACTTCAACCTCATGTCACATTTAAAAGAAACGTGGCTGAAAATCCTCCTCAGAGTCTTCGTTACCTGAAACCTGAAGAGACTTAAATAGTTCTGCTGGAATAGAAGTGGACTTTAGTGACGAGGACTCCAGGGTCCGACCCCCTCCTGCAGTCGGACCCCCTCCTGTCCTCACACTTCTGTCTGTCTCAGTTTGAAGTTGTGGACAAGGAGGAGAGGGACTACCTCCTCCTCCTCCTCCTGGCTACCGGGGAAGATGCTTTAAAGGAGTTTCCCTGGAGGGGAGTTAAACTTGTGACTGCTGCAGCGCTGCTGATACGAGAGCAGGCTGGGAAGGACTTTGGTCTCTGGGCTTCTTTAACCAGCTGCTTAATGATTTAGAGGCTTTGTTTAATAAACGAACCCACCTATTCCTCCCTTGTGTCTCAATCTCCAATATAAAGAAGGAGTTACACACACTTACACACACACACACACTTCTTGATTGTATTCGATGTTCGTGTGTCCTTTTGATCTCCACCTCAACAGGTTCCACTTTGTTTACCTGACCTGCTGTGATATGATCGTATATATTTATCATTTTTGGTGGCATTTCTGCTCTGCCAGAACTCAGCAGCCTGCTCTTTCTAAATGTTACCCCCCCCCCCCCCCCCCCCCCCCCGTTGTCATAGAAATGCAAATCCCCGCTTGGGTTGATTCAGACCATCGCGCAGTTGTTTGTCGCTACTAGCCGATCTCCTCAGTCACCCTGCAGGGAAACGTGCGCTCCTTTAAAAACACCAGTTTGCTGTCTTTCATTTAATTATTTACTCTTTGATCTCCGTCATTCTGCCATGAGCTCGCGCTGGTATTTGTCTTCTAGTCTTTTACTCAGCTGTCATTTTCCATCAGCCTTTTTCATTCATTCCCACATCCCCGTTCTGTATTTTCCCTGCTTCCATCTCCCACCCGGCTCTCCTCCTCCCCGCCCTCGCTCCATCCGTCCGCCTCTTTGCTCCACTCTCTCCCGCCCATCTTTGTCCCCCAGCTCGGCGTCTTTGTGGGGCTCAGTCACAAAAACATCAGATGCATCATTTTGCATGTAAATTGGATAATTGCATTCAGGTGCACAATGAAGGCAGGAAGAAAAGAGGGATAAAAGGAATAAAAAGAGCAGTGTTGGAAGAGCAAAAAGTCAAAGATGTCTGCTTGTTCAGTGGCAAAGTCATGTTATTGAGAGATGAACAATTATTCAGACCAAACGACTGCATGTGAGTGGTGCTGAGAGACACACGAGTGAACCATCGTCCCTGATTCGCATCAGAATGTAAGAACCTGCTCCCTGTGTTCTTAGACCGAGTGCAGCTTCCTGCCTGCCGGTGAAGCTTGATCACGGAAAGCAAATGGTTTGAGCCCGTTTGGGGGCGCAGCTGAAGTCTCGTCCCGAGCTGTTAGCTGGGGAGCTAAAAGTTTTAGCCACCTCAACATGGCACGTTAACGGCTCCTTTTCAAGCTTTTGCTGCAGGCAGCTTTCACTCACACTGACTTCCTGTGTATGCACGCGTCTATGGTGGCTAATCAACAAAGCAAACACACACACACTCCATCTCACCCTGGCATCCTCGCTGTGCCCTGTCCTATCAGAGCTAATGAAGGCAGCGGTGGCGGCGGTGTGGCGCCATCACGCCGCGCTAATACGAATGTTTGTGTGTCTGCTGATGAGCTGCCACTCCTGCTTATAAACATGCAAATAGATCCATAAAAGGAACATTAAATTTCTCTCCATGCTGTTTGATGTTGAAAGAGGCCCGCTCCCCCATCCTCCCCCTCCATCTTTAATTGTCTCTCCACTCTCCTCTCGTATCCCTTCCTCTGTCTCTCTACCATCTTCCTTCATCTCCCTCTAATCCTTGCCTCCTCTTGGCCTCCTCTTCCAGAGGTTTTACTCATCCAGTCCTACTTGGCTGGATCTTTTTCTGACCAGTTTCTCAACTCTGTCGTCTTTGGCTGCTGAACAGGAGGCTGTTTTTTTCACGAACGCCGCCGTCGCCCGCGAAGTGTCTGACCAGACAGGGAAACTGAAAGCTGTGTGAAGCCACCGGTGCTCAAATCACAAGAGCATGATGACCAATTACTGATGCCACAGAAGCATCTTCTGAAAGTTTGGTCCGCAGACATATTCAGTACGGATGAGAACACTTGTAAGACTAAACAGCACAAACCGCCAGGAGAAGCCTGTGGCGCCATCAGCAGATGGAAGGAGGAGGAGGTAGATTGATAGACACGGGCAAAAAATGTGGTCAGAGATGTGAAGAAGACATCAAAGAGGAGGAGAGAGAAAAACCAGAGGGAAGGAGCGTTATAAGAGGAGAAGAGAAGGAAGCAATCTGATGCTGAAATTTGAAATAGAAGAAAGGCGCTCTGAGTTGATTCCTTCAGGTTTTACCTCGTTCTTACAGGAATCAAAGCTCTGCCTGATGAATAATTTCTTATTTGTCAGTCTCATTCTGATGCCTTTGAGCGCCGACTGGGCAGAGAACAAGGACGCGTGGCTTTCATTCAACATTCCGCAGTCGTTTTCAGATTTCTTTTGTTTTCATTCAGGGAGGCTCAGAGGCAGATTGTGCGACAGTTCGGACTGCAGCCACTGACCCCGTTCCAGACTTCAATCAGACTTAAATCATGTTTTCAATTTTCCTCCGGTGAGACGCCAGAAAGTTTGACTGCTTGTTGAATGTAGAATAGCTGCATAACAGAGACTGCACATAAAAATATAAACAGGAGAAACGCTATTATATCTGCTCATAATCAGCAGGAACTTGAAGGCAGCAAATGGCATTTGAGCAGATTTCTAAAGACAACACCGTAAAATGTGTCATCTTGGATCAGCCATTGCTTTTTGAATGCAAAAGAGCCACATGGAACCTCGCTGAGATCACACTCAACAGATTCTCTGCTGCTTCGCTGCAGAATCTGAGTCACAACGGAGTAATGATAGCCTTTACATCTCTGTCAGGCCGCCCCCTCCGTGTGCTGTTCATGGTTACAGGCCTTTCATTTCGCTTCGACACAACCCTCACGGGCTGCGTGCACGTGTGTGTGTGTGTGAGAGAGAAAGTGAGTGAGAGAGAGAGAGAGATAAAAGCATAATTCTTCACACTTTCAGAGCACAGGACGACTCTCCTGGTGCATTCAGACCTCACGCTCGCTGCAGCTCTGTCGTGGAAAGTGATGAACTATGAATCATTCCAGTCAATAATGGAAGGTAGGAGTGAGGCAGGCAGCAGCAGAGGAAGGCATGCTGGGAAAAAAGGCCATTGAGCATTTCCTGAAAGGGGCTTAAATTTTTTGAATGATTCAGTTATCAATCACGCGACACTAACTTTAAGAATGAAGCTGCGTTTGTTACACTTCTTTGCTACTCAGAATGGAATTAGCATTAGCATCCAAGCCAACGGAAGAGGCCCCCGGGCTTTGATCTATCGTCCCGCTGATCTGGAAGGGGTTCCCAGTTGATTAAGAAGTGTTCAAACTGTACGTCGATATCCTTTCACGGCTGTGACTTGTGAAAGGATATTAACGGCCATGGCGTCCGCAGCCGGGGTTCCAAACCCAACTTGATGTGTTTGTTTCCTGGCCGACTACACTGATGAAGAAGTAATTACAAACTCGATCTAATGTCATGCCGTGCACGGTCGTTACCCACACCACAGCTGGGGGTTGGAGCTTTTCATCACATAATCATTCCCAGTTCTAAAACCACAAACTACTGTTGAATCTGTGATGGCAGAAATGGCTCAGAAACAGAGCTGATATTTGTTAGATTTCTTTGACTGGAGGTTTAAATTATTGATTTAACATTACTCCTCTTTGCTTAACTCATGGATTATTTTCTTTACTCCACACGGAGAGCTAAACGCGCTGAGTCCGACGTGTAATGGACGCCGGGATGAGCTGCGGGTTCCTCCTGTGGTTTGGGCTCATGAGGAGGACTACCTGCTCCTCAGTGTTCCTCCAGCTGACACCAAGACTCTTCCTGCTCTGGCTGCGGCTGCGGGTGATGCTGATGACGGCTGGACAGTCGGAACATTCACCAGCTATTCATTTATTAATGGTGTGTGTGTGTGTGTGTGTGTGTGTGTGTCTGTCCTGCAATAATGCTGCATCTGTAACTGGGAGTGTTGCGTTCAGGGTCAGGAGGGAGCCTGTGAGTAAAGGCTGACAAATGTGAGATGTCCATTCCATGAGACAGGACACGTCTCTGATCGTCTCGTCTAACTTCTCCACCTCTTTCATCAGTCGTTTCTTAGTAGTTGCGAGCGCCCCTCTTTCCCCTCCTTCCTGCATCCCTCTTTTCGCTTGTGGAACCGGTTGCCATGGTTACCAAGAAACCGCTGCTGTAACAACAGCGTATAAGTTGAGTGCTTTCAGCTGAAGAATCGCACGGATGAAGCGAGGGGGTCACAGGTCACACCCATCAGGCCTAATTATTCATTTTGTCGTTTTTTGATGTGGATACTGATTCGGTTGATCGATTTCCCACTCTCACAAATGTGGTTCACCCTTTACTCAGCGGGAAAATCAGCAGTTTTGGTCTGGATTTCAGATAAAAAGTCACAGTTTCACAGGCCACATGCCATGCCAGATCAATATGATGACAGGCTGATTTGTGTTGTTGCATCCATGGAGGCGTTTGTCAAACCATGATCATCGCATTATTTCAGCATGTTCTGACCTCAGGATCGACCACTAGGTGGCTGCAGTGAGATGACGGTGTGGAATCAGATTTCTGCTGCGTTTGTGATCCTGGACTCTTGTAACCAGTGTTTCATTGAGCCTCTGTGATCCTCAGCAGACAGAGGTCGGGTCAGCTTTTATTCCCGCCAATGAAAAGGTGGATTAACTGGGGTAAGCCCAGTTTTACCCTCTGTTACAGGCCTGAAATAGATGCCTTTAAACCCAGGCAGGTCCATTCTTTGCTCCCTCCTCTTCAAATCCTGTCTATTAGCTTTTCTCTCACCTTGTCTGTTCCATTACCATTTTTCTTTTCCTGTATGTTTTATCTTCTCCCACCTTCACATCTCTTCATCTACCTCCAGTCCATAACTATTAAAACAGGCCTGCTCTCCCCTGACGCTGATCCACCGTTGCTACGCGTCTCGGTAATGGATTCGATGATTAAATCAGGCTCCGGCTCATTGATGCAGTTACGAAGGCGTTACAGGCAGAGAGCGTCAGGTCCACTGAGGCTCCGCCCACCCGTCCTGCTCCTTCACGGGTCATTTTTGAAATGATCAGCAATGACGTTGTCCTATAGATCACTATGGTGATGGCTGCCGGTGACCTTGATGATGATGATGGTTTGGCTTCCCTTCAACGTGTATTTAAACTCCTGGTGATGAACCAATCAGAACTGAGGACTCGGAGACAATGTTTACGCTAAAAGATTTCAGAAAAGTGCCACGAATGACTTGTATAAATGTGACTCCATCCTAAATAGAAGCTCTCTGCTCTAGTTTTCCTCTATGCGATTAGAGAAGAGTATTTATAACTCATTTGAAACTAAAATAATACATAACAGTAGTGATAATCATCATGATTAAAGAAATAATTTTCTATTTTAAGCTGACCTGAGATGAACAGCCTGGAGTTTGTTTTTATAGTAGAGACAGATGATCTGCTCTGTGCTCAGTGTCATTATTCTTATATTGTTACGAGATCTTTGAAAACAGGTGTAACATCGGTATTACCAGATCAGCCCTCACAGGAGATGTTTGTGTTTGTGTGCATTTAATCACATTTCTCACATCAAAAATCAGCTCTGGTTCCTCTTCCATCTGCTGGGTAATGTTTCGGGGGAGTCTGTGGGGAGGCCAGGGTAAATATCTCTCTGACGCCGGGTTTTTCTTCCTCCGTGTGAATGAAATGAGAGCCGGGTCGTTCTGCTGTTCAAGAATCCGTTCTTCCTGCAACACACAAGTCTGTTCCTCTTCTTTCACCTCTGTAGCTACTAAAATTGTGACTCCCTGATGGGTCCTGATGGGGTTCATTACAGGTTCATCCTTGTGTGCCTCTTTATTGGTGGGTAACAAGGGTAACAACACTGCAGTGGCCATTATTTCCGCAGGACACCTCCAACACAACCAGGATTACACCACACAGACACGTAACACATCCCAGATGATCGGCAGGCCTTTCTGCTGCCTCCGCAGAAATCAGACAGCATGTCCATGAAAAAGCAGCCAGTTTCTTGTTCAACAGAAGGAACCAGAGGAAGAAGGTGGAGAATACGGAGGAGCAAGGATGACCAGCTCAAGCTGTAACATGCAGATCAGCCACTGTTGTTGTGGGTGGAGGAAATGCTAAAGGTGGGAAATGTCCAGCGAGAGGCTGCATCACGTTAGGATGTGTTCAGATTCCTCTCTTCTGGTCCAGCTGCTTCAGGCCAACCTGGTGATGTTTTATATGAACAGGCTAAGGGCTGCTGCCGTGCTTATGCTTGTAGCCACTTGATGTGGAGTGGTAGACGATTGTTGGAGACTTTAAACCTGTGATTACATGATGAGGTGGAGACATGTAATACAACCCGGAGGCAATCTGGGCCCAGCCTTCCTGTTGATGTGTTCTCACTGCAGATCTGCCTCTGGAATCGTGCCGCATCGCGTTATTTCCAATCAGCCGCAGCCCGGAACTATTCAGGTCTCGGGGAATCCTCATCAACCAGCCCGAGAGTTCTGCTCCGGTGGCACATTAGCATACCAGGAGAAGTTTCCCTCCTCCAATTAGTGGACCGACCATTTATTTTACTGTCAGCTCTCCTGGTTTAGGGTCCCCAGTGGATTACCTCTGCAGCTCCACGTTCAGCGACAGCGTCCGTCTAGGTTCACTCTGTTGAGGCGTTCTCACACAGATTTTGCTCAGTAGCTTGTGGAACAAGGAACATTCAGAATAAGACTTAAATACTTGACATCATGTTTGCCTGACAATGGCAGAGCTAAGCTCAGATGGCAGCTGGGATGTGCTTAAAGCCCAGATTTATCAGCTTGTGTAGTCTGGTCTCTGATGCCGTTTGTGGATGGTCCACCACTTTAGGATTTATCCTGCAGCACAGAAGCATCGGGATCATTTCCAGTGCCACCAACAGAAATCCATTCAGGACCATCTGGGGTTCAGGGATGTTTTCTGCTGTAATCACGTCTCGTCCTTCTTGTCCCCTCACAGGTACTTCACCAACATATCCATTGGTGGGCGGGACTACTCCTTCAACAGCGACGGGTACCTGTCCAAACCACTGCTGGACGTCATCTCCTACATCAATGGGAGGGGTTGGGAGGAGGTCAGTGCTCAGCTTTGCATGTTGATGCTCATTACCAAAGCCAGGTGGCGAGACCACCTCACGCCTCATCAGACCTGCTGGCTCACCTTGTTGCTGTCTCATGTCTGTTCCTCTCCCCCATAATTAGATCATCATGATCTCTCCTTTCATTTTCTATTGCTTGTGATTGCTTGGTCAACCTCCTTAGTTCCTGTTAACCTACAGTCTAGGAACTCAAGATTGACCAGATTTAAACACCATTAAAACCAAACTATCGTCGCCTCTTCACAACTTTCACTGGAGGAAATGGAACAAGCAGCACGTGTTGTCTCACTATATCTCTGGTATAATCAGAGTTGTCCTGACAGCATCTTTGAAAGTGTTTAATGTCAAACGTTCAGCTGCACAATCTCATTTTCCTTTTACTTTTGTCAACAGTTTTGACAGTGACACATAGTGGATGTCTGAGCTGAATTGGACTTTAAATCCTCCTTTTCAGCTGTCGTCACTCATAAAACACATCTCTGCCTCGGCAGTTTGCCCCCCCAGACTGTCTGTGAAATCCTGCTGCATTGCCGGTAATTAGCTGTTGAAAGCCCCAAAAACACGACGCTGTCGCGAGACGGACCGGCACAAGATGTTATACGCCACAACCACCGTGACCTCAGATTATCCTCAGTCTTGTTTTGCAGAGGGAATCAAGTCACAGTGAAATCATCAGACGATAAGATGAGTTTGGAAGGTGATAACACAGATGTTTTATCCTGTTTCTTCCAGCCTGAGCTGACCTCCACCTGGGATGTAGCGTAGCTTCACGCTGCCAGTTACATCCTGTTTTAATACATATCATCAATCACGCTCGATAAACACCAAGGATGTCTGTATTTTCACAGGATGTCAGCTGAGCTGCTGTCAGAGGAGAGATTAGCTTACGTTTTTCCTCTCTGAAGGCCTGAAACAGATAGAGGCTGCAGACAAAACTCCGCAGATAAGGGTTCCATTTTCACTCTTGTCTCTAGTCACAACAGACCAGAACAGACTCATGTCATACTTATCTTTAACTCCCTACACAAGCAAAATGACTTTAATGTGGTTTTTACTACAGACTCATTATTGTAACTTCTGTTTAACGATCTTTGCCCCTCTATTGATTCAACATCTAGAAGTTACTCAACTGTTGTGACCTTTGGCCTTTAATATCGGCTTCAAATGCCAGACAACGTTATTTCACATCTCTGTCTTATTTCGCCGCAGACGTCTCTGCAATTTCTGCGGCCGAATCAAATCAGTCCAGGCGTCGTCTCTCCATCAGGGTTAATCCACTTCTGCAACTTGTCCTGATTGCGTTCAGATGGAGTTTAACTGCCAGAAATGAGTGCGGCTGTCGGCCACAGTTTTGGAAAATTAGGGAGAAAATACATTCCTGGCTGACTGTCAATAACAGAATCTTTCGGATCCGGGAAAAAAACATCGAGTCTTCTCAAGGCAGGACGTGAAAGGTTATTTTTGAAACAGGACATTCAATGGTGATCAGTCAGTTTTAGGAGGGTTGTGATCCGACGGCTAATGACTTAGCTAAAGCTAAGCTGTTTCACTGCTCCTCCCTCAGAGACCACAACGCCACCCTGCCTGACCAGAACTCCTCTCAGTTCAATTGTGACTCAGGTGTTTATTTCCTAAATGAACCTCTGAACTGCACTGTGGAGGATGTTTGCTGAGCACGGTAACCTCAGGGCAGATGAACAAACACTGACCGCAGAGCTGGTCAGCAGACGGTACAGAATTCTTACAAGTTGAATACAGCAAAGCATTCACCACAGAAGCAGGTGGACCAGCAGAAAGGCTCTAGAGTCGCGTCCGTCATGACAGGAGAACTAGCTGACAGAGCACGGAGTTTTAGCTGCATGGACAATAGACAGAAGCTTTCTGAGACATTGGGACCATCTCAGTTACAGCAAAGCTAACTGCTGAGCTAGTTTAAATCAAGAATGTTGTTAAGATCAACAATCAAGGTTAGTTTTTATGGTGGTCATGTGCTTGTTTAATACATGAAATAGAAGAATTCCACAGCTTTCTTAAGGGGTTGATAAGACAGAGGAGGAACAAAAATGTTGGTAAAACATGTAGAAGCCTGTAGAAACAAACGTATTAATGACAGTTACCATGGTTACAAGACCAAAGTATCATTATTTTGCACAGAAGGCTTCTTGATCTCAGAGTTTTGGACACCTTTTTGATACAAGATGGATGAGCAGCTCTCAGATCAAAGCCCTTCTTTGATCTTAGCTGCATACAAAGGTGAAAAGATGATTTCCCCTCCACAACTATAAACCACAGCTGAGACTAACAATCATACAGAGGCATCATTTCTACAACTTTAGCAGCTTTCCTTCATGGATTTCAGACTTCCAGGCTGTTCTTCTGGAAAACATCCATCAAAGAGCTGAAATGTTTTGAAGAGGAAGAGCAGGAGCTGGAAAACTCAGAGGAAGACTAACAGAAACGCAAGAAGAATCCAGCAAGGTTGAGCTCAGTATCTTGAGAAGAGAAAACCAAAGAACAAGAAGCAGAGGTAAAGAATCCGCGAGGTGCAGATAGCAGGGGAGAAGAACAAATCTGAGGAAGCCTGAAAGAAAAAGGAGAAGAGGAGAGAAAGGCTGGTGGCCATGTCCTAAGAAAAGAACCAGGAAAAACACAGACTTTGTGCTAAATAAATAGAAAGACAGAGAGGTCCAAGAGGAGGAGGAAAACAGATCAGGTAGCACTAAATGAACAGACAGAGAGAGGAGGCACGGGAGCTAAAGAGAAGGACACCAAAAAGATCACGAGGGTCAAAAAATAAACTTGGAAAACATTCAGCAAATGTTGGGTGTTGCCAAATTCTTCGTATTTTCTGCTCAATTAGCACGTTTCCATTGTTTTTGGACCGACTGCAGCTGTCACAGATAAAAATCACTTCTGTCTATCAGACAATTTTCACTCCATCCATCTTTGCTGCCACTTTTTATCAGTTGTTTACTACAATTTTCAGCTTTTTTCCCCCAAAACAGACAGAAGCAGCGGAGGGAAAATAGAACCAGAAATCACCTAAAAGTAATAATGAATGTTCTGCAGGCAGAAAGCGCACGGGCGGATACACACAGTCAATAAAACGTCTGCCGGCATCACCATAATTACTGCAGCTGACGGCTGGATGCATTTTCATTCTTTCTGCTGCAAGAAATTAGTATTGTTTTATGGTATCAGGACTGGGAATTCTGAGAGGTGTAACTCATCATATAGATAAAATATCAGTTGCGTCGGTACGTCAGACAGACAGACAGAATGATAAGCTAGCATTCATCATTGACAGGGCAACATTAGCAAAGAAAAACCAGCATTTTGAGGATCTGAGGTTAAAGAGGAGGAGAACAATCCAAGCTGCAGTCAGTAGAGCGGCTCTGTCAGGTAATGTCATGAAATCATGTTTCACAGCGAAAAAGACCTCCAACTGTAATAAATCAGAGCAATGTTCTCAATCAAAATCAAATGTTTGGATATGATATCGCCAATAAACTTTCTCTCTGTTGTTTTACTACGACTGTAACGCACTCAGCCTGTTGAGATGCTGCGTTCGTTACTGACATGAGTTTGCATGAAAACGCTCCTCTGGTCTTCACTCAGCGATGGTTTAAACGCAGCAGCGAACTGGTTCTAATAAATAAGGGCGATGAAGCGTCTCCATGAGCCGTCAGAGCCAGACGGAAGCTCAGGAATTCTTAGCTCGCAGGTTGTAACAGGCCGAAAGTGATAAATGTGATGTTAGAGTTGTGAGATGGACGTGTGTAACGACTGATCGCGCTGGGTAAACAAAGGCAGAAAGAATCCAATCCAACACTGCGCAACTATGGAGAACCGGAGCAGAAATGGTTGAAAAGGTGCTGAGTCTGCTCAGAACGCCGCTCCACGGCAACGGATAAACATGGCAACCGAAAGGAAGCTGCGGCTGTTTCTGCGGATGTTTGCGTGTTTTAGAGAGCAGCCGAAAGCAGCTGACTTCAGTTGAGGCCGACTGTGTTCCAGGGTGAGCGAGGGGACGCCGGAGCACAGCAGAGCAGATAATCTAGCTGCTCCACACTGAGCTGTCTTGTCTGCCTGTTATTGGCTGTGCAGCAGAGGGAGCGAAAGATTAAAGCCGTAACAGCAGAACAAAGCAGAGAGACACAACCTGCATAATGAGTACAGTGAGGGAGGTCTGAAGCACCAGCTGATGCCAGCGTTCGCATCCCTGACGTTTGGCAAAATGCTAAATGACGATTGTCGGTGTCTTTCTATTGTTTGCATGTTTGTCCTCCTCTTATCTGGGATTGGGTGTTCTCTTTTTATGAGTGTCTGAGCTCTTCTCTTCATCCAGTCATTGTGACATCATTTTCCTCCCTAGCTTTTGGCGCCAGCAGGTTGTTGGTTGAAACCACAGACGGCAGCAAAGACGCAGGTTCCAGCACATCCTTTTTTAACTGGGACCAGCATGCTGCACCAGTGGAACTGGTCTAGAACTGATTTTGGACTCTGCAGCTCCACCATTGAAGTTTTTCTGATTTTATTACCTCCTCAAGATTTGAGGATTTCAGGGTTCGGTGGCTTAAATCAACAGAACCCCTCCGGTGAAGTGTGTGTTTGAACAAGCCTCTCGTGTCCTTTCACTTAGTCCTGCAGCCCCAAAGACAGATGGTTTGTAATAAAGAATAAAAAGGAAGACCCGGCACTGGAGTAGACCCATCAGAACTCTTGTCCAGACATCCGACACTGAGCAGCTGTGTTTGTGTGCTTCTTTCCCTCCAGGTTGGCTGGTGGGAGAACGGGCACCTGCGTCTGCGCCACCATCCCTGGTCTCGGTACGGATCATTCCTGAAGCCTTTGGACGACTCACAGCACCTCCGAGTGGTGACTTTAGAGGAGAGGCCCTTCGTAATCGTAGAACCAGCAGACCCCGGTACCAGCTCCTGCATCCGAGACTCGGTTCCCTGCCGCATGCCCGTCAATGCCAGGTAACATCACAGCCTGGACAGCCCAGGATGGGATAAAAGAGCAGCTACTGACCTGTGTGAGAGCATCAGAATACGTAATAATACTGAAATACATCGCTCACCAGAAAAAGGACTAGATGACTTAATGCACTGACCCTTGGTGGGCGGAGCCTGTTGGAATATGGAACAATGATCCATATCCATATAAAAATATAAATTCACTTCACAGTCAACACGCAGGCTGTGAAAGTGCAGCAGTCGCTGCTTCCGTGTCTATATAAATTAGATGAATAAATGCATTTTATTCACATTAATGCTACAGGACAGCTGGATTTAAAACCAAATAAAAATGATTTCTTCCAACCTGCAGAACAACATAAAATAATACAGAATTTTGAGATTGAACATCTGCTTAAGCTCTGAAACATTTCTGCAGATTTTTCATATAAAAGCAGTGTTCTCTGTACGTGCGCATGTTTAAATGCACATCAGCTGATCCGCTTTAGGAGACAGCTTGAGAAGTTCATCAGAGGCGATCCTGAAATCAGGTTCCAGCCTCTGATCCTCGAAGAGATTAAATTATCCCTCTGAAGATCCCAGAAGAGGACGGCCGCTCTTTAAGTGCCGTCTATAGAAGAAACCGCTGGAATTAAATAAAGCAGCTAATTCTGGATGGGACTATGTTAGGAGTCAGGGAAAAGCCAGCAATTTAATTTACACAGAAACGTCTTTTTTATCAGTCTTGTTTTAAAGTGCGCAAGTGTGTGTGTGTGTGTGTGTGTGTGTGTGTGTGTGTGTGTGTGTTTGTCGTTGACATATAACATTTAATTGTGACCCCCTTTTTATAACTGAAAGGGTGTGTATGTGTGTGTGTGTGTGTGTGTGTGTGTATGTGTGTGTGTGTGTGTGTGTGTGTGTGTGTTGCTCTGGGATGCTGGTCTGTCTCTGATAAGCCCGTGACACAGCCAACAGACAGATAAAGAGTCGGCCCTCGTCACTTTTATTGGCTGAGGCTGAAGTTTGCGCTCTGCTTAATCAACCTGCTCTCCCCCTCTTTCCATGTCTTTTACCCATTTGTCCTCCTCCCGATTCGGCCCCTCTAAACGCTGCTTTCTTGCGGCATCATCGATTTGCTGTCTTTTGGACACGTCAGGGTTTATTTGAGGCTCTGACGTCTCTGCAGGATAACACGATTTCCTCACCTGTCATCACCTCCAAGGTCAGGAGTTGTTGATTCGTCAGTGCTTTAGATCCTTTCAGAAACACCCTGGCTCTCCACACACTGAGATAAAAGAGCATTGTTCTGTAAATGTTTAACTTAATGAATAATTCATTCTGTGGGGAAACAAATGATAAATCATCTTAACCTAAATGCCACAACCAGCCACCTCAGATGTGCAGCTTGTGTTCTGTCAGTTCAACAGTGTCTGACCCACATTTCCTCCAGCTGAGGCTTTTTGATGACATGCAAGCGTGTAAAATGTGGCTTTAATGATGCGTCAGTGTTCCTCGCTCCTCTCCGTCAGCATCCATCCACCCACAGCCTCTCGCCTTTATTTCCTACCGTGGCTTGTCCTTCTCTTGGGTCCTTGTCTCATGGTTCTGTTGCTCCTTGAGCTGCTCCTGCATCCCTAAAAATAACTTAAACCAGCGACAAAAACATGTTTCTTTCCAGTTTGGCGGTAGAGGGCTCTGGGCCCATGAAGCACTGCTGCAAGGGGTTCTGCATCGACGTCCTGAAGAGACTGGCCAAAAACGTGGGCTTCACCTATGACCTGTATCTGGTGACCAACGGGAGGCACGGAAAGAACATTGACGGGGAGTGGAACGGCATGGTGGGAGAGGTGGGAGCCCCAGTTCATTTAAACATGATTCAGGATGTGGAGCTTAAACACGCAGTGCTTCAGAAATGTACATCGTAGCAGCTTCTGTGTTGGCAATATGCTGTTCATGCTGCCGTGCACACTGCCGTGCATGCTGCCGTGCACGCTGCCGTGCATGCTGCTGTGCAGGACAGGCTTGGCCGTTTGTAATGATGGTGCAGAAGAAAAACTGGATTTCACTTTTCAAGCTCCAAGATTGTTCATCCACCCAGAATGGTGCTGACTTGGATCCACCTGTTTTCCAGGTGGTGTCCAAGAGGGCAGACATGGCCATCGGCTCTCTGACCATTAACGAGGAGAGGTCAGAGGTCGTGGAGTTCTCCGTTCCCTTCGTAGAGACCGGCATCAGTGTCATGGTCTCTCGTAGCAACGGAACGGTGTCGCCTTCTGCTTTTCTGGGTAAGTCGCTGACTTTGATTGGATTCACACAGAGATATAGATTTGTGTGTGTGTGTGTGTGTGTGTGTGTGTGTGTGTGTGTGTGTGTGTGTGTAACATGTAGAGATGAACACGACAAGAGGTTTGCACACAATCTCCATCTAAAACTGACCCACGACCAGTTGAGCTGTGTCACACAGCATCTCTTCTCAGGGTGGTTCCTCCTGGATCAACCAGAAAGTCATTCAATCGAGTCAACAACTGCAAACGAGTGCGCAAATTCCAGAACACCATGAGGGGCCAGTGGAACTGGGGGGAGGTTGGACTGGTTTAATAGGGTTCAGATGATGTCACCCAATAAAGAAAATGTAAATATTTCATTATAGTGCTGCTGAAGTCTAAAGTGAGGCGATGTCAAGCATATCTGACTATCATTTTAGTTGAATGATAAAGGGTGGAACGTTGGTTCAGCCATATCGATGCAGTAAAATGGTGAAATCGGTGTGTTTTGGAATGAGCCAAACCCTGAAACACCGAAGCCGTTGTCCACAACAGTAAACAAATCTATGCTAAGATTAGCCTGGAGGCTAACTGCCAGAGTGCCACAGGCTGTTTTCACCTGCAGGTCCTCAGAGTAGTGAATGATAAATGGACCTACATGCACATAGAAACTTTTGGAGACAGCTCATTGGTCAGATTCATCATCAGGGCTCAGACACCATCCAGGGGCGCCCTCCCAGTCTCACTCCTCATGAGCAGTCTGTGCGAGTCTGCTGTTTTGGGACCAAAGCTCCATCCTCCGGATCAGTGGTGGAGCGCTCCTGAGCCACATCTTCCCTCATAAATGCAACAAATACCGGTGAAAATGCGCCAGCGTCCAGCTTATCGGCTCCTCTCATTATCGCCACTGAAGTTCAAATCCCTCCGACCCAAAAGGCTCTGATCCTGACGTTGCCGGTCCTGAGTGCCAACACAAGCTCCTTTAAAAACACAACCTGACTGTCAGCAAAGTGTCCCTGGGTGAAGTTGTGCTTTTTAAACTTTCGGTGTTTACCTGAAAAGCTGCGTGTTCGACGCCTCCCTTCAGACCGGCTTCAAATCTGTGAGCTGAGGAAATCTGCTCCTGCAAACCCGCAGAGGAGAGAAGAGTTCCAAACTGGGGAGAGGATTCTATTTAAATAAACCCACTCACAGGTGGCTCCCACGGCAACAAACCATCGATTCATTAAAGATGAAAGGAATCATCAGACAGGAGCTGACCTCTGTTTTTCTGCTGCTCCTTTGTTTAAGTTGCTGTCATGTCAACATTAAATTGATGCTTTTTCATTTGCTGCTGCTGCCAAAAAACTGAACAATTACGAGCAAGGCAGCAATTTTCAACCTGCTGCCAACATGAACAAGTTTGGGAAGGTTCATCTAATCTGTACATCCTCAACAACTGTCAGACGTGACCATCAGAGCTTTATTAGATAAGAGGAGCTTTAAGATTAATATTCTCCATATGCAGATGAGCTCCAACACTCCAACGGTTCTTTTCATTTATACGAGAGAAAGAAAGAAAGTAAGTGTGTCTCACAGGAAGTTGGTCCCTCCTGTGATAACAGCTTTTAATTTACAAAGCTTCTTAAAGTAATTCCACACAGTTCCAAGAGAAAAAAGATCAAGAGAAAGGGAGAGGGGGAGAGAGGGAGGAAGAGAAGTAAGGGGAGAGGAGGGAAGAGAGAGGGAGGGAGAGAGAGAGATGGAAGAAGGGAGAGAGAACGAGGGATGGAGAGAGGGAGGGAGAGAGAGAGATGGAAGAAGGGAGAGAGAACGAGGGATGGAGAGAGGGAGGGAGGGAGATCAGGCATCTACAGAAATGAAATGCAGGAGAGGTTAAATGGAGAATGAAGAGCTGCTTCAGGTGTTTTCTGAGCTTGCGATCAGTAAATAGAAGGATGGATGGACAGACGGACACAGAGGCTGTGTGAAGGACAGGTGTCCACCTCTGTCCCCAGATGTTTAAAGGCTTTGACCTGCTCCACCAGCTGACCTTCAATACTGAGTGTTTCCCCCTGGAGACGCAGCAGTGTTGAGATATGAAGCTCCAAACAGGTTCTGTTGGGGGTTTGGACCGGGCTGCTGGAGCACGAGTGTCCAACAGGTGGGCCTCCAGGGCCAGGACAGCGGCGCCGTTGCTTCTCTGCTACAGGAGATGTTGTTAGCATAGCCAGAGACAGAGCACCATCCTGCTGAAGCCTCCATCTGCTGCTTTGTGTCAGCGCCTGCATAAAAAGCTGGACAACGCTGAGGCTCGTCCAGAGTTCCACGCCTCGTCCCCTGGAGTTTCAGGAGTTTTAATTTACCAAATAACTGAATCTGTTCCTGGCGTCACTTGTGAAGATAATTCATAGACTATTTATTTTCTCCTTGAACTCGTCCTCAGAGATCTGTTTCAATCTGATCACTGCAGCCGTCCACCTCTGTCCATCTGTCCATTCATCAGAGGTTTCGGAGACAGTCCAAGGCACAGTTGGACAGAGGTAGAGGACTCCTGCGGTCATTTTTACTGAACAACACCAGCTGACACTGCCTCTACTGTACTGCTGAGTGTGTGTGTGTGTGGTGTGTGTGTGTGTGTGTGTGTGAGAGAGAGAGAGAGAGAGAGAGAGAGAGAGAGAGAGAGGCAGAGAGTTGTGGGTTGATGGAAAAACAAAGAAAGGTGAGCAGAGCTAAAGGAGAGAGACAACGGAGGAGCAGAGGTGAGAAGGACAATTGAGTGAGAAGTGAATCAAGCAAGGAAGGAGAACACTTTCAGTTAACCCAGAGCTGGCTGACTGTCTGTCTGTCTGTCTGTCTGTCTGTCTGTCTGTCTGACTGACTGACTGACTGACTGGCTAGAGGAGGTCAAACAGGACCACAGGCAGCTCAGAAGATTCCAGAGCTGTCTGTCTGGCTGTCTGTCTGTCTGTCTGTCTGCCTGTCTGTCTGTCTGTCTGTCTGTCTGTCTGTCTGTCTGTCTGACTGACTGACTGACTGACTGACTGACTGACTGACTGACTGACTGACTGACTGACAGACTGACTGACTGGCTGACTGACTGACTGGCTGGAGGAGGTCCAACAGGACCACAGGCAGCTCAGAAGATGCTGTGTGAATTATTGATCTGCACATTCATTTGACCACAGAGATCAAAGACCAGGAAGCCAATCAGAAGGTTCTATTTCTGAGGAACCATCCGGAGTCTCCCGGTTTATCCATCAAAGCTCCCAGTAGTGACTCAAGCTCTGGACACAGCCAGTAGGGTCAGCAGCTCACTCATTTAAACCAGCGCCAGGCCAGATCCAGCTTGGCCTTTGTTGCTGTTTTCCAGCTGTGTGGAATCCAGATGTGTTCTGCAGTTTGTTCTTAGAGAAGCAGGTGACATTTGATGGAGTACAGAGTGATAATTAGCGAGGAAGAAACTGGTTTTCTTCAGATCCACTCACGAGCGTTAAAGATGCCTCAATGACGTCCTGATTGCAATTTAGTTTTGCCTTAATAAGCTCGTGTGCATGTCTAAGGCGTGAAAAGCCCAAGTGTTGCCTGGCTGGCTTCTGCATTGTACTGATATTGTTACGATGATTAGTTTTCGCCATCTCTCCCTCCTCATCTTCCTGCAGCAGGTTTGCTCATGTAATAACAAATATAAACATGCAATCATGACCAGACTAATAACAGAGTGTTCCTGGACCTCAACCCTCGCAGGAACCAACATGATGCTAATGAGAAGAACAACGCAGGCAAATAAACAGTCGGCTCTCTGCTCCCGTCAGTTGAATCTAATCTGACTTACATCTTATGAACAAGCAGGGGCTCCAGAATTTCACCACTTATAAGGAGAATTTACACAAGCGAAAGAAAAAGCGCCGAAATACTTTTGTAAATTCAATTCTGTGACCTGCTGAAAACAGCCAGTAACACTGATCATTTACTTAAAACACAATAGCGGCAATGTTTTATACATCTTGCTGCAGGGTTTTATCCTGCAGATGTTTCTGAAACGCTCGTGGAATTTTATCTTGTCTTTTGTGTTTTTATAGTAAATCACTCATAATATTAGCATTCAGTAACTTTGATACTTCTAAGACGCACACACGCGCACACACTCTCACAAGAGGAAATGAAAAGATTGTGAAGAATTCTTTAAACAGTCCAGTTCTGCTGAAAATGCATTAATCCAAATTAAAATCCTCCATTTGTCCTGGTTCTCCAGGCTGAGGTCCACAGTGAAGCTTCCTTCACTCTCCTGACTCTTGTCTCTGACAGGTAGTCAGGTCCTATCCTACCATTGTTTCCAACAATCTCACAGTGAGCAGTTGAGTTGGGCTCCGGGGCTCCTGGTGGGGGTTTCGGTGTGAGTGGCAGCGCTGAAAATGTCCTGGAACTCCAAACCCAAATGGGCTTCGCTTTGGAGCCCCTCCTTCAAGATGGTGGTCGGGCTGCAGCACCCCAGGCTTTAAAATAGTTAAATAAAAGGGCGCACTTCACGATAACGCCGCCTCCTGGCAGTGCTGGTGTCACTGAAGTGGGTAATTATCCTGGTTAATGCTTATTCTGCTCTGCGTTACAGCGACCAGACAAACTGTAGCATGTTTACGAGAACAATTGTAAAGAAATTAGAAAATCATTCAAGGAGCTCCCCATCGGTGCCTCCTGAAGTGCTGCGGCCATCTGCGCTCCTAGATTACATTCTAGGCACATATTATTCCTCATGCACATAATATTTGCATAATAAACAGTCT
This sequence comes from Takifugu flavidus, assembly GCF_003711565.1. Classification (NCBI taxonomy): domain Eukaryota; kingdom Metazoa; phylum Chordata; class Actinopteri; order Tetraodontiformes; family Tetraodontidae; genus Takifugu; species Takifugu flavidus. The sequence continues at coordinate 6,613,638 of NC_079540.1, forward strand.
AAGATGTGTTTCCATTATGACATTCAAAAGGGGGGGCATTAGCAAATCACCTATCATTCATTCCAAAAACAAAATGTATGTTAATAGATGTTAATATCTTACATAGAGAGTTTTTCTCCAGTTGAATTAACATTAGTGAACACATGCTAATGGGGCTGTGTATCCTGAGGCTCTTCACTCTCTTCCTGTGTTGTTCACTTGTGGACCACTTAGAATCCGCCAGCCAGCTGAAAACAGACCCAACACGCTGCTGATATTAAAGAACCCCGTAGAAACCTCATTAGCCCCAAACTCGGTCCGCCACCACGGGTCCGTCCACTGGCACCAGTAGAGAGCGCGTACTGGCAGCTCTGAACTTTAAAGATGACATCACTGACAAAGGCCAACATCCTTCGCCTGATGTTTTACTGATTTAATACTGGTTTAAAAATACACCGCTGAGTGGAGCCGCTGGCAGCCTCTTCATGGAAGCACGTGTAGCCTGTCGAGGACGAGAGGTGTTGCTAGCTCGTTGTTGTTGATGCAGGAGACAGATGCTCTGCTGGTGGCACACCCACATGCAGAAGAACTTCAGATCTCACATGTTGAGCGTGAATTGTGGAGGTGCTGTTGTTTCGTCCTGATTTGGCTGATTTAATTGGGCTTTAAGGAGAGAGCGGCTCAGCCAGCAGGACATTGTTGAGGATGACATGGTAACAGTTGACACCTCTTGCTTCTTTTTCCATCTCAGATTTTAGGTTGAGGACTGCTCTCCGCCTCCGTGATCCTGCAGTGACAGACGCGTTTTTCCTAATGAAGTGGTGCTCTGTGTGACTCACGTGTGTGTTGGTGTGTGTTTCAGAGCCCTACAGCCCAGCGGTGTGGGTGATGATGTTTGTGATGTGCCTGTCAGTGGTAGCTGTCACCGTTTTCATCTTCGAGTTCTTCAGCCCTGTGGGATACAACCGCAGCCTGCAGACCGCCAAGAGTAAGAGACGGCGGCGCTCCCACACCGGCACGCCAATCAACACGCCGCCGCTGCATTTCTTAACATCATTACCCAGCTGTCACTTCATCACTTATGTAACAGAGGCGGGAGGGGGGGCGATGTTAGGTCAATGATGCAAAACATTCCGCTTCTTTGAGGAGAAGGTCACAGGATGCAGCTGATTTTGACAAGCTCATCATCGGCTCCTCTGTTTGATCAATATTCACAAGATCACTGCAAGTTGGTTGACCAAAGATTGAAGGCAGAGGGTTAAGGTAAGGTGAGTGAGGACTCCTCCTTCCAATCAGATCCAGGTCTTGAGTAGTTCCTGGCAGCCTCGATTTTGACCCACAGGTGAAGGAGAAGCCTCCCTCTCCTCTCTGAAGCATCACCTGATCCTGATGGAGACGTTTAATATCTATCAGAGCCTTGTGGTCAGGCAGAGTTTATCATTAGAAGAGTTTAATGCAGACAGGTTGAAAAAGACCCCAATTGGGGACCAAACCTGGAGACAGGTCTGGGGGGCGGCTGAGAAGCACCTGCAGTCACGGGGAGCCGAGAATTAAACCTCACATTTTCCCATCACAGATTCTCACATTTCAGGTTTATAGTTCTTCGTCCCCCCATTTTCCTGTAGCCACCTGCAAACCATCACACTGACCTTGTTTGGTGTTCTTCTCTCTCTCAGAGACAGGCGGGTCCAAATTTACCATCGGGAAGTCCGTCTGGCTGTTGTGGGCGCTGGTTTTCAACAACTCTGTCCCTGTGGAGAATCCTCGGGGAACCACAAGCAAGATCATGGTGATCCCATCTGAATACCTTCCCTTCATCTGTGGAATCATGCTTGTGATCCCTTCATGAACATCACAGAGACACCGTTTAACCCTTGTGTAATGTTCATATTGTTGTTACTCAGCCAGCGTTTGTGGGTCTGATGCATTTTGTGGCTTTTAATGCCTCACAATCAAACACTTTTATGTTAAAATACTGAACAGATGTTTAGCTTATCCCAATTACAAGCAGTATAAACAATATATATGGTTAATATTTGCCCTTTACCTTTGTTAGGTCACATTTATAACTTATTATTTAAAACATAATAAAGAAAATCAATTAAAATCAAGATATGAGTGGAAACAAATTTACAAGTGAAGCAAGGTTTTTCAAAACTACTGACTTTTATTTCTTTGAACTTGAAATTTAACCCATTCAGGTGCCCAACACAAGCTGGGTCCCACCGACCCGAACACCACACAAGGGTTAAGCTTGAAACAATGCTGTGTGACCCTCTGAAGTGACAGCGGGTTGACGCCCCCTCCCTGGTCTAACCACTTGTCTTCTGAACACCTGCTGTTTTTACCACCACGAGATGAAAAGTGAAACAATCAGAGGAACGTTTGCTCCCCTCAGGTGCACATTAGAAAAATCCACAGGAGGTTAAAAAACCACGAGGCGTCTTTTCATGTCTGTCCAGGAGTTTTTCCAGAGTAACTCCACCACCACCATCATCTTCATCACCATCACAACAACTCATTGTGGCTCCACAGGCTCTGCAAAAACAGGGTCAGACGAGAATCAGAGAAGTTCTTTTCTCTGCATGGAGATTTGAGCAAAAGTGTGATGCAGAAACTTAAAGTAGGGCAAGACTGAGTTTTCTCTGGTAACCTCGTCCAGATGTCAGATGAAATATGCGATTTCCACGTCTTATTTCCAGGTTTCTTCAGTCATGCCGTCAGTGGCTGACTGTGTCTGACTGTTTGATGAATTGGTGACAACCGCAGCTTCTTACACAGTCAGAAAACGATTCAGCAGCCACTTTTTTCTGCTTCACCCTGTTTGTGTCTCAGGTGCCAAAGCTGTGAAAGTGCATTTCTTATCCCGTTCATTATAGAAATTATGCAAATTAACTTTTTGGCATAAACAAAGAATGCAGCCGAGGCAAATGAAGCCATTCATCAACCTGCTGCAAGCATGAATTTTAATCTTTCACTCACTTCCTGAAGAAAGAGCAGCAGCAGCAAAAACTGGCCAGATGTTTCCTGAACTTCCCAAGAATCCTAAAAGATTCTTGGAAAGTGGCACCATTCAGGATTAGCTACTGTTAAAAGAAGCCACTGCTGGTTCTGAAGTGTTACTGGTGCTGCTGCAGGTGCTGGTCTGGGCCTTCTTCGCTGTCATCTTCCTGGCCTCTTACACCGCCAACCTGGCCGCCTTCATGATCCAGGAGGAGTACATCGACACAGTATCAGGGTTGTCTGATAAAAAGGTACAAGCTGGTGTTGGAACTGACGTTGGCTCCTCCTGTTTCCGAACTTGCTGTATCTGCTTCGTCTTCACCGCCTCCTCCTCGTGCAGTTCCAGCAGCCGACGGAGCAGTACCCCCCGCTGCGCTTCGGCACGGTGCCAAACGGCAGCACAGAGGAGAACATCCGCTCCAACTATCCCAACATGCACCAGTACATGATCCGCAACAACCAGAAGGGTGTGGAGGAGGCCATCGACAACCTCAAGACTGGGTAAGAAGAAGAGAACAGAGAGGTGGAGCGACAGAAAGCTGAAAACAGCCTCGATCCGAGAAAAATGATCATTTCATGGGAAATCACTAAGAAACAGGTCAGATGTAACCACTCTTTCACGGCTGATTTTACACTAGTTTCCAGTGGACCAAATAAATGTGACCTAATTCTGAGTGGAGCATAAGTTTATTGTATATTTGATGTATGGTAATGACCAAAAACCTAATCAAAATATTACCAATTACCATTATTTTTCCCTTCTGGCTCCACCTGTTACAGGCGATTCAGCAAATCAGTAGAAAAACCCGTCGTTTCTTTCAGAAAGAGACGGACAGGATGGTGAGAGCTGCCGCAGCAAGCGTGAGCCTCCGCGTACGGTTTCCACTGGAGGCCTCTTGTGTCTCGAAGGGGCAACAGACTGTTGTGACCTGTGCAGCTCCACCATTATCACAGCTACGCGTGCAAGAAAAAACAAGATGGTGGCAGGAACCGCCCTGTAGAGGCAGAGAATCCTTCCATTTGGATGGGGGGGGGGGTGTTATCTACGTGAGGGGGCCACAAACAGACAAAGAATTTGGCCCTAACAGATAAAGGGGAGGGATGTGTCCATCTTTTAAAAACTCTAACAATGCCTCCTTTCTCCTCTTGCTGTTCTACACCTCCTTCATCTCCTTTTTATTCTACTTTTTATGCAAAAGTCAATATTTTAAACTGGAACAATCAATGGGTATGAAGCTGGATCTGTCTCTTCTTTCTCACCAAATCCCCCCTTTTCTCCCTCTTCCTCCACATTCATTTAATCCTGACTCACACTGACTTCTGCACGGCTCCTCCTCTCTTATCCATCTCTCCTAATACCATCCAACCTCCACTCCTCTTTAAAACTCTTCCCTCCTCCAGCAGAGCCATTGTTCACTGCTCTGTTCTCTACGGGGACTCTGGATGTCTGAGGTTTGGTCATTAGCCGCAGGAACCAAATATCCTGGCTTTACAGCTTCTGCGTCCTCCGTGCTGCTGTTGCTGCATTGCACTGGAGGCTGCTGCAGATGCAGAATTGACACCTCTGCCTCTTCTCTGCCTCCACTGAAAAGAAGGAAGGAGAAGAAGCTCCTCTTTGTGCAGTTTTGCTTTATGACTCTTGATGTCTGGGCTCGGGTTTATACATCATCTGTCAGTGTGTTGACTAGCTGCAGTTCCACTGTTGTCATTTCGCTCCAGGTCACTGATTTCCATTTGATTGTTGGTAATTTTCCCTCCCTCCCTACAGGAAACTGGATGCCTTCATTTACGACGCTGCTGTGCTCAACTACATGGCCAGAAAAGACGAAGGCTGCAAGGTGAGAAATGGCCTCTGCCTCTTGGCGCTGCGGCTCCTCCACTCGGGCCGTTATTGTTCTCCCTGAAGCTGCTGAACAAAGGAAATCAACCCAAGCAACAGCTGCAGCGCGGCTAAACTGTAGCATGCAAATGAGCACTTCTACATCTGCAATAAATAAATCAGACACACCTGACGCCTTTATGCACCTCCCTGATGGCCTGTAGCTAGTTAATATTGTCACTTTTGGACAGTACTGGTGTTGATTTATTTATAAGTTAGTATTCGATACGGCTCCCTCAGCGAGGATGAAAATCCTGCCCGGTGATCATTTATAATAAGGTCTGTGTGCTTCCTGAGCTCCCACCAGCCTCGTTCAGCCATCTCTGCGGCTGTAATTATTACAACTGGCTTGGATCTATATTAATTCCACCACTGAAACAATATCTTCCCTCCTGCTGTGGGATTTCTGAGGATTTCTGAGTTCTCGGTTCAGCTTTTCCAGAGCTCTGACGTGCTTCAACGTGCTTGAATAAGTGCTTACATGTCTCCCTGCTTCTGTAGGTCATGACCATCGGGTCTGGGAAGGTGTTTGCGACCACGGGCTACGGCATCGCCCTGCACAAGAACTCCCGTTGGAAGCGACCGCTCGACCTGGCTCTGCTGCAGCTGGTTGGAGATGGTGAGACAGCCGCTCGGAGGTGGAAGTGCTGGGGAGGGTTTTTAATGGCAGTGCTTAGCGCAGAGGTTGTCGACTCCTTGTTGAATCTGCTCAGGGTTCACTGGTGATAATCATCTCCCTGTGTGGAAATTAGCCTGTGCTGGTAGAAGGTTGCAGCGCAGCAGCTGAGGTCTTTGGGAAGGAAACGCTGATTGACCAGCAGAGAATTGGAGCTTTCAGGTTGGTGAAGGGACTTTCCCAAGTAGCACATCTGGCACAGAAGATGCAAATAATTGAGGATTTTTATATTTCACCATGCTGCTGCTTCTGGAGCAGGCATCGCCGTTTCACCTCTTTCATCTGTCAATTCCGTCTTTTTTTCTCTTTTTCCATTTGTAAAGTTGCTCTTTAAAACTTCAGTCGTCTGTTCACTGATGGTCAACAGTAGATTTGGCGTAGTTCATTTGAAAGCATACTATATAATATTGTCACCTTAATGAAGACTTTTAATGCTCAATAACATTGGTCTTCAAAAGAAAAAAACAGCAGTTGCAGAAATTAGTATTAAATTAAGTTCTAATACAAGACGAAATATCAATTATGCTGAATAAGATCTCAAAGAAAGCCATTCTTTGGTTGGGGGATGCTCTTTCTTATCTGACATTCATGTTCCATTATCCAAAACCTTTGATGATTCTGAGAAGAGAGAAATGACGCTGGTGCACCAGATTCCTCCCAGCAGCTGCTCTTCAATATCTGCTGCCAGCTTTAATAAATTCCTACAAATGCTTGAAGATTAGGATCAGCACCACATTGATTCTGAATAGCTGCCACTGTAGTTAAACCCCACCAGCTCCACGAACATTAACAGTGGTTTATTAACCAGCACTGACAGCCACATTAGGCTGTCAGTGCTGGAGAACTGGTGAAGTGGGGGAAATGTTTGGTGATGGGGTCCAAAATACCGAAACGCTTTCTCACATCTGCTCTTGATGTAAACATGTAAACATTTAAAGCTGCTAATATACCTCACATTTATTCATTTACAGCAATAAGCCACCATTAAACTCTTTAAATGGCACCTTTTGGGGAGTTTGCTGTGATTGGGCCGTTCTCCTGGTCACCTGGCTGTTCATGGCTCTTCTGTTGAGGCTTTTCTTTGCACCACCACCAAAGACAGTATTTACCGTGCTGGTCCTGGTTAACAGCTGTGTGCAAACCAGTCCGCAAACACGTCTGACTGGATGGTCTGTTGCTGCGTCGCTCCCATAGATGACCTGCCAATTCACAAAATACTTATCACTATTCACTAATCAGGTCCAGAGAAAACAAAAGGAAACACAAGAAGAGTTTGTTGCTGTGACCTTCATCAAGAAATGTGGCGTTAAAGTTGTTCTTTGACAATTCTGGCTCCTTTCCTTTCATGCAAAAACCAGCACCGCCACCCCACCACACACACACACACCACACACACACACACACACACACACACACACGCACAGCCAGAGCTTAGAACAAAGTGATAAATTGGTTTAACATGCTGACCTTGACGGGGAGCTGCAGCACTTCTGATTTTCACAGTGGGAAATGTTATCCTGCTGAAATGAACAACCTTTATTTAAATGTTATGCTAACGAACGCGTGTTTCGGCCCCTGCGTCAGACCTCACTCGCTGAAAAGTCCCTGCAAAAGCTCTGGCACGAACACTTCCACCAAACGTGTGGGTGATAAAGTCTGACTGAAACAACCTGGCAGCTGCTGACCGACAGGTCATGCTAGCTCCTGGAACAGGCTGCAGGTCCATTCACCCAATAACATTCTGAGTGAATTAACCTGCATTTCGGTCTGATTCGTCCTGGTTGACGTCTGATCAGAATGCAACAGTTTGCTGCAGCTCTGTGCAGATGAGGCCACCTTTAGTAGCCTCACTAACGCCACCTGAGCCTTTGGTAATTCCCTTTAGAGGCTAACGTTAGCTGTGGCTGTGGCAAAACTCATTTCCCCTGAGTGAAACAGTTTATCTCCATCAGTGAATGATGGGCTTTCAATTGAACTTCATATTTGTGAATTTTTACTTGACAGGTTGTTCATCCTGGATGGTGAGCTACCAAACTCTCATAACCGATAACAAAGATCTTGTTATCCACAACGTATCCCTCAACAGCTCCTGTCACTTTTATGTCTTTGTAAGAGCGTCTTCGTTTTTTTATTATCATTTTTTTTTACTGCTGCAGGTCATTCACCAAATGGCTCCTCTGGGGACCAATTTAGCGTGTTTGCAATTAGCCGAGGTGAGCCGTGCTGTGGAGCAGACAGTGACGGCGGCTTGCGGGGACAGCAGAGGCTGAAGCTGACAGCACATCGATGCTGAAATGGCTCTGCAGACTTTATAAGGACGCTATTCAGAAGTGACCCATCACTGAAGCATCTCTCACGCCTGGATCCAGAATAAATGTCTGTGGGCATCAGGAGTCACTTGGTTTTTGGAGCTGGAACATTTGTGACTGGATCTTGATTTCTTCACAGGGATTCATCAGATGTTTCCATTATTTTCCCGTCTGACATCAGGATTGGCCACATAGGTGCCATTGTGTTTGTGAAAGCATCGTTTCCGTCCACATTTGCATTACTGCGCCTAATTAACAAAGCAGCATCCTCTAGTCTCATGATGATACCTGGACACCCCCCTCCCGCTGTGCTGCCATCTCTGCTGCAGCTGCTGCTTTTCATTTCCAGCCAGGTTTCTATTTATTTTTAGCTTATTAACAGCTTGAGACACACCTGTGGATGCTTCTGCATTGGAGAAAGTTGCTTTTTTGACCTTTCCTGGCCTCAGAATGAGCCACCATCATGTATCATTTAAGATTGCTTGTTCCTGTATCAACAGTCATTCATGCGGTCTTATACGTGTGGATCTTCTGATCAGCTTAAAGTGCATGACTTTGGAAGTGTTTGTGCACAAAGAAAAAGAACCATCTAAACATGGCTGTGTGGATAAACCACCAGAAGGTTCCAGGCACGTCTCATTAATCTGTGACTGCAGGCATCGATGGCGACCCCCATAATGTCTCATCAGTTTGCTAAAACAACAAGGAAACGGCCTGTGAGCAGGTGCACAGCAGCACCTCTGATGTATGAAAAATAAAGGAAATCATCTGGAGATGAAGCAGCAGTGAGTCCAGACCCACTCGTCTCCAGGTACCTCCAACACCTCTTAAAAGAAATGCCTAAATGAACCCGAGCCCGAGCTGCTGGAATCCATAAAAATCCGCCAGCTGATGGTACACCTGGGCTACAGCTCAATGGAGTCCACTGTTTCACGCTGCAACTCCAAAAAAAGCATCTTACGACACAACAGCTCGTGAAACAAGCAACTATGAATGTGAAGAGGTCGCGGCCGAGGCGGCGGCACACATCGCAGCCGCGCTGTGCGACCTCGGGAGATAGGTTTCCTTTTTTCTTTGGCCTTTCTGTTTTTAATCCAATGGCTTCCGAAGCTTCAGAGACACAAAGCTGATTTTAATTTTATAGCCTGAGAACAGGGCCTTGGATATTTCTCTGAATATCTCTCTCATTTTTTTAATTTTTATGTTAAGATTAGTTCCACATGCGCAGATCTTTTGGGATCTGCGCCTGAAAACAAACAACGTGAGGCATAAATAAAGTGGAAATGTGTGCTTATATCCACCACTTTCTTTTTATTCTCCATGTAATCAGACCTGAGGCTGCATTAACGTTTAGAATTGTCTTCCTCCCTGTGGACGTGCAGCATGTTTGGAACAAACCTATAAGCTAACAGGCTGCAGCAAAGCCTGTGTGTCCTGTGTGTCTCCTGAATAAACGAAGGTCAAATCAAAAGAATCACCTACTTAAGTAGGTTTGGGAAACATCCAGCTTTAGAGGGGTTGTTTAACACAGATATGGAAGGTGGGAAGGATCAGCTCAAACTCCTTGTGTAGAATCTGAATCTGCTTGTCATAATCGATAAACCGGGATCTGAATTCCACTGATCTAAACGTCATGGAGAGTTTTTATGCAGTGCTGCCACTCAGCACCTCATTATTGGCTTTAGAAGAAGAATGAATGAATGAATCTGCTCCAGGTCATAATACTCCTTTAAATGCCTCCTGCACACAATATTTATAATGCCACCAGGGGATTAAAGATTGGAGTTCTGAAATCCTCACTGCTGACCAGTATAAAGCTATTACACGTTGCCTGCATTGGAATGAAATGTCGTATCTCCATGGTCATTCTGACACCAGTAGAATGAAACATGAATGCTATTGTAGGCTCTGCCTTTGCTCCTTTTATTAGATTTCTTTTTTCCTCAAGTCCATTTTTCTCTCCTTGGAGCAGGTGAGAGAGGACACAGTGGAAATTCCACCTGTCTGTCGAGGCTTTGTGTGGAAGATTTCTGCCGAGGTGCGACGCTGATTGCAATGATTAACGTATTTATGGGGAGATAACGGGAGAAAGGCCGAGAGGCAAAAGAGAAAATCAGCTGAGTCGCCATTGAAGCTCTGCAAATTAGATTACGGGAAGGAGCTGCACCCAGACCGATCATGTGAATTTAGCCCCTATTGTCATCAGTCGTGCGAGAGGCTGCAGAATTCAACAGTGAAGGAAAGTTTGATTCCTTCTCGCGACTCTGGGGGAATTAAAATGTGATGCAGGCGTCAGTGTTGGCCTGATTTATGTTTTGTTTGAGTGGATTTGACGTCTCAGTCAACATGGCTGCGATCTGGCGGTAATTAACCAGGTCAATTAAGACTGTCTCTGGGAGCAGTTGGAGCTACTGGAACAGTAGCAGAATATGGGATTGTCTGTGTTCTACTGTTGAAAGTCCTCAGAGAACAAGCACATTAGATTTTCCGAAACTTTTTATTAATGCATCGTTGAGAGCTGAAAATCCCACAATGCTCCTCTGCGAGTGTGTAAGCACGACTCAGACGCTTCGAGAGTTTAATCCTGATGACACGGGAGGCAAATTTCAAATCCCCACTGAGTTTGAGAGTCAGTGAGCAAGGCATCAGAACCACATCATCTGCATTTCAAATGTTAGAGTTCTGCGAACAGACCAGATCGTTTACACTGATGTGACTCTTTAGCCTTTTTCCCTGTGTTTTCTCTCACGTGTCGGCATCCATGCTAAAAGACAAAGAAAGAATTTGGTTACACAGCATGAACTCCGTTCCATTTGACAGTAAACACTCTGATTCTGGATTGTTTGAACAGTTCCATTAAGGCTGTGACGATGTCATGAACACTTCCTCGTTCGGGCTCCTGGGTTATTGCAGCTATGCTGTTGGATGGAGCCGTTCCGCCTGTACGTAGAAGCAGTTCTGGCATCAGCTGTGGAGATTTTTCTGTAATAGAATAAAAACAGATGGCTTCATGCTGGCAGCAATAAAAACTCTGGATAACGTTTTTGTAGCTCTCATGTAGGAAAGAAGCCGAATGGCTTCGGTTCAGTGAAGGTTGAAGAACTGAAATGAAAGTTGATATCAAGCCATTTATGAAGAGTTTTTCAAAAGTGTTGCTGATGTTTCAGTCTCAGAAGGAGAAATGAGGACGGAAATGAGGACTGAAAATGCCTCTGATGTGTCCAGCAGATGTCATTTTTTAAGATGTCCCCATCAGTCTTCCCTCCTCCCCTCTTAATTGTCTTTGGGAGAATCTAACAAGATTAATTCTGTCCTGCTTCCCCCCAGCTGCTGTCTTCACCTCTGTTTCCACTTGTTTTTAGAATCTGGGATAAAAATCTCATTAAATGCAGTTGTGAAGAATAAAACAAAAAAGCTGAGTCATCTTGGTTGCTGTTTTCTGTCCATCTCTTTATCTTTTCATTTACCCAGTGAATGACACAAAGAATGACACTTCTTTTCTTCACTTCTCTTTCTTCTCTCCCCTTAATTCTCTTGCAGATGAGATCGATATGTTGGAGCGTCTCTGGCTGTCGGGGATCTGCCACAACGACAAGATTGAGGTATCCCATCATACCTTCTCCCCAGTTTTCTCTTTCTGGTTATTTTTGACCATTTATGCTGAGCCATGGTGAATAAATGTGTCTGTTTCATACAGAACAGTTATTTGATGGTGGTTCTGTGTGGCAGGGCCTTAAACTGATGGCTGCTTTAACAGCTGGAGACACAAGGTTTCCTGTTGCACAGCTGCTTGTAATTAACTTAGGAACTGCTGTCAGGAGACAAATTGGACTTTGTTAGTAATAAATAGTCTCTGTCGCCTCCTGTGGGTTTCCTCTGGGCTAATATAGTGTACTGTAATATTTGCCGTCACATATCTTCTTCTTCCCCTTCCAGGTGATGAGCAGTAAGCTGGACATTGACAACATGGCTGGGGTCTTCTACATGCTGCTGGTGGCCATGGGCCTGAGCCTGCTGGTGTTTGCCTGGGAGCATCTGGTGTATTGGAAACTTCGGCACTGCGTGAAGCGGTCCGGCAAGATGGACTTTCTCCTGGCCCTCAGCAGGGTGAGTCTCGCCCTACACCTTGGTAGCCATTAGAGTGGGTGTGGCTTCACCGTTCAAGGGCACACGTGAGAAAATCAGCAAAACAGACACAGCAAATGTTCACTGAGACAGATGTGACTCATGTGGACATGGGACAGCAACGCATCCCACAATGCACCTCAGCCAGAGAAAACAGCAGCAATGGAAGCTGCGTACTTCAAAGTACGGGTATCCAAGTGTGTACTCCAGGAGTTCACAACTCTGTCCCTATATACCGAGTGTTGAGTCATGGTCTTCAACAGTATATTGAAAAAAAGAGAGAAACCCAAAAATGAGCTTTGGGGAACGCCACAAAGTCAGTTAATTACTGTGATAATTATAGCGCCTTTAAATGCTCCTATTAGATATAAAGGAGTCATAATGTTAGCTTCAGAGTTAAAAGAAGCAGTGGTGAAATACAGAAAAGAAAGAAGAGTCAGCTGAGGAGGGATGGCCACTGAAGTGGAAAAGAGACTACAGAAGAGACTGCAAAGAAGCTACTTTTGTCTCATCTCTCTGGAAAAGACAAACGATGACTTATTGTACCATCCTGCCTTGAGATGTAAAGAGCCTTTAATTAATCTGTCGCTGTAGATGGTTTTAATTGCAGTACACTGAGGAAGGAAATTAAATTTGGCTCTGAATTCTGAATACATAATGTATACCTTTAATATTTGGATATTATTAGTTCAATCACACAGCATAACCTCATCAGACTCCAGTAAATGAATGGAATAATTGCTCTTTTGCTTTAATGAGCATTGTGTTTCTTTTTGTAATTAATCTATACAAGCCTGAAGTTTTCAGTAATCTCTTATCAGCAGATATTTGTATTGTTCTTTGTTCTTTTCCTGTGATGTGGCTCATGTTTGTTGTTCCAAATTACCCCAAAATTTGATTAAATCCTCTGGTGACGAATGTAAGTGAAACGTGCGACCCCAGCCAGCACTCTCTGTTATCCAGATCCCTTGCCAGGCTTCCCTGTAGGCCCTTTTTCGCCGTCCAGCCTGTTTTTCCGCTTGAACAGCTCCTGTTCTTATCTGTATAATTCCTCATTCTACGAGTAAAAACACTGATTCAATGCAAACGATGACCAGTTGGCTTCTATCTCCTGGCCTCTACGCTGGCCTTGCTCTGCAGCCTTTGCGGCTGAACTCAGCAGCCTACTTTGCACCAATCAGCGACTCCCCCCAAGTTTCAATTTCACAGTGTGCTGCGCTTCATCCTCCCAAGATGGCGATAGCGCTTCTGCTACTGCGGCTGCTGATTCATACATCCGGAAGAGCCGTTATTAAAGTCTCCACCAGATCCTCATCCTGCTTGGGAGCAGAGACTTAACCGACGCGTTTGGTCATTAAAATGTGACGGATAATTGACAGTATTGTAGATGGGCCTCATGTATGAAGAATAATGGAACCATTGTGGTTTACATGGCTCCCCTCAATTCTAATTATTGAATCCCCATCTATCCACAGTGAGTATTTGAGCGTTCAGTTGAAATAGCATCCAAGACCAGAAGAGAGCTTCATCTGACACAGTTCTAATCATATCTGAATAACCGGCTGTGGTTTTTCATGCTTTCTTCTGGAGAGTGGAGCATGCTTGGAACGCTTAGAGAGAATCACGAACAAACCCAAATATTCTGAAACACTTAGCACATAGCGACATGCCACTAATTATGGGCTAAAACACTGGATATATTGGTTAGAATAAATATGGTGTCCATACACCATTGGGTCCTAACTGCGCTGTAGCTCACTGCAGTCAAATTTAGTAACCTGTGTCCCTCCAGTCCACATCACCTTACGTCTCTCTGTCTCACCTTGGATGTTACTTGTCCACTGACGCATCTGTTTGGTTCTTGAAACTGACACTGATGCTTTTAAAGTACCAGGGCCTTATGCCAAAGAAGAAGCTTAAGTTAGGGACCGTGACCAAACATTTATATCTGACAAGAATGGCTGGAAAGTTTCCAGAAGTCCATCTTAATTTAAGTGGAAGCCATACAGTAGCAGTTTAACTGCACCAATGCTGCAGCAGCCAGATTTATGTGCTGCATCTCACTCTCAAGCAATTTTCTGAAACGATGGTGTATCAGATCTAAACTTTGCTAGAGGTTTCCTTGTCAAACTTGGGGATGTACAGCCTACACATCTTCTTTTTTTTTTTGCTTTATACGCCTTCTTATCTTGGTCTTTGACTTATTTGCTGTTCTGATTGCATCTTTTTTTTTAATCTGTCCATGCAGGGAATGTACAGTTGCTGTCAAATGGAAGATGAGACAGTTCAGAGTGGACACAAAAGCTCTCTGCCACAGTACCACACTATGACCACCATGCCTGCAGCAACCCAGCAGCACCTTGTTACAGCCACTATAAACAACACAACTGCCATCACCATGGTGCAGCAACAGCAGCAACAAAAGCACCACCAGCAACAGGGACAAACCTATACCACCATGCTTCCTGGATCCCCACCGACCACAGGACACTCCGCAATGGCCCTCGGACCCTCAAACAGCCCATTGCTGGAAGGGCCCATGCCATGCTCTACCTTTTTACCACGCCATGATCGGAGGCTTGCTGTAGTTGATCGCTGGAATAGGCAAAAGCCAGAAAAAGTTCTAAGTGGTGGGAGCAGCGGCAGTTTAGGTGTCGGAGGGATAACAGGGGGGATCAGTGAACTTCAGGCTCAGCAGCAGTACCAACATAACGTTGGACCACACTGGAGCTTACAAGGAGGTGGACCAGCGGGAGGTGTTGATACAGGACTAGATGAATATAAGCGTTATTATGGTCCTATAGATCCAGAGGGGCTTGGAACTAACTCTGATCAACAGGCAGGCCCCCAGCAGACTCCCAAAGCTAATCCTCGAGGCGCAAAACCCACGGGGATTCCACATCTTCCTCCTAAAGGCCCTCAACAAGGCCCCGGGCACCTAATCGCCAAGCCACCTCCTCCGATCCCATCTTTCCCAAGACGGCCCCCTTTCTGGCGGCGTGGGAGTCTAGTTCAAGCAAGAAGAAAAGGCTCAGGAGGCCCGCTGTATGAGAATGTACTCCCTCTCGGGAGGCGAGGAGGTGGGAGGTATGGGCCAAGTGATGGAGTTGGGAGGAGAGGAAGACGTCCTCCTCCTCCTCCTCTGCCCATCCAACTTTCTTCACCAACACACACCCCTACTACTCCCTCCTCCCCATGCCGTTTCTATTCCACATGCTCCAGTGCCTCGTCCTCATCTTCTTCCTCTACATCATCCTCATCCTCCTCTTCATCCTCTGCTTCACTCTCTAGATCTAATTCACCCTCCTCTTGCTCTACTGACAGCTCTTACAACTCCTCGTTGAGTTTCCGGTACCGAGCAGGGGACCGTGATTTTATGGTGGACGAAGACTACGACTCGGATTTACTTACAGAGGAGTCCAGTCTTCTTTTAGGATCAAGAAGAAAGATTCGTTCACGACGCATGTCATCGCGGTCACTTCCTTGTAGTCCACCACCTCCACCGATCCCTCCACGAAAGCCACGTCCTCAGAAAGGTTATGGAAGAGAAAGAACTGGCAGCCAGCTGGCCCAGTTGCAGGAGTGGTGGGCCTCATGGGGCGACAGAGAACAAGGACGGAGAGAAAGCAGTAGGGGAGAAGGCGAAATGACGAGGGAGGAGAAGAGGCACAATAAAGAACGGGAGCATGAGCGAAAGAGGAGGAAAAAAGGCCGAAAGAAAAAGAAAAGGGAAGATAGGGAGAGAGAGCGAGAAAGAAAGCGACGCAAAACAAAGAAGAAAAGAAAAAAAGAGGATAAGATGCGGAAGAGAGACTCTAAGAGGTCAGAACAGTTAGGAGGAGATGTTGAAAAAAGAGAAGAGCTCAAGCCGGGCACAGCAGACTTTCCTCCGTACCCTCCCCTGAGAAGAGAATCTTTTCGGAAAAAAAGCGAAAGCTCAGTCCGAAGCTACGGTTGGAACATCCCTGGTGATGAGGAAAGAAAGGAGCGAGATGAAAAAGAAAGGGGGGATGGGGAAGACAACAGAGGAAAAGAAAGACACTACAGGCGACGGAACAGCAAACATTACCCAAGTTCTAGCAGCAAGCCACCTTCCTCTGTAAAGTTTTGGGGAGGGGGTAACCCATCTTCTGACACAATTCCATCTGCCTTTCTACCCTTGTTGCCTGTTTCCTCTAAAAGGAGGAAAAGCAAAAGTTCTGACAAAGACACTGTTGGAGTGGAAGGAGAGAGAAGGCCTTTGCTGGGACGGAATGGAAAAGGTGAAATACACCCCAAAGAAGGGCTGTCGTTCCACGAGTGGGAGTCTGAGTTTGAGCATGAAGAAGTGGAGTCTGAGATTGAGAGGAGAAAAATGGAACATGGAAAAAGACACAGAGGAGGAAGAACAGTATCCGATGAGGAGCGAGAATGCGATAAGGTAGTCGGCATATATTCGGATGATGATGGTTCTTCGGGAGAGTTTGGAAAGTTCGAGAGGTACTGGGAGGATCATGAAGGCAGGGCAGTAGGAGGAATCGGAGGAGGTGGTTGGTTTTTTAGCACATACCCTTCAAGCAGAGATGACCTCTTCTTGGAGCGGGGGGAAAGGTGGGGGACTGCAGAGAGTGGATGGGGATCTAGTGGTGGAGGAGGAGGAAGGGGAGAGAGAGGAGAGAGAGGTTGGGGCTCTGGATCTCACTGGCCTCCACCTCCTCTCACACCACCACCTCCCCGACGATACTGGTCAGTAGATAAACTCCACATACAAGATGAGAAGAAAACTAAGCGCAAGTCTAAAGACAAAGGGAGAGGACACACAGCTTGTCCCTCCTACCACTCCCCCAGACACCACGCACACAGTCATTCTTCGAAATGGGCCCGCGTCACATCCCGAAGCCAAGAAGAACTTTACCAACACTGCCAGAGTTTTGGCGGTCCCCTCAAGCCGAAACTTGACTCTTTGTGTTCCACCAAACCCGATCGCTCTCAAAATCCATCCAAATCTGGCAGCCAGTCGAACCTCAGTATCCAGCAGCGGAGCCAGAGAACAGACAGGGATCGAGACCGAGGACGGCAGTCATCTCCCCCTCCGTCCCTCATACCTAACCTGCCACCCCCCCTTCCTGCCCTTCCAGCTCCTCCATCCTCATCTCACCCTATCCACGTGCCACCCCCTACCTCCTCCTCTTCTGTGTCCTCACCGTCTGTGGTCTCATCTACCCCTGGGGCACCCCAGCCCTCTTCCATGGCTGCCGCAAGTGCAAAACTTCAGTACCAGAGATTGCGCTCTGTACCTCAGCCCCAGAGGTTTCCTCAGTCACCTCACTTACCCCTCAAAACCAAGAGCCTTTGCTCGCGAAGGGGGTCAGCCCATTTCTCCAGTGTGGAGAGTGAGGTCTGAAGGACCTTTCAATAAGATTTCAACATTAATAAGGAGCCATGGAGGGCCGAGCATGGGAGTTGGATTTTAATCTGCCGGTCAGCAAACAGGCTGCACAGCAAACATGCTCCTAAAGATCTGCACAAACAAAAATGACAAACCACAAAAGCCAAACTCACCCAACGCGGTAGGTCAGAGGGACACAGGAGCGGATGTCGGTTAACCCTTTCCTTCCTCTCAGTACCTGAAACACCTTGGAAAGAAAACCTGGCATCAGCGGCGTGAACAGAGACTCAGTAAAGGGCTTTGGATGCGGAAGCAGAGCCGGAGTTCGTATCCAGACAACTCTTGATGCTTACTGAGGGCTCAGGAACTTGCTGTGTGCCTGTTGCTCTCAGAAGCCTTTAACGCTGACAGTGTTCTTATATTTCTCTTGAACAGTTCAGTTTCCCTGACCTTCCGTTTCCCTTAACAAACTGTTTACACCCTCGCAGGACTGTGACACCCTTCTGAGGCACGTTTGTTGTGTATGATCAATGCCTACTTGTTTAGAGGGAGAGAACGGTTGATAACCATCCTTTTATACACCCACTTTGTGTTCTCTTTCATTCATTCTTCACCTTCTCCCCTCTTGGTTTGTCTATAGCTATACCCCCTTTACCTTCCTCACTGTTGCCACATTTATCTCTCTCATCATCTCTTCTTCATCCCTTCCCTCGCGGCTCCTCTCCATGTGATTACTCTGTGCTGTTCTGTATGTGCACTCTTGAAAACAGGGTAAGTCAACTGTGACTGATTCTACTGGCTTAATGAAAAGCTGAGTGCCAAACTCAAGTGGAGTTACACATCAATCTGTCCTTTAGCTGCTGTGTTTCCTTTTGTCTCCCAGATCGGTCCATCATCTTAGCCATGCAAATCCAGAGCGAAACACACACACACACACACACACACACACAACACACACACACACGCACATGTCAGCAAACCTGTTGAGCAATATATCACTCACCTGTTTGTTTCTCACTTTACTTCTGTGTTGTAGCTGTTCTTGATGTTAATGTTATACTGTTTCGTATCTCAAAACATGTATTATAAAGTCCAAGACGATGTGATCACTGTGCCACACAGGCTGCACCTGGAATCTGTCTCTGAACTACCTAATCATGACAGAGGCAGTGTCATCAACATCACTGCATTTGGTTGAATGTAAATGTACCCCCAGACAAGCGTGCTGGCCTGCGATTCAGGGCAACGTCACATTCTGCTGCGTGAGCCTGAGAACGCACGTGATTATTGGTGAAGCCATGTTAGCAGGTTAGCTTGAAATTCTTCTGGAATTTCCTTCCAAGAATAGAATCGTTAAACAGTCTTGGGGGTGAAAAACCAACTCAGATTCGGAGTCATGTGCACGACATGCGGTTACTGGGGATTTTAAATGGCATAAAGAAAATACTCCTGTGTCTTTGACTATTTTGTGAGTGCACGCTAATCATTTTAGGACTTAGCAACATGCTGCCAGGATCATGATCCGGAGGATTTTCATTGTTGTAAAATGCAGCATAGCACTGTGCCTACATGGGATCATAGCTAAATGTTAAAAAGAGAAGTGCCAAATCGTGATGATGGTGTGCGACAGACACAACAGCGACTCCTCTCCTGGCTTTTTTTACTTTTTTTTCTGAAATTGTACATTTTTTCCGACATTGAAAAGGTGCAACCAAGAGCTATAAATCCATGATCGATCTGACACCAGCAGTTACACATAAGGAGAAGCTAGCGAGTGTTGCCAGAGTTAGCCGTCCACTGAGCATCCCAATTTGGCATCAGGATTTTGGTTCTAAATAGAATTTTATGGAGGAGAGAAAAAGTTTTTCGGTTGATCATAGCATCTGAGCCATTTCCCACGACGCTCGTTAGCCTAAAACTGCATCTGAGCCGTTGATTCCTTAAAATGAAGAAAACAAAGAGAAATTTTAAGTTTTAAATGTGCAGAATTTCTTTGCCTTTGAAAATCTGTCTTTTTCTGTCTCTTTCTCTCTGTCTGTCTGTCTCTCTCTATATAAATATATATATATACCTGTATATGTGGCGGTGGGTAGTGTTAGAACAATTGTTGTTTGACAATTTTGATATTTGGGATTTCTTTTCTCTTTTTCATTCAAAGTCCTTTCAATAACTATGTGGTTATTTACCCAATCTTTGCGTATAAACACATATTCTGTCAAATTAATTGAATCCAAATATACATTGGGGTGGAGGCAGTAATCAACATTGATGAACAGTTTATATGTCGTCACCAGGTGCCATTTCTGCACATTCACACACACCATAAGCAGCTCAATTCCCGCCTAACAAACTGTGCGTTACTTTCACCGTTAGATTGAAATAATTGAGGCTAATTTTTGTGCAGCGCATCAGTGAGCTAACCTACCATTAGTGACGTCCAGCAGCTGCTAGCAGTGTGAAAGCAAAGCTAATGTGGGTGTTTGAACAGAGGATTGAGCCACCAGTCCTTCCTTCTCTTCCCTCCCCTCCTCTTCCTCACGTCGCTCCATTGTGTTGGTGTGTCGTTTCTTGTAAAGCTTGTCTGTTTTTTCCCTTTTTCAAAGAAGAGTATCTGTGGATGTATTTATTTCATCACTTTAAAAAAAAGCCTATCTAAATATGTATGATAAAGATATATGATATATTTCAAGATGCTTCAATCTATGTTATATAAGTTTGTCTACTAAATTTTCGCTATTTATCTGGATGGATATGTCATTTCTGTCTGTGTGTCTCTTCTTGTCTCCTGCCCAGCTCTCTTCCCCCCAGCAAAAACAGAGACCAGTATGTAACTGTGTTTTTGCTCACCTAAGACCAACTATCCGCCTCCATTAGCTATGTACCATAGCTAACGCTGAGATTTCAACCAAGTGACCACGTGGACGGTGTGTGAGTGTCTTACGACCGAGTCACTGTAGCAGTGGCGGCGCGTTTGTCTACCCAGAGGGGCCTTTATTTTTGGTTTGGGCTACAGGTTCACAATTAATTCAAACTTTTATGAATACAGCAGCTTTGACCACGACTCTCACTTGTGTAGGGGGTCACATTCTGGACCCTGTTTCAGGTTGTCCTAGCAGTTTATACCGCCGCGTAACAGCCGACCTCTTTTTGAAACACGATGTAGCGAGCAGCACATGCTTCCCTGCATTGGCTGTATTAATACACCAACTCCTGCACAGCTACCCCTGCCAGTCAACCTGTACACTATATATAAGGACTTTGCTACTTAATGTGTGTGAAGTGCCGTAAAAGGTCAAGAACAATCCTACACGACACACATTTCTTTCCCTAATTTTCCAGATGTGGTGGAGCTAACGTGACACATGTTGAGGGCAGGGGAGGATGCTCGCTGGGATGTTTTCCACTGAGGCCAAATATGGGGTTTCTTTTGATATGGACTCGTTTACATGTTTCTAACACATGTAAGGTCATCTGTTTTACACACCTGAAGCATTTAAAGTCCCCCCCAGCCCCCCAATGCGCCGGGTTTGAGCCTCCAGTGGAAACGCATTCACGGTTTCTGCTTGTACACCTCTGAAACAACGTCTCAAGGCCTTGTATCAATACTGCTGTATTGACCGACTGCTAGTTGTGCTCCACTTTATTGTCAAGCCTCGCACACTCGCCGACACATGATGACACCCACACACACACGGATATGGGTGGTGAGATGCTGCCACCAGTGAGGACAATGACAAAACTGTGCTGTACTCCGAGCAAGACAGAAATAAAAAAGATGATTTTATTATAAAACAAACGTCTGAGCTTTCCTTCTTTAAGGCTGTTGAATCAGCGGGAAAACGCTGTTGTCTTTGAGGAATGTTACGTTTTAACTCCCAACATCAGGAAGTAAGTAATGGTTCTAAATCATTTAATTAAACGTCTCCCTTCCTGCACAATTTTTACTTTTTAACCCTTTTAATTCTTCAGAGGATAAATCTGCTCCCAGTTTTCAATTCAACACATCTGTGACAAGAAAATGGGCTCAATTCCGTCAAAGGAGTGGATGAAAGGCAGGAAAATAGGAGAGAGGTGATTTAAAGTGCTGATAGAGGGATTAAGGTGGGGAGGAGATGCATCATCGGGTCCCCGCAGGAGAAGATGGAGACGGTTGTGACTCCTGCCAACAGTCGGGCCCCGCTGAGCTGCGCCCGTGTGGATCTGCAGACATGAAGGAATCCCAGGCTTCATCTGTCATCCGCTCGCCTCCATCGCCACCCACGGAAAAGCAGGAATCACCTTCTGACTCCAGCTGCAGCGTTTAGACAGCTGGGTCAGAAGTTCAGACGTGTCCTGGTTAGCTCCTCCCACCCAGCGCATCGCTAAGACAACACTTCCTGAATACGTCTCCCCTGGGACGTCCATCTGCACTCACGTTGACTGGAACCCATTAAACTGCGGCGCTCGCCGTCTCTTCCTATAAAAGGTAATGAAATGTTTATCTTCGCGGGGGGGTCTGTTCTCAGAAGCACTGGGGTTATGAGACACTTTATGTGAAACTGTAGAATTAGTACAGTGGCTCAGCCAGCCAACCCACACACGAACCAGCTGTGGTCTAAAGATCCAGGAACCCTCGCGGTTCCTGCCTGAAATGAGTACGTGGTCTGTTTTCAGTGACAATATTGTTGTACAGGAACAGAGAGGAGGAGACCAAGAAGAGTTCTGGACCGATTAGCTTCAACTGTGCAGCGTCTGTTTGTCCTCCAGCGTTGAGCACAGCTGTCAGGAGAAGATGGCACGCTGAGGTGGTTCAGCAAGGAGACCGAAATGGAAGTCCAAAAAAACCCAGAGTCACCTCAGTTAAACTGCAAATTTAACATTATTTACTTTCACTTTCCTTTTGGAATTTCAGTTATCACAAATTCCAGCTGTGCCTGAACCCTGGGTAGTAAAAATTCCAGCTGTGACCAGCTGTGAAACGTGTTTCAAACATGTCCTGAGCCCTCTGTTAAAGTCTCGTTTATTAGGGATCTGCTGCCCCCACTGACATTACCCCCATCAGTCACTGCTGCCTGGGGGCGGGGTTGTGCGTGGAGGCATCTCACACACACACAACACACACACACACACGTGTCAACGTGCTGCATGTGCTCGGCTGATTTATGGTTCAAGTCTCAGGGTCTTGATGCACTGAGGTGTGGGCTGAGTTCATGTTCAGGTCTCTGAAGGACACCATCTGACCTGAACCTGGAATCAGTCCTCCTGAGCAAATATCAAGATGGATGATATTCCAGGTTAAAGCCTATGACCTTCTATTTATTTCCATACTCTTCACCTCCCCTGAGGCTGAACAGCACCCAGCTTGGTAATTCCCAACCGTAATTCCTTCAGGATCCCCTTACTGAACCAGGATACATTTTAATCAAAGTATACAAGCAAGGTGGCAGCTAAAGCTGGACAGAGACTCAAAGAGTCAGTAGATGAAATGATACATGAAAAATGATTTTGGGCTTTTTATTTCCACTCACAAAGATTGAGCTTCTGCCTCAGCAGGAACAGTGACCCCTGGTGGCTTGATGCTGCCATAACAATGAGGATGCATCAATGCATAGACCAGTTTATCCAGTCCTCTTAGAGGCTGGATGGTTTAATATTAGGGGATGAAAAAAATGTGCTGTTTGCTTTCAAATGGCTTGGCTGTGATTGGCTGGTGTTTGTAACGACGCTTTAATGTAGTTCTTTTATCATAGTGACCCCACAATTACTACCAGAGCGATTAAATGATCCTGAAACACGCACGACTTTTCAAATGTGCCTTTATGCTGCAGCCCCGCAGGGCTTCATAAACAGCGACTGGCTCCTAATAAGCATGCTGTTATTATGATTGCACCTATTACGTGTTTGATGATAAAAGCACCTTTTAAATTCTAACGTCGCCGGCATGATTGAAAATGTGGTCCCTCCGTGTTCAGCCTTCATTTTTCTGAGCACATCCTCACAAACGCGACACAGGCAGCACTCCCTCTTGTGCTGTGCACCTATAATTAATGCTGCACACACACTCTGGCACACCCAGTCTCCTCACTTTGATGCGCAACTGTCTGTCTCATCCAGTTGGCCTCTAAACTAAATCACTATTTTGTGGGTTGAACTACAATAATGAGCTTTCAGAAGGAAACAGTGTTGTGTTCCCGCTGTTTGCTAATAGATGGACATATTTCACCTCCTGGAGCTTCTTGGAGCTGATGGAGAGATCCAGCCTGGATGATCTGGGTGGGGGTGACCCCAAACTCACTGACCTAACCTGCCATTAGCGCTTCAGGTCACCTTAATTGATGGCGTCATCGCTCCATCCTCCCCAGCATCCCCCCCCCGTGCTTGCTCTCGTCCCTCCTCTTCTGTGTGCAGAGGAGAGATTCAGACTCTCCCAACAATCTTCAACTCCCAAATCTGCTCCACACAGATGTTTCTGCAGGAACTGGGCAGGAAAAAGGTTTAATATTTAAGGAAAATGACAACTAGATTTGGGGTCACTGTAATGAGCAAGGTGGTAAATATTTAGTTTGTCCAGCAAGAATATAATTTTTGTATTTCCTGATCATCTGTTCTGGTTTTCTGCAGACAGCTATTACTTGTGTGAGTGTGAGGCGGAGAGAGACCGTCCGCAGCGCACGTATGTGCACCCGACATGCCCGGAATACAAGACAGAGCGTGACTGAAGGACCAGAGGGGAGATCACTCCCGTATCCAGGGGCAACACAGGTAACAGGCGGAAAAGTGGCGCGGCGCCGGTCCCACAGCCCTCACGGTGAATCGGACAATGAAGAGATTCATCCTAATCTGCATCCAGATCTGGGCTGAAAGTGGGCAGGGTTGATTTCAGGTGCACGCAGGAGCAGCTGATTAGTTTGTCCTGTCTGGTAGACGGTGTTTTAATCAGCCGGAGCACCTGGAGTCCTGATTACCTGCACAGTTATTAAACATGGCTGCCCTCAGCTCAGCCCCCATCAGCCCGTACGCTGACACCCGGGTTCATCTGGATCATTACGATCATTATAAACAACCGGAACGTTGCAAAAGCAGCTGCCAAGAGCTGTTAAAAGTAATGAACTTATGCATGAAATTCATACGTTCCCGGCATGAAAATAAATGCAGCTCATTAAAATTTGTGCAATTGCCTCAGCCCTATCAGGTGATTCAAGTCAGACGTACGAAGGTTTGATCTTTCTCCCGCATCATTTAACAGCAGGGAGCGAGCTGCTACCTTCAGGTGAGGCCGGGGGAGGGGGGGGGGGGGGGGCGGCTCAGTTGTGACTCAGTCCTGGATGGAAAAAAACAGCCGTTCAGCCTTCACTCGTCACTGATTTGTTTCATTTTCCTGCATCCTCTTCACCTCAACCAACAACAGCCCAGAACATCCAGTAGAACAAAAACATATGACTTTTACGTCTGAAATTCACATAAAACATTTTAGGCACCAGCAGCAAATGTGACAGGTTCAGTCTGGAGAAGGAAACTCAACCCATTTCAGACTAATCTGCTGCGTAAAATGAATTAATAAACTGGATCATTAATGAAAGGATCTTGCATTTTTCCTAACAGCGTGTGTTTTTAGCAGATTAGCCACAGACGGTTGTTTCCCTGTCATCTTGTCATGTTTGTTGGGTTGAGATCTTGATTTCCTTCCATCCCTTTTCTTTGTTTTTATTTCTTTATAAAAAAGGCTTGATTTTCACCAGTATTTTCTTGGCCTAGTTTGCTCAGAGATGCTTTCTGCTGCAGCTCCAAATGCAGGAGGCCTTCCATCACTCAGCTTCATCTTCTGTCTCCAGGTCAAATCCTCAAGTCCTGGAGTTGACAAAAATCTACCGGTTTGTTGAGTTTGGTCTGAGAAATCGGACAGTTTTTGAGTCGATAATTGTAACAGTTACAGTTACGTTCTTTTCTTTCTTTTACGTTCTACGTTCTTACAATGCTTCTGTGGTTTCATTTAATCTGGTAGCACCAATGTGTTTCAAGTGAACAACTCCCAGTTTAACCGTGACATTTCATCTTTCTTGTGTGTTACTTCCCTCCAGCAGCAGCTGCTCTTCCTCCACAACTTCTCTCTATTCAGCGTGACAGCGGCTGCATTTATCTGCTCCGATGTGACGTCGTCTGCTGCTGAAATCACGGCTCTTCCTTTGGCTTAACTCTTCAAGACATATTTATCGTAAGGTGCCGTGACAAGGAAAATACAGCCCGAGTGACTCAGGAGGACTGACGGACGAGGAAAGAACAGAATTAAATACAGACCTGGAAAGGTTTGAGAAAATTGTTTTATTCCATAAAAAAACAGGGAAGGTCAAAAAGTTGATAAGAGAGGTCAAAGGTCAGGGGGCAGAAGGAAGCCTCAAGTGAAAAATGGCAAATGTGGATTAATCAGGAAGTCTTTTTCAGTTTACAGTCACTTTTTTGGTAGAGGGAGTTTATTATCAGCTAGTTATCGGGAAAAATCAAGCGCCCACTAGTGGCCACGACTGTAAGGACAATCTAGAGCTTTTAATAATCACCTGCAAAACTCCCTCCTGCAGAAAACATCTCTGGACCTAAATATGTTGCAATTAGAAGGATTAAGGAGGGGTCTGTGTGCCCACAATGCATCAATGTCATCAATAAGAGCAGGACTGCCCCTGCTATTAAGATGTCTGCCTCTTTGCTTGGAAAATTTATTGATGAGAGCAGTAAAATGTAAAGAAACACACGGGTTTTCATTGACAACAAGTAATCAATGATTCTGCTTTAACGAACAGAGGTTTTATCTGGCGGCTCTCCTCTGAGCAGGACTGTGGGAGGCCAACAGGGAGGCCTGATGCAGGGCTGTTTGATCTCTTAGCTTGTGAAAAGTGAATCAGGGATGAGATTTTCACATGCTGATGTATCAGTGAGAAAAAAAACTCTCTTAACATGGTGACATCACACAGAAACCCTCTTTACGCCTTCCTTTTATCCACAATCTCTCCAGAGTCCCATTCTGCCACCAGGCTGTGTAATTTCTGAGAGTCGGTGTTAAACCGTTAAAAAGAGCTGCCCCGTGTGTGATGGCGTGTGAACAACGGCATAACGGGGCAACAAGTGTATTAAGCTATCATGTGAGGGCCTTCCCTGGTTCTGACCTATGGATGCAGTGAGAGTTTGAGTGATTGTCCACCATGTCTCTTATGCACCAGCCAGTCTGACCAGGAAAGATGCGGTTTGTGTTTTCACCACCTCAGTAGGTCGTTAGACAGGTACTTTGTCAATCGCCCCCTACTGGTCAGTCTGTAGTAGTGCCACTGTAGCGTCAGCTTCTATTATGTTGAAGAGATTTAATAAACAGGATGGGATCAGAGCAGAAAAATACAGAGTGGGGAAAGATCTGTCACTCTCTCCAAATGTTTTTTTTCTTCATTTTTTACTGCACTTACTTTGGTTCCAGGCTGATGCACCTCTGCTGCTCCAGTGATTTGGTGGCACAAACCAAATCAGTTTGAAAGAGAAGCGACCTCTTGTGTCCGGATCACTGCAGACATCCAGTTAATCATCTCATCGTATTAATTTGTAATGTGCACGGCCCGAAGAAGACGGCTGACCTGGTGATTTATGTCGACTCCGCGCCTATCTAATATCATCTCAACCAGCTGATGAAACGTTTTTACACCTGCTGACTTCACTAATTGAATTTGCAACATGCTTCATGAATATTTTTGTGGCTCCACTGACAGTAAGAGGTAGATTTTCTACACACTTACTTGTTTCGGAAGAAAGGTGATAATTTTGTCACTCTGCCTGTGATCTTGCGGCGTTTCCGAACTCTTCTGTCAGTGAACGTGATGAAGCTGTGGGGCTCCACCTCACCTCCGCAGCACAGGGCTTCTTCCTGCTAATGAGGGCGCCAGAAAGCTTTAAAACTGTTATTAGAATTATGCAAAAATCCTTTTGGCAGCCAGAGAGCTGCTCTATGCTGCATGGATAACAGATGGCGCCTTTGTTTGGCAAATCTGATCACCTGGATCAATTAGGAAGCATCTTTTTCATGTGGCGCTGGTGCAAGGAGCTTCCTTCAGTTGTTTCGTGCACGCGTGGAAGCTGCTCCGATGGCGCATAGAGCCAGAAGGTGGTGTGTGCACAGTGCTCGTGCCCAGAAATTTCTGGTGGTTGTTGATCTGGATATTTGGGGGAGGCAAAAGAGGGAAAAGAGGGAGTTAAATCCAGTC